>NC_072053.1:35930861-36245861 GCF_027791375.1 Indicator indicator
GTCCTGGGTTAACTACAGCCTGCTCTAACAAGCAAGCAAGCCCCCCCCCCCCCCCCCCCCCCCCCTACAGAGATTGGGAGGGGAAGTGTCCTGGTTTCACAGTCTCCCTCCAAGTGAAGTGCCCCACAGACACACAGGGGAGTAAGACAAAAAAATACCTCTGGGTAGAGATAAGGAGTTAAATGAGATATATAATTACCTTAGCCTATTTCGCAGAAAAGCAGGAGCAGAAAGCAGCCATTAAAAACTGTTCCACTCACCCCAAGCACACACCAGCCAGCCCAGCAGAAAAGACCAGCACCCCAAAACCAGAAACCAGAAGCAGCAACTGGAACAGGAAGCCTCTCGTGTTACAAGCTGAACTTCAAGGCCCACAATACTTTGCTCTGACCAGCAATTTAATTTTGAAGTTGGCATGACATCAGCATGGTATTGAATATATATCAGCAGCTTCAACTCAACCCATGACACTTCATCCATAACAAAACGGACAATTGCTTCGATAGTGCCTGCATTCACATATGTCTTAATAAATTTGTTTAGGTAAGTTTTCTACAAAGAGGAGAGGGCACCAAGTTAAAACTTTCCTCTGTGAAATGATTCTCCAAAATGCCTAGCTCTATCAAGACTCCTTCAGCTGTCAGATTACTGAGAAAAAGCTCTGCCTGAAATCACAGAGAGATGGAGTCTGTCACTCTTTCCCTCTGTCTACACAGACAAAGTTTAATAGATAGCATGTGCTGTTAGGAGAGCCTTTGTTCCTGCCCCAGCAGAGGCAATGCATTGTCAAGAGTCACTGAGTTTCAGTATGTCTCCCTATTTTCATCTTGAGTTTCCTGCAATCGGAAGCAGTTTCACACAAAACTCTGAAGATTCCCAGTATGTTTAAATGGAAAATTTGAAACATCACTCAAGAGAGTAAGTTTTTCAAATCAGACTCCTTCCAGTGATGAAAACTTGGCAGGTTTGCCTACAGTCTGATAAGGATGAATGGGAGACAATTGAGTCTCCTATTTGTCTCTATACAAAGCCATGAGCAATTGGCAAGTAATGAGTCTCATTAAATTAAAATGTAAATTGTAGGATTCTCAGCCCTTGTTTTCTGCTGGTGCTTCTGTTTTGTTGTTTGGGGATGGGGGGTGTAATTTCAATATTGAAGACATTAGGCCTGCTGTCAAGCCTGGAATATTAAAAAGGTATCCAGTCCATGGTCTTATAAAGATCTTAGGCACGTGGAAAGATACAATGTCTTTCTCTCAATAGCTGGGGAATTCTTTCATTTGCCTCCTTCAGGGGAGTTTTCCAGGTGGAATATTGTCTGATTCTTCTGTATTTGGCCTCTTACAATTTGTTACTCTGTCTCTTTATTTTTGAAAAGTCATTTCCTTTGATTCTCTTTGATTACACAGGATTTTAGCTTTATGCCTTTTACTAAATGTCAAATTGGTTAAGTCATAGTGTACTGATAAAATTTTATTAAATACTGTGAAAATGTCGAGGCTAGAGATTGTAACCTGGGATGATCTGATCCTAAAAGTCTCATAGTCCGCTTTTAATTTCTTCAGTGTTGTGTGGGGGAACGTTTATAACAGTGTGGTTTGCTGATAACCTTTTTTCATATCAGATGTTTTCTACCTGGTGAAGAGCAATGCTGCATAAAAACCTGCTGATTGTAAACTCTGAGACATGCTGAGAAAGATTTTGCCTTGGCTCTGATTAATGAAATATATTTGAAAAGCTTGTAATAAACCTTTGTCATTGTAAACTGTAGCTAGCACATGAAATAGGTGAGAACCCACATATGCACGTCTAATGGCTTGAGAAATGCCCTGCTTGACTAGCAGTATTTAGCAGTCTAATGAAATAAATACCTAAATGATCCTGAAATAATGTTAAGGAAATGCACTTGACAGCAGCTGAGAAAAGAGATTTAAGGTTGGAGTTGGCATTCCATCACCAAGACATGACATTGCTCTGTGAAGAATAACAAAAATGCAGAAGCCTGAGTAAGAGAAGGTCAGATTCTTTATTTCTTGTATCCTGGACTACTACTCTGACCATGATCGCTTTGATAAAACCAAAATTACAAGCCAGATGAGTAAAAGCAACTGCACCAGTTACAAAGGGGTATATTCCAAGTTTCTCACTTCATCAATGAACCTGTTCGTTAATTCCTGCATCCCCATGAACCCACAGGTTGCATACACAGACTAATTTTCAGCAGGCACAAGTATTTTGAGAGGCCCATGAGAGATTACCCAAGCTTGATACTCTGTATTAATTAGGATGATTTATAGCCTAAACTGAGGTCCTCTCCAACCTTTCAGAAGGTCTTGGGGCACACAAGCCATCTCTTAGTTGCCTTTCTCAGTGGCCCTCAGTAACAGCCTTCTCTTTAACCCTTCCGTTAGACTTGGATTGCACTACCTGCTTCCATCAGTAATAGGTCTGTGTGCAGCATCAGCACACTGCAGTAGAAACTGCTGCTATAACTAATGAATCTGCACAAGACAGCCTTCTCTAAGGACATAGGTCCATTTTTAGTTAAAGAAAAAATAATTGTGATCTGAAGATAATGTTAGGTTTTCACACATCCTTCTCTCACCAGAACAAAATGGTGGCAACAATGCTGGCAGCCGCAGTAAGTCAAGTTTCTTTGTCTTCATGAACCAGAACGCCACCTGCACAAGATTTCCTCAGGCATGGCCCTCCCTGGCACCTGCTTTTGGCAGTGATGCTATGCTCTGAGTTTTTTCTTCAGAGTAAGAATCAGAGCTTTGGTCCTTGCTGAACAAAGCCAGCTTTGTTATTGTGGCATAGAGTGATTCATTGCCTTTGTGCTACAGTGAGCACGTGTGGGGAAACCTAATAAATATCTCTATTCAGATGAGATAATGGGGGGAATTAAATTGGTTGGCACTTGGATCAAAGCTCATTAGCCTTGCATCTAACACTTGACAACCAGAGATAATATCAGAAAGGGGGTTTTCTTATGCCATTTTCTACAGTGATTGTTCATGTGTAATGAGATCATATCTTAGCAAATAATGAGAAATAGCATTTTTACTAGTTGTTGAGACCTGCCTGAACACAAAGTTTATTTAATTTTTTTTTCTATGATCTCATATTAAATCTCAGGAAGTTTATCCATCTCTAATTTAGTTATATGGTCGTTACATGGAAAATCCACTTCAGATAAAGAAAATCATTTTCATCCTCTAGCTACACAAGTACTGAGTCACAGCAATTACATGCAAATGTCAAATACCTACTAGGGCATTGCAGAGTTAACTTGTACATGTTCTGCACATGTAATTAGGAGTTTATTCTGCACAATAATGTAATGAATTGTAATGACATTGCATCAACAGGATGAGGAAAGTGAACAAGCTTAGTAAAGGAGCTGAGCCTCTGTGAAGTCTTTGACAGAGTGCTCCCATTTTGATAAATATTCCAAATGACTCCTTCCTTGTGTATGGTCTTCATAGGCAGTAAAATAAACAGCACAACACAATATCTAGTGTAAACCTCCTGCAGTGTGTTTGACTGTCCTTTTCCCACTGAGCTTTAACACCTACCTCCTGCAAGAGGATGAAGTAAATGAGCCACACCTGGTGCACATATCTAGCCTTTTCTTTCCATTCCTGTAGCCAAAACACTCACACACACCTAATCGCTTTTCAGTTACTGCAGTCTTCCTCACAGGACTGATTTCTCAGCTAGCCTGTCAGGATGCTGTTGCCAAAGCAATCTTATTCTGGCTGTGGCATCTGCCTTTCTGAGCATCAGTCTGTTTCCTCAGTGTTCTCTGAAGATGTGCAATGTTCTCGTCTTGAAGATCTACTGTGTAGCTCCTCTTGCTACATGTAACCTCATTTCTCTACCCTGTATTTCCACTCAGTCGTGCTGGTGACCTTACATTGCACAAAATCCTCAATGCCCTCATTTCCCTGTCCTCACTGAAGCTGCTCCTACAGCCACCTCCTCTGGTACCTTTGGCATTCAAGGGAGTGAAGAAAAACAATAGACAGTGGCTCCCATATGTCTTGTTATTGGCATCTTCATGCTTTCTCTTCCCTATCTAGTTTTCTTGCCCGTGACCCACACTTGATGCATACATGCAAGACACATTAATTTCTCTGAGGAAATAGACAATATTTAACAATATTCTCCAGTTTGCTGTGTTGTCTGGCCAAAGACTCATAGAAGAATCTCTGTCATGCTGTAATATTCTATGGTAGAGAGCCCCAGCATGTGACAAGCATTTTGGTTATTGTGAGATATGACCAGTCTTGTTTAACATCTTTGATGGCAATATGGACAGCGGCATTGAGTGCACCCTCAGCAAGTTTGCTGATGACGCCAAGCTGTGTGGTGCGGCAGACACACTGGAGGGAAGGGATGGCATCCAGAGGGACCTTGACAGGCTGGAGAGGTGGGCCCATGACAGCCTCATGAGGTTCAACAAGACCAAGTGCAGGGTCCTGCATCTGGGTTGGGGCAATCCCAAGCACAAATACAGGCTGGGCAGTGACTGGCTTGGGAGCAGCCCTGAAGAAAAGGACCTGGGGACACTGGCAGATGAGAAGCTCAACATGAGCCAGCATGATCCTGGGCTGAATCAAGAGAAGCATAGGCAGCAGGTCGAGGGAGGTGATTCTCCCCCTCTACTCAGCTCTGGTGAGACCCCATCTGGAGTACTGCATATCCAGTTCTGGGTCCTTATTACAGGAAAGATATGAACATGCTGGAATGCGTCCAGAGAAGGGCCACCAGGATGATCAGAGGGCTGGAGCACCTCTCCTATGAGAACAGACTGGGAGAGTTGGGGCTGTTCAGTCTGGAGAAGAGAAGGCTCCATGGAGACCTTATCGTGGCCTTCCAGTATCTGAAGGGGGCCTCCAAGAAAGCTGGGGAGGGACTTTTTAGGGTGCCGGATAATGACAGGACTAGGGGAAATGGAACAAAAATAGAAATGTGTAGATTCAGATTGGATGTTAGGAAGAAGTTTTTCACCATGAGGGTGGTGAGACACTGGAATAGTTTGCCCAGGGAGGTGGTTGAAGCCCCATCCCTGGAGGCTTTGAAGGCCAGCCTGGATGTGGCTCTGGACAACCTGACCTAGAGTGAGGTGTCCCTGCCCATGGCAGGGGGGTTGGAACTAGAAGATCCTTGAGGTCCCTTCCAACCCTGACAATTCTATGATTCTATATGCAGAAGGTTTGTTTAAACTATTATATTACAGTCATGTTAGCTGAAACTGAAGAAAATGTTAAACCAGGCAAATCTAGAGCAAATCAAATTTTGTAATAACCTTGGGTCCAAATGTATATTCCATAAAAACAATCTTTATTTTTTTTTTTTCCTGGAGCAATTGAGTAAAAAAAAATATGATCAAATAAGTATTGCTATCTGGATCCATCATGTGAGTAGGGTGAAATGCAGTAGAGATGCTTCTTTAACAGAAGAATTTTACAGTGCAAATGCCACCTGACTATTAACAGTATCAGTATTATCACAATTCTATTTTTCTTTGTTTCTGCAGCCACTTTTAGAAAAAAGCACAAGCTGTGCCATACAGAAAGCAAGAGGACAGCGAGCTGCAGTCTGCAGCCAAAGCAAAAGCCAGTGTTCTCACTATGCTGACCATAATAAAGGCTATCAATCACTTCTCTAATGTATTCTTCCTGACTCTACTCACATCCATATTTACCAGATCAATCAAAATCTGCCCTTTGTTTCCTTTTTCCCCCTCTCAGCAGATTAAAGAAAACAAAACAAACCCCAGCCAAAATCCAATAGTTTATAAGATGTATACTTATTCATTCTGTATGATGAAATAACTCTGAGACAGCTGTTCCAGTCTCCTGGCTGAAGACCCAAAGAAGAGATGGGATCAGGCCCTTCATGATCAAACCCATACATTTCTTGTTGCAAAACACATCTATTCAACCAATATTCTCTGTGTGTGTGTATGTACATGTGCCATGGAAAAGGCTCATACAGCAAAACATTTGTACAGTACCCATATCACAGCTTCATCAGTGACCTCTTATTGGCAGGGAAATGAGCGTAAGCATATTTGTACAAGCATTTGTACATCTACATTAGGTCTCATCTTTTTTATGGTTAATGTGCTTAATCCACAGACCTGTCTATAACTTGATACCAAAAGAAAACTTCAGAAAATTATGAGAGCCTAGAGAAACATATGAAGTTCTATGTTTTAATCATGGCACCCCTTCCATGAATGTCATCATCACACAAGGATGGAAATTCAGTGGAAATGTTGTAGAAAGGGTGTTCTGAGCTGGAATGCGGACAGTCTCCCTCCCTAAAAAGAGGAATGGACCCTTACAGGGAGGGGGAAATAGCACAGCTTTTCCAGAGTCCCTGACTTTCCAACATCAGTCTTACATGAGGTCAGCAAACCTCCTAGATCCTAGGTTAATCAGAGGGCCACAATGCCCAGATCTGTTTTCTGTAGTATCACGGTCAGCAATCTGACAGGGACAGGCTTCTTGGAAGCACTGTGAGCATAAAACTCAGCCCTTACCTGATGAACACACTATTAAGAGTTTATCTGCATTTAAGGCCTCCAATTCACTGCCCCAAAATATTTCTATCAACCATGAAATTATATTACCATAACTTTTTTTTTTTTGTCTGTAAAGCAATATTTAAATCGTTTTCAGCCTTTAATTATATACTTTGAAACTAGCTTTCCTTCCCAGACCCTCATGTTTCTTGAATGAGCCCTGGTAATTTGTCTTTACCTAATCCATCATTTTTAGTCTATGACCATCTTGGGTAATCCACTCCTTCTATTCATAAGTTTGCTTCTGTATCTCTAATTTAGACCTATAATATTTACCAGCTTCACCCTGGTTTCTTTTCGCAGGACACTGCAATGGTGTAAACGAACATGGAAAAATTAAATGCCACTGCCTTTCCATAATCTATATTTTAAAAATTCTGCCAGCAGGGCTGATTTTCAAGGAACCCTTGGAGTGGAACCTAAACCTTTATAAATGCTTTCAGATAATTTCATTTTTGTGCAGCACATACATATTTCTTTCCCATGAGCTGTAAATTCTAAAACAGAGTTATCCCCTTGTTGGCAGTTGGCAGAAGCTCAGTATTCCAATGTAAAATGATCTTTTTTTTGGTCTGCCAATAATACAATATTAACAAATTTGTCCTGATATTTATCTGTTGCTATGTCTGTTGTTAGACTGTACAAAGAAAACAAAACTTGGAACACTGCAGCAACCATTGTTTCAAGATATCAGATGTGGCACTGAATACTTTCCTTCAGGAATTACCAGGTTTGAGGCAATGCCATATCAGGTAAGATGTTCCTTGTGTGTTTTTCTTCACTGGCCATTTCAGGACACACCTTCTTTCATGGTCCCAAGAGCTCAGATTTCATTTCTGTTAATTTGATTCAAAATGCTATTTCTAGCAGGCATAACATAAAATACAGGACCAGCTGAACCAGGTAGGAAGACATCCATATCACATCCAATGTTTGAATTTTCACAGTAAGAATACTTGGGTTTGTCTTCCCGCACTCACAGTATCAAGTCTCCACATATCAGTGTTGAAGAAAAAAGCTCGAATAATAGTATGGTTTGTCAAACTTCATGCTTTGAACTAAGAAAGACCCCAGAGAGAGGGGTGTGAATGGCCAGTAAGGCCTTAGGTTAGGATAGAATAAAGCAGATAAAATTCACCTTTGAATTTGCACAATGAAAACAGGAAATTTGTCTGAGCAAAAGTTTCTGCAATACTTTTTAATCTGTTTTAAGCTAGATTGCTCTGCATTTTTAGAACAACTGCAGGCTACCTAGCTATTATCAGTCTGGTGATTAAGAGCCAAGATTTTATCTAAGATAAGCAAAGCACAGGCTTAATTGAAAGCTGTGGCTTTACAGAAAATTCTTGACCTAAGACTTCAGAATTCAATATTCTTCCCAAATGCCTAACTGTAAGAGTAACCACAGCTGGCTGTCTTGCCCTCTATCATTATCAACAGATATTTGTTTGAGGCAGGATCATGTACAGCTACCACAAACAAACACAGTGCAAAGAAAAGGCACACAAAAGGAAAGGATGGCAGAGCATCAATTTATCAGTTACAACCTGATCAGATCAGTGGGCTGGAACTGAAAAGAAATGGTGATTTTTATCCAGATTGATGACTATTTTTATTGTAATATTGATGATTTGCAGACTTAGTAATAGTTGTAACAGATGTGGCCCCTGTAACTCTGCACATAGGAGTTCTCTTGCCTAAGTGGGAGTAGTAATTATCCACTGTTTTTTAAAACCTCCAGACTGCAATTGAGTTGTCACAGTCTCCGAGACACTGCTCCAGGCACCACAGATGGTACCAGCTGACACACTTGGGGTATATCATTATAAGCATGTGTAAACCACATGATTTTGACTATTTTCCTGATACCTAATGCATGACAGTGTGTCAAAAAGAAATGCCTTTCAGGAGGAAATACGAGCTCCATGGAGCTGCGGTATGATTGAGGAGAATGTAAGTGCGAACACATCCAAAAGAAATTGCTAACATGAGTTACAGCAGGGAACCATGAGCTTCTGTAGCAAAATGCTGGTTTGCAACCTGAAACATCCAAACTGGTTTTAAAAGAGGTCCAAGTCAATGCTATCAAAGCCATTTTCTGTTTATTTTCAGTGTTTTATCTATTTGATTTGCAGAAGAACATTGTTTGAGCTAAGAGTGAATGCATTAACAAACATATAGCTAGCAGCCCTTTACAAATGATTTGCATGCCAGGGGAATAACAGGTTTGTGCATCTAATACAAAGAAAACAATTGCAAATGTTCACTTGGAATTTACAACACTCATAGATAATTCAGTCTGATGCAATTGGTTTCCTAAGTCTGATGGTAACGTAAATCACAGCTTGAAGCTCACTGCAAATAAAATTAAGTCAGCCTAGTGAGAAATAGGAAATACAGTAAGTATGATAGCATACTATCTTTTGGAAAAACAACTTCAAATTTATTTATGTTAGTTAGAAAAATAACACTCAGTTCTGAATCTCTAACATCAGCCATACAACTCCATATAAAGAGGAGCTGAATGCAAAAATAATTCGACAAAATTGTTTTTCACCTTCCTTTCTGTCCACAAAATATTCATAAGGGATATCAAATTCAGGCATTTTTTTTAAAGGTTCACACTGATTTTGGCAAGTTGTTTCATCTATGCAAATTTTGCATGAACAGTTCACTGCAGAAGGGGCTCAGGAAAAGCTATCAAGGATTTGGAAGAGATGTTGTGACCTGTTATGAGTTCTTCGGAGAAGAACTCTTTGGAGAAGAAATTGCTTGACAAAACCAATGGTACAGTTTCTGTGAAATCTAGGTCCACATCTCGACATCACTGTGATTGAACTAATAGGTACATCCATTTTCTGAACCAAAGGATTCAAGTGGAAGCATGAGCAAAGGTGTTACATCTGTACATAAACTTAATTGATATTCAAAGTCTTGCAAATCTTTAAGTGTACAAGGGCTGCAGTAAAAGTCCATCTCCCCTCAAAAGGTGAAGTATTTCCTTACTATTCACATAGAAAAAGAAATAATCTAAGGCTCTAATCCATATGTGTGTCTATTTTGAATGCTATTTATGTTTTCACTTTTAAATGATTTTGGTTCTCGGCAAATAATTTATCCGTGCCTACACATCCAGATAATCCTGTCTTCCCATACACCTGTGAGGATACTTGTGTATATAATTCCTTCCTGAACCTTATGCCTATTCCTTCACACTCAAGAAACAACATGTTGAAATGCAGAATGATAAGTAATGGCACAGTTTTACATGAAATGTGGATTTTCAGTTCTGTGTCTTATTCTGTCTGACAGTCCTGACAAAACAACATCACAGCTGTAGAGCCAGAGTCTATGGACTCCGTTTTCCAGCTTTTTGTGGTACACATGTATCTCGGTGTGATGCTAAAATCACTTTGCATTTCAGATGGGAAACTTACGCCTTTTTTTTATATATATATATTTTTGTTCATATTGCACATTCTATGATGGTAGAAACTCTGTCACAGAAACACTACTGTAATTAGACAGTGCTGAAACACTTTTTCCTGGAAGCAGTAACTAAGCAATGAGCTCTGTTCTCCTGCAGTGAACAACACGATACAGCACAGTCTTTGCAGAAAGGTGGGATAACAAGCTGAGAGGCTAAGAACTTCCAAGGCAGAAGCTCAGCTCCTCAGAGGTCTTTCCGCCAAGAGACATGACTAAACCAAACAGATTCACAAAATTGGAAGAGTCAGAAGGCTCTCAGAGAGAGCAGAAGAAAATAATCTGATGAAGATGAGCCTGAAATTTTTGCTCAGAATATTCTGTTATCTATGATTGAGTTAGCTGGGTGATGAAAAGGTCAGGCTATGAAGACACTTAGACCAATGTGATGCTTCAGACAGAACTATATACCTACTACAATGTTTAGGTTCAGGACAACAACGAGCAGTCCAGACCTTGTACACTAAAACTGCCAGATCCTGACTTCTTATACAGTCGTTCGTGGGAATACAGATTCCATCACTCTCTGAAAAGCAAAGTGGCTGCACTTCAGAAAGTTTATATTTGTTTTCTTTTGCATTTCATGGTATTAATTGTGCAAGTGATTGTATTAAACCTTGTCATGGTCGGACCATGACATGGCCCAATACAAACCCAGACAGGCCTTAAGATGCCTAGACATGGTCCCACTCTCCCACCTTCTTCCTGCAGAAAGACAGGGCAACGCAGGAAAAAGAACAAAGGGGACAGGACCCCTGCCTGTGTGGTAAACAAGTTGTTTACCTGAGATAAGAGCACACAAGCTGACCACCGCTCCCCCCAGATACAAGGTTCTTGTTTCTGCCTTTTATGGATATATCCTGGCAGAATGCCTTTCCATTGGGCAGCTACATGTTAGCTTCAGTGCCCCGTTGGACTGATCTCTGGCAAGTTGTATATATACAGGTTGACTTGGTGGTCAGCCTTGCCTTGCTTCAAACCTTGCTTCAAACCTTGCCTTGCCCTGCTTAAGCCTTGCTTTCAAGCTTACTTGGACCCATCTTATAGAAACCGCCTCAAGTCACCCTGCCCTGCCTCAAGTGCCTGGTCCAGAGCCTGGGATAAAGCCAAGAGCCATACACAGCAAGCCAGAGAAGCCATAAGCCTAGAAGCCAGATCCACCTAGCCTGCTTCCCCTTGCCACTAGAATTGTGCCATGCCTCAGTTTACCCAGGAAGCAAGCAAGCACCTGTCGTGAAGAGGGTCATCAGCCTCCCACCCTCTGCTGAAGCCAGATCAGCCTGGGACCACATAGCAAACTCTCCTTGCCAGCAATCTGCCATGCCAGCTCCGTACTAGAGCACCCCAAAGCTTCATAGCAACAACAGCAGCAGCCCCTATGTGGGTGGAACCAGCTGTGAGTAATTAATTCATTGCCCTGTGGGTTTAAAGGTTCTGATCAAGTCTCCCCCCTCTGTAATCGAGCACTATCTGCTCTCAAGGACTTTCTCTTTCCAAGTTATTGCCTCCTAATCTGCATATAACTGCTTGTATCTAGCCCCGAGGCTGTACATTCCCATTGTAAATATATATTCCAACCACACAATGATCCTACTTAATGAGTTTTGGCAATTTTCATGAATAAAGGGTTACTAGTATTCTATTAATACACATTTGCTATATTGTTTATTATTGTAAGAGTAATTTCTTAATAATCCCCTTTACAACAAACCTGAGAAGGTTTTTCAGGAAAGAATCGTGCAAGGTGCAGGTAAAGATCTCATGGTTTGATTTATATGTATAAAAGAGCAAATTGCTTGGGCAAAACCAATGTTTTGTGTTTTGTCAAGCTGCTTGGTCACTCTAATCACTGTTCTTATTTCAAAATAGAAAACATTTTCTGTCTCATGACTGAATGTTGTTTTCAGGGCTTGATGAACTGAAGTAGGGCATGTGACACATGTTGAAGAGGGAATCTGAACACATGAGATGTTTCTGGATAGAAGTCACTCACTACCAATTTTTGGCTTTCACATCAGTACATTTTAAGTGTTCTGTGCTGATATAGTGAGCCTATCTTGTGTCCTGCACTTCTTAGTGTGCCTCAGACAAGTTCCTGAGACTTCGGACTTACTGGAAATCAGTCTTTTCATGTTTGGATTCTAGTTTAACCTGAAATGTACTTTGCTCCACATGAAAAAGTAAAAGCCTCTTTCAGGATGAATTTGTACCTGCAGAAAGGCTGTGAAGGTAGCCAAGGCTCAGCAAAGAAGGAAGGGCCTATGTTTCAGGACAGAGCATTCAATCACAGGACAACAGCTGCTCTTAGAGACTAGGAGAAAGGAGCTCTGGAGAGCTGAAACAGTTATGCCTGGGAAATGGTCCATTCTTCACTGCTTATAAAGTGGCTACTTTAATGAGCCTCTGCAGGATTTCCCTGCACCATTAGTGCACAGATAGAGGTTAGTTAACCCACAACAACCCAAGGAGGCAGATCAGGCTAGGAACTGTAACTTTGCAGTGCACAAGACTGGAATATATTGAAGGTTCCGCACAGGAACATAGCTAGCTTGTGGGCATAGATGGGTGAACAGATAGTAAGCGTAAAAAGAAACTGCATGAACAGAGCATCAGAATGACCCCTATTAACTGCCAGTGTGTGGGCTTTTATCGCACTGGGAAAGACAAATAATTGTAGATTACCTGTATTTCGGTAAAAGAGACATATGACTCCCTCATATCTGAGCTGTAAGTTCTGTTGCGCAAGAAAATACAGTGAGTCAGCAGGCAGGCTGTAAGTTCACCTTCCAATTCACCTTGCAATGATTCATTCATGTGCCAACACATCAGGTTTTTAATGAAAGCCTTTCAGCTTGTTTTGCCTTCTCTGTTTCAATTCTCACTATGTTAAAGGCTGTTTCACATCTTAAAGGCTGAGCTGCTGTAGAGCACCACTACTGTAGCCCTGGTGCCAGCTCCAGCAAGACAAAAACACGCCATTCTGAGATTTGGTGGGAATGGCCAGTAAATAGGTTTAGTAATTTACAATTTTCTTATCTTCCACTTTTCTTATTTTGCAGCGTTCTGCTACTGATTTCTTCCTCTACTTAAGGAAAAAAATGAAGAATACTTAATCTCTATATTCTGATGGAAATCTTTGGAGCAGCCATCTACTGAACTTAGTGTTCCAAACCAGACCACTCCTACTTGACATGCTTCTATGAGTGTCAAGACCCTGATTAGATAGTATCTAATTGCTTAAATGGTGCCCAAGATCCAGCTGCTGTGAGAAATAGAACATTGTAATTCCTATTAACATGACATCAGAATACAAACCCATATCTCCTTGAACAATTTTCAAGCACTCTCAACTGAAATAGGGGCCATATCACATTTTTATCATCTATTCCCAAACCTAACTACCAGCTGTAACTAAAGAGTTTGTTCAGGTACCAAACAATATTTTATTTTCTAAAAGAGAATCAATAAGCAAAATGTAATGGAAAAGGGAAATCACAGTTGATCTGTCAATGCCATCTGGATCCAATTGCATCTAACCAATTGCTCTGTGTGGGAAATGCTGAATTATGGGTATTTGGTGTGAGATTATTAACGACTTTTAGGTAGACTCAGGTTCTGACTCTGGGGACAGAGATCTGACATTTTGCCCTGAAACTGTAAAGGAGTTTTTGAGATTACAAATACTTTTACTTGAAATGTTCTCAGCTTGCTCAGAACAGATGAACCTCACTAAGAACAGAGCCATAGCAGTGCTGGTATGACTCATCTTTTTTAATACAGAGCCAGGTAACTTTTCACTTTCCCTTCACTCACTAAGTTTTCTGTTGGCCAGCATGGTTTCTGCAGTTGCATGGTATGGCTGTGGAAGTTTGAGAGACTAAGAGTAACTGAATGAGTCTTACCAGTTCTCTAATCTAGAGATAATATACTTTTGAACACCTGACCTTCATCAGAAGTCACAGAGAAGCCAAATAAATGCTTGCAGTGAAAGGACTTTCAGTGTTGAATTCACAATTTCCTGCTCAGACCTTAACAGCTGTGATCTGGGAAGCCAGGAGAAGAGCATGTCTGTAGCAGCACATAAAGACAGAATTTCTGCTGGCTGTCCATTGCCTTTTCCACTACAATCACAAGGTAAAACAAGAGGTGAGGCAAACTTCGCTTCACTGAGAATGAAATCTAATAAAATCTCTACACAGGGCACTGAATGCAACAGTATACAGTGTTGAGTGAAACATTAAAGGTTTTCTTGTACAGCTTGACTGCTTCTCTGATGTGCAGCCAAATTGTAATTATCTCTTGAGCATACAGAATAGGCTGGAAATTGTGTGTACACAATCTTACCTCTGTAAGGCTTCTACCTTCTGTTGCAAATGGAAACATCGTAGTAATATCGTTGTGATGGTGTGTCTGAGTTTCCAATTTCAGTCACAGCCAGTTTTAAGAAAGAGATAGCTAAGTCTGGTTTCTTTTTAACCCCTCTCCTTCCCACTCCCTATCTCCAAATAATTTGCTTGGAATTTTGTGAATATCACCACTGCTTTTATGTTTAGCCAGTCATTTTATTACTAGGGTATAGGAAACTTTAGCATAGACCCCATTCTTGCTGGAGTTCATGCTCTGTTTGCTGTGGCTGCTAATGACTGGGTCTCCATGCTATGTGCACGCTGTTCATATCAGCATAAGTACCCACTTCTGGCCTTTTGGAGGCCTTTTAGGCAGCCTAAGTTGCAGCCTTGCTTTATCTTGCCTTTCTGATACACTGTTTTAGCAAATTCAGTAATCTAATTTCAATAATCTAATAAGCAGCTTTAAATTCCTCAGGGCTATTCATCTCATCTGTGTTGGCACATCATGGTTTTTTAGCACTCCACCACAGCTTCCATTTCTGCCTGCTCATTGATGCTTCTGCAACAGCTGAAAGTTACTGGCACCTTGTGTACATCCCACAAACTGACAGCATTCAGTCGTCCCTCACCGTTTCAGCCCATGCAAGCTTCGCTAAACACAAGCTTGCAACTTGTGCCATGCACATTGGTGTGACTGGAGGCAGAGCTGATGCCTGCAGCCTAGCAAGCTGCTCCGAGGAGAGGAAGGGAGGGCCCAAGGTATGCTGCCCCTAGAGCACAGCCTCCTTCTTGTCCTGTGCTGCAGAGGCAAGAGTGCCTGTATTAGAGTCTTGGCCTCTGTTCAAACACTTAGTATATGTGGGCTTGTTTAGAGAAGGGGACAGTTTAAATGACAAACAGATTAACCTTCCTTAAGTTTCTTTCTTAATAATATTATTTTGCATGGAACTGTAGTTAAATAGGAGTGAAGCCTGCCCTTTTATGAGAGCCATTCCCTCTTTGTGCAATCCTCTCACATTTCATTATCTCTAACTTTTCAATGCCCAGACTCACCACTACAATTCTACATACCCTATGGAGAAATTGCAACCTTCAATAATTATTGCTACTTGAGTATTTTTCCCTGAGGCAAACAGAAAGCAAGGACGGCAGCTCACCACCAATCTATGTAAAAGAATTGTGTATACTGTACAAAATATGTTAGACATCTTAGAGCTACGGTTGGGAGAGAAATTTCTATATGTTGGAAAATATTTTTGTTCTCATGAAATGTGTATAAATGCAAGATGATTTGGACACATGGCAGCTCCAAATATTTGCAAATACAGATGCATGCATAGCATAACTCTAGAAATATTAACACACCTGCCATAAAAGCAGTCCTGTGAAAATATCTTGCACAGAAGCTCCACTGGGGTTGACTGCAAAATCTCAACCCTCTTCACAACTGAGTGTAAACAGATTGAGGATGTTCTCCCCGGAGAGGTCAGTTTCTATTTATACTATAGACAAGCAATATCATTCAACATATACTGACTGAATGTCAATCATGTCTGTGCACAATAGGTAAGGCCTGCTAAGATGTGTGCAGAGTCAGTGTCAACAAGAAGCACAAGCAAAAACGTGCCCATGCACAGAGTTTGAAAGATGCTGGAGGACTGGTTACGCTCTACGGTTTCAGAGTCACAGTAACTCTCTCTCAGGAGTTCTCTGCCAGCTGTTTTCAGACTAGCTCTTCTCCTGTCTCAGTCCTTAAATCTGAAACACTGGAGAAAGCTTATGGAAAGACAAAATATAAAATATCTTTCACAATGCAGATTAGGGTGAAGCTGGGCCCAGCTGTGGGCAAGTTTTGTGTCCTGCAAATGCTGCATGGGTAGGGTACACAGCAAACACTTGATTTAATATAAACCTACGCTGTTTCCCTGGGGCATTAGAGTGAACTGCTTCTGCTCACTCACATCCTGAGGATCTGGGCCACTTATTTTGTACTGTATTCTTACTGATTTCAGCATGATATTGCTCTGAAATGTGCAGTTAATTGCACAACTTCCTGTTTTAAATTGTACAGTAACTATTCTCCTGAAGTAGATTGTTTTTGATAGGGATGTGTCCCTTTTTTTTGGCAGTATGTGGTTATGTGTACTCCATTCCCATCCTTACTATTCACATTCTGTATCAAGAGAATAGGCACATTGAGATTCAGCCCATGATAAAGTCAGCAGCAGGCTTCTCAGGCATTCAGGAAGGCGATGCTGCCTACAGGGCTTTTTCATTCCTGCCACACCCTTCTGTATGTCCAACTAATGAAGCATCTCCACTAATCCACTGGTGGGCAAAACTCAGTGTGTCTATAACCCTAAAACACAGTCACTCTATTGTTTCTGAAAGCAAGTAGGTCTGTCTATATCCTTTGAATTCACAGTATCTCCTGCACTTTTCAGTTTTGGCTGTAGACATGCAATATCCATCAGGAGATGCCTCCTTTCAGGACAGCTCTGGAGCAACCAACAACCTACCTCTGCCTAAGCACAGAACAGTAGAGTACCTCCTGAGGAATATGTAAAGAATGATGGTCTGACATCACACATTTTACCATCACTTTTTTTTTAATATTCTTTATTTTCCTTAATTCTTTAATGTGCTTTTGTTGGGAATTCCAAATGCTTTTGTGGAAAGCATAGTCATTACCAAGCATAAAACTAAATGCAGGATTATTTCTTTCTGAAATGTAACAAATATAATATAGAAAGGCAAGCACATATATGCATGTGCACATACAGGGATATGTGTTTATCATAGAAGCCTAATACAATAGGACTGTAATATTTGTGTGGCTGACTCACCTGCACAAATATATTATATGCTAGAAAATGTTTGTGTGTGCACTCTGGACATTACTGTGGAAAATACTGTTTGAATAACTCACTACCAGCGTAAAGCAATTACTACAGAACTTTCCCATAACCAGGTCTTTGTAGCTTTGTGATTGCAAATGCTCAAATTCATGATACCTGCTTGTGGAAGGGACATTTCTATGTATTTTCTTTTACAACATTTTATGCTCCATATCTGATATGCCATACCTGAGATGGGTTCTTCTACACAGCATCTGCAGCTCCTCCTTCATAACTGATAATATTAGTCAAACAGCAAGGTATCTTCTACATGGCAGAGTTGTTAACTGGTGGAGAGAATACTCTGTAAAGACTTAACTATTACAATTAAATTAGGGTCAGGGAGGAAATGTTCAGTAGCAGTCAGTATAGCAATTTTAGGGGTAAAGAGTTTCAGAAACACCTCAGAGAGATGACGGTGCTGCATCAGTACACCAGAAAATGTGTCAGTCCTGTTCTAAAATGTGGTTGTTTCAGAGAGGACCCCAGGAAATGTGGCCCTGTCTTGAAGCATTAATTTGCTAAGTTTGGGGCTGATAAACTAACGCAAGCATTTCTCATGAGCAGACAAGACTTTTCATAAACCTTGAGTGGAAAATATTCAGAACTGAAAACTCCACTGTGGACCCTGAGGGCCCACACTACACAGCTGCTTTCAGATAAGCAAACATCGCCCCGCCATGCTTTTGTGTGGTGGCAAAGCCTGGTCATTGCCAGGCAAAGCTTGATGTATTTCTGCTGAAGCCTTCATCATGCTGCACATTCCAGCATAAGCAGATCAAAGCAGAGGGTGTTATTATATATTTGTGTAGCCCCAACAGTGTGTGAGGCACTTAATTTACCATCTGAAGCTGTTCCTTTTGCTATGATATTTCAGGCGGGCATTCCCATCCATCATGTTGATCCCACTCTGGGTCTGAAGCACAAGGTCAGCTATCATTGACTCTGTCATGCTCAAAGGCTGTAGTGCTCTAGTAATTAAGACTGTTAGATGGGAGGGCCTCTTTTCCTGCTATTTGATGTAGAGTAGGTGCAGATGAAAGATTTATAGTTTTAATTCAAATACGGGACTTGTCTTTGACAACTTAATTGTGTTTGTAGAGAAGTTCTGGACCCTTTCTCTTGCCAAGTCATTACAGAAAGGCCTCACATCTTGGATCTACCAGGACGCTGTTTGGATTAAAGAAATAGCCAAAGGGACTCTGCCTCAGTGCTGATAGAAGCTGATAGAAGCAGTAAACATTTGCTTGTCCTTCTTGGGCTTGTAGTAAATACGTTGCTTAGGACAGCACAATTTCATATGTCAAGACCAAAGTAGGTACATATTTTCCTGACTTTTTTTTCTGAGTCTATATTCATCTTTTTTATAGTACTCTTATTATATCGATTAATGATGCTGGTAAAATGAAAGGCTAGACTGAACAGGATACTAAAACCAGATACTTGTTCCTTTAATAAAAATCTGATTATAAATAATGAAATATGGATTACTTCTATGAGAATAATTGCTTTTACATGTGTTTTGTTATATAAAGTCATTGCAACACTTCATGATTACCACATTTTTCTTGTGTCCATCTAGTAGGTGCTAAACATAAGGCCTGCAAAGCAAATGACACAGAAGTCACTCAAAGCATATGGCCAGTACATGCAGATTTCCCTCTGATAGGTGTGTAGTGTTTGAGCTCATGCTGATTGTCTTGATCAACAGCAGCTGCTGCCAGAGGCAGGCTGTTACACTTGGCATGGACAGAAGGAGGAAAATGATGTACTGTTTGTTGGCAGTTTATGAATTCCCAATAAATGAGTTGGGAAATTCTGAGGCATGGGAGCACCTGGCTCCTGTACCTCACTCTGGAAGAGATGACAGATGGTCAGCCTGGTGAAGACAACACAGCTGAATGTTGTTTTTTCATTTGTTGGGAATGGGATCCACAGAAGTGACACAGGTTTGGGATGTGGGAGGTTGCTCCAGCTCTGTTTGGTATTAGCCTACAGCTCTTGTTACAAACCATCCCTTTTACAGCAAGGAAACTCATCTTGTCTAAAATTTTTTTTAAAAGTTTCCTACCTTCCTTACACTAGGCAATGTAAGGGAACAAAGCTAGGCTCCTGCATTCATGTGACCCTCAGTATGGAACAGCTGAGGGTTTTACAGCCATTACTGCAATCATCCTTGTAAAAAGAGCCGAAGCACAAAGACTTAAAGCCTGTCATTTTAAAAGTCTGATGGTGTTCTGGTGAGATTTATCCAGAATTCTCCAGCTAGGCATTTTTCTCAGCATAGATTTGTATCTCTGATCTCACAAAAGCCTTCAGACCATTCCTATCTGGCTTAGTCTTGTGAGCAGAATGAGGACTTTAAGTTCAACCTCACAAGCTCCTAATATCTAGCATTTTCTCCAAACACAAACCACTTTGGCAGTGACATGTGACTTAGGTATGCTCCCTGGCAGCTCCTTTCCAAAAGGAAGAGCAGATGTGGTGGGACAGATATACAATACTGTTGGGAGGAAATATGAGTGCTACCGATGGGACCATCTCTCTGGGGCGTGCAGGGGAAAAGACATGCCTGCTCCTTGTTGCATCTGGATGATACCACTTCCCCTGCAACCCCAGCAGATGTGGAGAACAACAGGTCTCATTCAAAGCAGCAAGAAAGAAGATCAGACACTATGAGCTGTCATTCAAAAAAATTAAAAACAATTAGATTTACACTGGAGGGGAGAGAAGAATTTTCATTTGGGTTGAGTTGTTGGGTTGGGTTGCTGTTTGTTTTTAGTCTGGTCTTCCAGCAAGCACCAGAGTTATGTAAGCCATCTCCTGTCATGGGTTATTTCCTGAAATTCCAACCCACATTCCTCCTCCATGCTGCAAAGCCTTCCCAAGGGCTGGTAACTTCCTGCCACAGGGCAGTCCTCATCCTAGGCAGCAGTGAGGCATCAGATTTAGGTTTTGGTCTGGGAGTAGGAAAGGGAAAGGGCTTTCACCATTCTTAAGCATGACTTAAGCCTCCAATGAGGATTATAACCTCCCAGGTAGAGTAGAGGTAGAGAAAAGCTAGCCAACTGAAGAGAGCAGCACAAAGGTGCAGGTCCTTGGCCTCTTCACACAGAGGTCATAAAGCATCAGTGGGCACCTTTTCTGGGGTTTGTGGAGGCCACGAGGGCAGAAGAGCCACTGGGGTGATACTGGGGTGGGGCCATCCACCCCAGCAGATGAATGCTGTGCCCTCTTGATTACTGGTTCTGCAAATAACTTCTCCTTGTAGCTTATCCAACAAGTAAATCTCGGCATTTTTACCAGACGGGCCACACATGTTAAGATCTGCATTTAGGCCATGCATCAATGAGATGAGAGGGTTTTTTTTCAGTCAAACAGTGTTTTTCCTTCATGTTCAAGCACATACCTTCCTGGCTGCCGTGTCGTCTCCACAGGACACATTTTGAGAATATTCATCCACCTTTTCCAAATAAGAAAAAAAAAAAAAAAGCAGCAATTTATTTACATGCCTCACTGCTCAGGATAATCTGAGGCCAAGGCCATTGGGCACTCTTTACATTGGACAGAAACACCAGATTTGTGTTTTGGTTTGGTTTGATTTGGTTTATTTTTTTACCTTAGAATATCTTTATAATTTATAAACCCATGGATCTTAGTCACCTCCCAGATACATCAAAAATCTGACTTTCCTCTGAATTTGCTCGGTGTTCCTAACAATCTGGCAGCACATGCAAACTGTATACACGATTATAGGATATGGCTTTATAAAGCAGGGAGTTTTACTGCCTCAGTTTTAGTGTGTCTCATAGTGCAATTTAACAGTAGAGCAGAGCCAGTTGCTCCCCCTTCAGAGAGCACTGAGGAAGCAAGCAGGAGACGTCCAAGAAAAGATTTGGCCCAGGTGTTTAAAAAGGACTCATGAAACAATCTTAACAGAACAAGACACTTATTAGCCTTGTAAAGGAGAAAAATGTCTGTAGGAGACTAAGGTTTTGATGGTTTTTAAAGTTTTCTGATTAGGCTGTTTTGTGCTTGCTGCAGTACGAAAGGAAGCCTGGAAGGGCAACTTTTCGTCACCTCTGAAAACTTGAACAGTTTTTCTCTAAATAACTGAAAGTATATTTAGGAGCTTAGCATTAGCCATCGAACTTTGTAAATGCTCACTAATAATGATGACAGATTTTCCCAGTTGCACCTTAAATCCACTGCTTCTTGCTATAACCTCATTAAGTGAGTAGCATAATAGATACCGGGTTTGCACATCCCTTTGTGTTTCTGTTGTCAGTTGTCATCTGTCAATTATTCTCCACATCGTTTATTTTACATGTCACCTTCTCCTGAGCTCTAGAAGAGGCCTCAGACAATTCTAGCACCACACATGTGTGATGTCAGCAGGACCACTCGGCTGCTGTTCCTCAGAAATAATCCTGCCTCAGCACAGGGATGAAATGTTGTAGAAGATTTTTACTAATTATCTGTGAATTCTGAAGTCAGAAGTCTTACTCTGCTGTTGCCATTGCACTGCTAGACCCTGCTAGATGTTGGGGTGGTGAAAAAGCCTCCAACGATCAAAATTATACTAAATAAGATTCAAAAAATTCAGAGAGCTTTTGGAAGTTGGATAGAATTTCAGACAACTATTATTAAATATCTTGATTGCTCTTTAGCAAGCTACCCAGCACTGGGCTCTGAGCTGCCGTAAAAAGTGTATTACCAGCTTCAAAACAGTAAAACAAATGCTGTCTTAGACTCTCTGTGCTGTACCTTTCTTCCTGTCTAGATATATTTTGAAAAGACATTTTCTCATACTCTTCCTGTCTGGGTTTTGACAAACAAATGCCTGAAAGTGCCACAGCACCTTTGAAGATGTTTACCTGCATCTTTTATCAACAGGAACAAATTGGTTCTTTAACAACAAGAGTAGCTGGAGCCATGGGATGGTTGCAAACAGTAGCTAACCATTGGGCTACATGTGTGAACATTTTTGACAGTATTGTGTGCAGAGTGTCTTAGCATGTCCATTATTGTATAGCTTTCAGGATTGGCCACATGCTTTAAATCAGGCCAACCACTGGCAGCATGAAATACAGAAAAGACTATGTCAAATGTTAAAATGAAAGGATATAATGATGCTACAGACAAGAACATATACATACTGGAATATTTCATAAGCAGGTCTGACTTTTAGTTGTAGGGACAGCCTATTTCTGTATTAGAGACGTGGCAATTCTGACATTACAGACCACTATCATTTAAAATACAATTTTTATTGGTATCACTCAAAAATTAAACATTGAGATATTTCCATTTCTTCCAAGGAGGAAATTCAAATACACTAGGAAAGTCAAAGATAACATGTGTATACTCTTTTCTGGATAGGAAAAAAAAAAATAGATGAAACCTCCCAGAGCATCATTATTCCTCACCACTTCCTGAAATCCGTTCTTCAAATTTCCCAGACTAACAACCCTGTTGATTTATGATTCACCAAGAGGTCCATGGGTTTCTTAGTCCATTCACCCAGCTTTGCAAGGAAGCAAGGGATTACAGAGAACTACATAAGCAGGTCAGCCAAGGTTCATGTCTTGACTTAACTCTAAGTTGATAGTGACATTTTTCAGGTATACAGAGAAGTTCATCTCGATATGCTTGTTTTATAAACATGAAGTAGAATTGCCTGAAGCAGGCAGAAATGTAGGTCCTTCCTCTTCACACCACGAAACTATGCCAATCTTCCCTAAAAAGAGATAGACAAGACCTCTGTAGAGTCAACTCTGAGGCAGGAGAGCACACAGTCTCAAGATATTTGCTATGGGAGGTCTCTATATCCAAGGCAGGTTGGTGCAATGACTCCTGAATCTCTGGAAAGTATTGATAACTGCCTTCTGCTGTGAAACTCTGTCATATTAGCAAAAATACAGGCAGGAGACTGCGTAAAAGAAAATGGTATGCTTCCAACTCTGAATCTTTTGCTACTCTTTAAAATGCCAGATGGTCAGTTTATGAAACTGTCTAATTGTTCTTCATAAAAAGCCAGAGGTATGCATGTTGCTTTACAGATAATTAAGAAAGAGAACATCTGGATGGTAAATAGCTTCCAGTCTGGACCATACACAACTCAGCAAGGGGTGGGAATGACACAGTTGTGAGTGAGGGCTGGAAAAAGCGAAGGAGTGAGAGATCACTCGAGACCCTTCTTGCATGCACTGCTTGCCTCCATTTTCAGAAGATATTTTGACTGGAAGTTTAAATAAAGATGACTTTAAGCAGGCCAGTGATCTGTGGGCATTAGCTGAAAAAAGGATGGTCACAGTTCTCGCAGACGGTTGATTTCTGTGCACAAGGGATGACATATGGATGTGATCTATCTGGATTTCTACAAGACCTTTGACACTGTCCCCCACAACACCCTGCTCACCAAGTTGGAGAGATATGAATTTGATGGGCAGGCTGTTCAGTGGATAAAGATTGGCTGGGTGGTCGTATCCAGAGGGTTGTGTTCAATGACTTGAAGTGCAAATGGAGAGAAGTGACAAGTGGTGTCCCTCAGTGGTCTGTACTGGGACCTGTACTGTTTAATATTTTTATCCATGACACAGACAGTGGGATCAAGTGCACCATCAGCAGGTTTGCAGATGGCACCAAGCTGTGTGGCATTGTTGATACACCAGAGGGGCAGCATGGCATCCAGAGGGACCTGGGCAGGCTGGAGAGGTGGGCCCAGGTGAACCTCATGAAGTTCAGCAAGAGCAAGTGCAGGGTTCTGCACCTGGGCTGGAACAATCCTCGCTATGAACAGACAGGGGAATGAGGTGATGGAAAGCAACTCTGAGGAAAAGGACTTGGGGGTGCTGATGGATGAAAAGCTGGACATGAGCAGACAGTGTGTGCTTGCAGCCCAGAAGGCAAATCACAACCTGGGCTGCATCGAAAGATGTGTGACCAGCAGATCCAGAGAGGTGATTCTGACACTTTATTCTGATCTGGTGAGATCTCACCTGGAGTACTGTGTGCAGGTCTGGAGCCCTCAATATGGAAGGACATGGACCTGATGGAGCAGGCCCTCCTCTGGGAATTGGAGCACCTCTGCTACAAGGACAGGCTAAGGGAGCTGGGAGTGTTCAGCCTGGAGAAGAGGAGGCTCCAGGGAGACCTAATGGCAGCCTGCCAGTACCTGAAGGGGGACCACAAGAAGGATGGAGAGAGATAGTTTACAAAGGTCTGTGGTGATAGGACAAGGGGCAATGGTTTTTAAGCTAGAGAAGAGCAGATTTAGATTGGATGATAGGAACAGGTACTTTGCTATAAGGGTGGTGGAACACCGGAACTGGCTGGTCAGGGTGGTGGTTGAGGCTTCTTACCTGGAGGTATTCAAAGAAAAATTCAACAAGGCCCTGTGCAACCTGGTCTAGTTGAGGATGTCCCTGCTCATTGCAGGGAGTTTAGACTAGATGACCTTTGGTCCCTTCTGGCCTGGACCATTCTATGATTCTATAATTTGGATACACAATATTTGTGGAAAGATAGGATCTACTTTCCCTTGAAGGAATTATTATTGCTGTTTACTACAGATATTCCTTAGTATTTCAAAAAATGATAGTCACTCTTATCAGCCCTCATTTTCTATCATTCTCTTTTATAATTTTTAGAAATTGTGAAGACTTTTGTTGGACCAAGCTTTTGCTGTAATTTCAACCAGTCATGAAAATCAAATATTTTGCTTCAACAAAAATAGTTTCCCAGACATAGTTCTCTGTGTGTAAAGAGAGATCACAAATCCCATTACCTGTAAACAAGATTTGTGCATCTAACTCCCATACAGAGATTTGGAATACGTATTTCCATAGGCTTCTGCCCAGGGAGGTCAACTGTGTGGCTGGTTTTAAAATTCATTTAAAGGAAAAAGCACAAATTTTAAAATGTGGATGTTAGCATTGGGGTGTGCAGAACCTGAATCAGGGCAACAGAAAAGAAAAAGAAAAAAATCAGCTAACAGAAGAGGTTTGCACAAAAATGCTGTTGATTTAAGTTATGATGTCTGTTTAATTGAATCAGCTCTGCTGAAATTTTTCAAAATCTGGAAATCACTAAGACAACTTATTTGCTGTAGTCAAATGGTATAACTGTAATAGGTTTTGGACTAGTTTGCTAACACTCCTTTTCTCTTTCATTCTCTTCTTTTTTTTGGTTTGGTTTGGTTTGGTTTTGGTTTTGGTTTTGGTTTTGGTTTTTGGTTTTGGTTTTGTTGAAGACGTAGAAACAACATCTCTGAACTCTCTTGTTTTTACACTGGGGAAGTGGGATGCCTCCCGTCTCCTTTTCCACTCACATGCATTTGCTGTCTGGATATTTTCTTTTCTGCTTTCTCTCATGAAAAGGTAGCACACTGGGTGAAAGCACCACCTGAATAGGATCTGGCCAGCATGCCACTAGACAGAATATACCATAGTGCCAATGTAAAGACCTGTGACCCATTTAGATACCCAATGCTTTGCAATGACTGTGGTTGTGAAACATGAATGGTGTGCTTGCCTTTCACATACTGAGATGCAGTACTTTATCTTCCTTTACAGCAGTTGCATCCTGGGTTGTGTCTTGCATGGGCTGAGCATCATGTTTTGTTGTCAACAAGCCCTAATTATTTTGCAGAAATGAAGTGCAATGATTTACACAGTACTTCTAGAACACACAATCACCCCCTTTCCCAGTGCTTCTGTCTATCAATGCCTGTATCCTAAAGACACAGTGTCTATTAACAGATGATATGGTAGAAATCTCTGAGGAAGTTAATTACAGAGATGGAGCTCTGGAAACGGTGGATGTGCTCACAAATCCGTTTATCAGAGGTGAATCTTGTTTGACAATACAAGGACCACGCCCTGTGAGAATCCTGTATCAGAGAATCACAGAATCATTCAGGTAGGAAAAGACCTTTGGGATCACCAAGTCCAATCATTAATCCTACTCTACAAAGTTCATCCCCAAACCACATCCCCAAGCACCACATCTAAATGACCTTTAGACACATCCAGGGTTGGTGACTCAGCCACCTCCCTGCACAGCCTTTTCCAATGTCTGACCACTCTTCCTGTGAAAAAATTTTTCCTAATGTCCAGTCACACCTGGAGGATATTTCTTCTTGTTCTATCACTAATTACTTGTCAGAAGAGGCCAGTGCCAACCTCTCCACAACATCCTTTCAGGTGGTTGTAGACAGCAATGAGGTCTCCCCTCTGCCTTCTCTTTTTCAAACCAAACAGCCCCAGCTCCTTCAATTGCTCTTCATAGGATTTATTCTCCAGACTCTTCATCAGCTTTGTGGGCTTCCAGCACTGCAACATCTCTCGTATTGAGGTGCCCAAAACCAGACACAATACTCAAGGTGTGTCAGTGGCTTGGAATCTCTTAGATGCAGTTCATTCATATCAATCTGTGTCCGGATACAGAGATTTGCACCTGAGCTGGGATCCATTAGAATCCAACTGAGTGGATCTGGTCTTTAGATTCAGTAGAAATTCAGAAAATACAATCAATGAAGCCTCAAGTGCTCATCATCTTATCTTAAACCAAGTGCCTAAAATTAATCAGGATAATTTTAACTTCTTTAAATTCAAGAATATGGCTAGCTAGAAACATACAGAATCTTAGTTTCCAATAACATGGGAGGAAGACATATTCAGCCTTAATAATGGTGGAAAAGTAATAACAGAAATAATTCAATAAAAGATATTTGTGTCCTTTGGGTCAAAAAAAAATATGTTGAGGCTTAATTATGTTACCACCTGAGGTTTGAAAGAGTTCAGATAAGTGGTTTCAAGACAAATACATTTCCAAAGAAGTGTTGCTGGTCCACACAAGGTGTATTGCCAAAAGAATTACTGAATCTATATATATTCACCTGTTTGGTGGCAAGAAGAAGCTTTGTGGATATCAACACTCCCCATCTGGTTGGAAACTTTTGGCAAGTATCAGCTAGTATCAAGTTTTTTTTTCCAAACTCCTTTTTGTCTGGACTGCCACCACATTTCATCATGAGACCTGGTTTTCAGAGAAGGTTCAAATGGTGAAGAATTTTTTAAATGGGTTTATTTAATAAGTTTTGCACTTTAGTCATGGCAGGAAATACTTCTTTATGAGTGTCTGGCTCTAGGAGTTCAGCTCTCTGGGCTGAGCATAACAAGAATCTTTTATTTCTTTCAGATTGTCAGAGTTCCTCCCATCTGGCAGTCAGGAAAGTGCTGAACAAAGCAGAGTTTCAAACAAACATCAGTGTTTTGTTTTTTTTTTTCTTTTGAGTTTTCAACCAATTTTGTGTCTGCATCATAAAGCAAAAGGAATGGTACAATATGTGAAGAACTGTGTTGTGTGTAACAATTGCTGTTGATGTGTGTTCCACAGCTGGACTTAGGGCTACATTACCTTGTATTGATGTGATAAAATTTTAACCATCTAAGCTTCATGTGCCAGCTGATAAAAGATGGGGAACAAATTAAAAACAGTTTTGTTAGCACAAACTAACACTGTATCAGGAGTCTGTCTATTAGGTGTTAGCACAGAACACTGTCATTATACAAGTGCCTTTTGGCTATAAACAGCTGTCGAGCAACTACTAGAAACTTCAGTTTACAGAACTGATAGTAGGAGGCTGCTTTCAAAATTCATTAGGTTAAACCTTGGCAGACTGATTCCCAGGTCAGATGTGTGGGTTTTATTTTCTAAAAAAAATTATCAATCCATTCATGTCCCTTTAACCTAGCATTTGGCAAACAACTCACAACTTCTCAAAGTTTCATATGGATGTTTTTATCCCAAACTTTAGGTTAGCAATGGTTTAAAAAAAAAAAAAAAAAAGACTTGTAAGCAGCTAGCCCTTCAAGATGGTTGAATTGGCCTCCTACATTTTTCCCCTTCTTTCTCCTGAAATATTGCTTGCATATGGCAGATAACAAAAATACATGAACACCCCAAGTAGCCTGGTAGCCATGCTTCAGTGCCAAATTGAAACCATGCCACCCTATAACAAACCTTGACCCGCAGTGTAATTGCTCCATTTTTCATCATTTCCTACTCTGTCCTGGCCATTTCAAATTGCTCTGACCTGCCACCCACATTTCCAGACAAGTTACCAGCCAGGAGTCCAGCTTTTAAATGAAACAGGGCTTTAACTCCAAAATGGCATGTGGAATTTTACTGCTTCAAGATGTATCTTGTGCTATGTAATATATGACATCCCCATGGAAATGTCAGCAAATGCTACCGCAGTGCAGAAATAGCAGGAGCTGCCTACAGTAAAGAGAATGAGGGGAAAGATTAAAGCTGCACTGGTGAGCTTCATTGCTGGAAGTTTTCAAATAGCAAGTACAGCTAGAGTTTTACTGTATTGCGTTGCAGGCTTTCAGAGAGAGGATTTTGTAGACTGAACAATGTAATAGTCGACACAATGAAAAAAGGCACTGGATTGTTAAAATGTATTTTTAATGGACACCTAGTCTTCTAGAACACTAGTGAGTAAGCCTCAGTAGACACAGATTCATCTTGACATATAAAACCACAGGTTTTCTACAGTCCTCCTGATACTTTTTGAGGTCCCTCTTTGTATTTAGACCTGGATTAAAGTAAAGGTGCTGTAAATGCTTTTCACAGGACCCCAGCTCCTTCAAATGAACAAAGGTCTGAATTTTCATTAGTGTTTATTAGTGTTTACTTCCATTTCTAGCCCAAGCTGCTACAAAAGCACACCTTGAAAATATAATTGTCTGCCTTTCTCTACGGGCAGCCTGGAACAGGGATTTGTGCCATATAGACCATCTGGGTGTCTTTAGCACTGCAAAATTTAATTCCATCAGCATACTACTAACAGAGGGAGCCTGCAGCAAAGGAAAAAGCTGGCTGGCCCAAAACACCCTCTAACGGAGATGCAGCACATGCATAGCTAGGCTTAGGGCAGACCAGACACATGGTCTGGCCTTAACAAAGTCAGGAGTGTCACTCTGGCCTGCCTGAGGAAGGCTGCTGCCCTCCCTGGGGGAGAGGGTAGTGTGGTTGCAGGAAGCTAAGGACTCTCTTTAATCTGAACTATCTGTATGATGGGGGGGGAGCCCACATTGCCCCATCAGACAGAGGTCTTGGGACATCCTCAGAGCTGGCAATACTTTCAGCTGGCATTGCTGGTATCAGGATACGGTGAGTGGTGCAGCTCTCCCAGCTTCTTGTGCTATGACTAAAGTAGAGAAGCATCATTTTAGGGGACAAGCACCTGTTCCTCATAGCTGAAGTCTGCTTGGTCTAGCAGGGACTTTTTTCACTACAAAGAGGGGCAGGGTTTTTGCACTCTGACAGGCTCTTCAGCATTGTTTCTTGATGAAGAGTGTTATTAAGGCAGCTATTTTACTCAGTCCAATTGGTATTTTGTCCCTGGAGAGGGACAATCCAAGCGTGTAGGAGAAGGATCTTTGTGTAATAAATCTTTTATTATTTAAATAGGAAACTTTTTTTTTATTGGGGGTATAAGCTGTGTTTAAAAGCTGCAGAGCCAGACACTCCAGGGATCATCTGTAAATGAAGGTTAAGCCTTGTGAAGGCTTCTACCTTGGCTTTTTTAATTGACTTGCTATTGTGACTGAGGCATTGAAGTTTTACAGTCCTGGCCATATGGTTGTGCAGTCTTGGAGAGGAGGGTTTGGCGAGGGACAGGAGAAAAGGGGGAGGGAAGTGAGGTTGTTATTGCTGCAGTGGAGCAAGTATGTTCAACTTTCCCCCTCTGACGTGTCCTAACTTACAGCCTATGGACACCAATTCCACAGTCTTTATGGTGAAAATACAGAGGCGTCATTAAATAATTTAAACCTTGAAAGAGAAAAAAAAAAGTGAAAGAACATCATGAAGCTACCTTATAGTACGATGCTGAGGATGGAATCACCTTTCTTTACCAAGCTTGGATGAACAGTAGTTGCTGAGTATAAGAAACAGGTAGGTGGTGGATTTTTCTGACTTTTTCAGTAAAGCAGCTGCTTATGTTCTTTCCATTATAAGAGAGACACAAACATGAGCTCCAATGCCTTCTGCAGAGAGCTCTATTACTCCTGAGATGAAAATGAATGACGTTAACTTTAAAGCACTGTGATAGAGCAATTTTATTTCCTCCAACTGTGGGTCTTGACTTTCAGCTAGAAAGTGGGGCAGAAAGACAGGGTGGAGGAAAGATTAGGGGAAAACAGAACAAAACAAAACAACAACCCAAAACAAGAGGCCTCTCAATACATAGTGTTGAATTAAGAAACTCTGAACAGGGATAGAAGTAAAAGAAATTATTAAGTATTGTACGGCCTTCCCCTGGAAATGAGCACAATACTTGTTCTTCTCATATTTAGAATGCAGACATGAATAATTACTTTTCTACCTGAAATTATTCTTAGGGAGTTAAAATTATGGCAGTTGACTAGAGTATCCTAATAGAGTGCACACAGAAAGGCCTGCTATTTTAATTCTTTTCATCAAAGGCATCAGTGGGAAAACTTTTCAAAGAGACAAAAGGAAATTGGATTCTTACTTCCTAACCAGTGTCTAAATCTTCTCTGTGCCACTGGAGACTTACCTTCAGATGAATAAACAATAAACTCTGAAGACCCCATTTCCAAATGTAAAGCTGGATTTACGACACCAGAAATTCTCAGCAGCAGTGAAGTACTGAATTTATAGTTCACATCCAGACTCTTTCAAAAAAGGCTCACTTGCTAAAATTTTGTTGGAGTTAAGATGAGGAGAAACATCAAGGAGTGACTGGCAGGTGCCCACAGGTTTGCAGACATTTGCTTTGGTGACATTTATGAAACATTATCCAAGCTGAATGCTCCCAAAGTATCAGCCCACATTTTACAGGAACTCTAAGTGATTTCATCCTACAGAGAGAATGAAAAGCATCTGTTTCTTTAAATCTTTAATAAGATGTGGCACATGCTGCACCTTGAGACCTGTTTTGTGTCTCTGTTCTTCGCCCATCTAAGTGCACTGTAGCTAAATGGTATCGTTATTCACCCTGTTATAGTTTAAGGCAGTGTGTCTCAGTCACTGCACACTGGCAGTGTGCAGCTTAGGTAGCTGATGAAGATGCTTCACAGTTTGAAAGGGAGTAAGCATCAGTGGTGAAATTGCCAAATTGCTTTGTAAGGGGTACTTCCAGCTGTACACTGACTGGAAAGTACAAGAAATGGCAGGCATTACTGGACAAGAGTAACTCCTGGAAGTGCTGGTCTCTGCAGAAGAAAAGAGGGAGAATTGCCTCACTTTCCTGGGGCCAGAGCTGTGGCGTTTCTGGCATCTGCAATTTTTTTCCAGGCTATGATACTCCAATGTAAAATCCCTGGCAACTCATTAAAACCAGCAAAGCCTGGATCTGGCAACTCAGTTGTAGCAGTCAATATGAACTTATTATCCAAAGTAAAACTGTTTGTAACAGGTGTGTACCAGGCACATTTCCAACCTCATTAAGAAGTTCAAAAACACAAATAAGGCAAAAGATGGATTTTGGCTGCCATCCAACAAAGCACATATGTGCATATGTACTTTCAAAATCTCCTTGCTTTTGAAGGACAAACACGCATCCTTCGTATTAGCATTTAGATTACCACTTGACTTACAGTTATTGGGTTTTATCTACAGCGTCGTAAAAATGCTTGATCATCGGCCCTAAAAATCTCCTGTCTTGGAGAGATCCTGAATAGACCATAAGGTCCATAGCTTTTGCTATGTGAAAGCTGTTAATATGTACACCTGCATACCCTGCCCTTGCAAAGAGGGCTGTGGAGGGCCACAGGCAGAGAGCACAGTTTTGCTGGGACATGACCAGTATGAAGTCTACCTGCTCAATATAAACTACAGGCAGAGAAGGACATGTAAACTTTGATCTACTCTGATCATTCCTTGCCTTGCACCTGCCTCATGGCTCCTTCTGAAGTTGATGGTTCTGTGCCAGGCTAACAACCTGAAGTTCAACTCCATATGGGTAGGTACCAAAACAAGTACCAAAGGAATATGCAGGTCTAGGTGTCACCTCTTCCTCAGGAGACTTACCACAGAAAAAGTGTGCATGTTTATGAAATGGAAGGTCATCATTTCTAGCCACCAACATGCCACTGGAGAGCTTCAGAATCCAGTGCTAGCAACCTTGTTACCCTTTGGAGCAGTACACTTCTAGGAAAAGATATATATGTAGAGTTAGATTTCTTGTTCATTCTTTGCTCTATGGTATTTTGTACTTAAAAGGTTTATAAAATAAATTTTATTTCAGATCTCCCAGGTGTTCTTAAAGAGTTTTAATGATGTCCAGATCTCCATATTGTAAAACTCCTGGGGAAGGGTTATATCCCTTACACAGGGAACTTTACCTGGAGTGCAAACTATCATGGTTTAGGCCCACCTGGCAGCTAAACCCTATGCAGCTGCTCACACAACTGCCTCCTCCATCCCTCACCCCCAGTAGAACAGGAAGGAGAAACTTGGAGCAAAATGCAACACCCTGGAGGTTGAGATAAGGAGAGTTCAGTAGAACAATACAAAAAAATAAAAGAACAACAGGAAAAATAGTAATGAAGTAAAGCATGAACAACTCAACTGACACTGATGGCATTTTCTAGATGCATCAAAAACTGCCAGAATCCAGGCTTCCTGCCTGCAACATCCCTCCCTTCTATAGCAGGCCTGACTGTATGATATGCAATACGCGACTGGCTGGTTCAGCTGGCTGTCCTGGTGTCATGGGCTTAGCCAGCTGAATCTGCTGCTGAGTATTCAATACCATGCTGATGTCACACCAGCTTTAAAATGGAAGTAATGGCTGGAGCACAGTTCAGATTGTAACATAAGAGGCTTCCTATTTCTGTTTGCAGCTTCCAGGTTCCAGTTTGAGGGTTTTGGTCTTCTGGACTGGCTAAGGTAACTGTATATTGTATTATTTTCACTAAACTCCTTATCTCAACCAAGGGCTTTTTAATGTTGATTTCTTTACCAATCTGTGTGTGCAGGCTGTCTTAGAGCCTTCTTAGAGCAGGCTGTCTTAAACCACAAAACCTCTATGTGGTCCCTCCCAGGTTCTTGTGAGGAAAATGAACTTTTGTCCTTGCTGAACCCAGGACAAACACTAACCACTCCAGCAGAATTTCAGGCAGGTAGGACTTGAAAGAACATAGGAAGTAATTAGACAATTTGCTCTCAATTCAAAGACAATCAAAACCTCTTGTCTGCTAGAAAAGAAATAATGGGCCCCACAACTCAATGTCCTGTTGCCTTTAGTCAGCTGAACTCTTAACTTGCTAACTTTCCAAAAGCTTATGATCCCACTGCCACCACAAGAGTGTTTGTACCTGGCATATATACTTCTCAAATAGCTGGACTTTGTTATGCTAACATACTTGTCCTCTGAGGAAGTCCTCTGCAGTGCACCTGCAGACTGCCAACCGCTACTCAAACCACCGTGCTACAGTTGTTTGCACTGGCTTCAATCTGAACTGTGAGAGTACTGTAGTACTTGAACTAGCAAAACTCTATTCTCATAGTTAACACTAATAGTTACCTTAATAATAGTTAATAATCCTTTCTATTCTTCCCAGATTTTTCAGGTTCTTGCTCCTCATTGTCCTGGTTTTGGCTAGGATAGATATAGGATGTATCTGTTTTTATCTCTGTCACTGCCTATAGTAAACAATTTTCGAGCAGAAATCCACTTTTACTTTGATTAGTAGTTTCACTTTAAAATCAATGACAGAACATGTCCTTTTGGAAGGAAACAATTTCTGAGAATATATGAAGGCCCAGCTTTCTCGATCTTGGAAATAGCACTAACATCTGTTAAAATGCAAACCATCTGTTTAGGAAGTTCCTTAGAGGCTTCTAAAAGACAGAAAAGATTTGACAACTGATCTTCAAGCAAAAGTGTCTAGGTTAAAAAACAAGAAACACTAACAAAAACTTTGGTGATTTATTATCTGAAACTAAGCACTTCTTATGTGACTAATTTCGTCTGATTTTAATTTTGTACAAATAACCTATAGAAAACATACCCAGTGCATTAGCTAAACACCAATTGGATGACAAGGAACAGGCTGATGGGACACAAATCACAAACAATGCAGTTTCTTGAAAGGCCTTGTAAAGGGCAAGAAGTAGCTTCTGTTCCATTCATCTGTGTGCATTTGTGCAAGACCTCTCTGGGTTGTGCTGGCAGTCCAAAGCTGCCTTTCCAAATCAGTGAGCTTCTGGGTTTTAATCATTTCAAGAAAATGAGCTGTTCTAGTTACCGACAGGGAAACAGTTGCCAATCATAGAAAAGAAGAAAGCAGACCCTCTGCAGGGCATGAAATTAAATTTTTCAGGTAGTAGCCAGTAATTGATACCACAATGTGACCTTTGCCTAAAGCAGCCAATTTAGAGACACATGAAACAGCAACTGGGGCAGGATAGAATCTGTGACCACCAGCAGGCTTTCTTGGCGAAGAAATCAGTCTGCCAGTACTCTCCCTCCACTGTCACGCAGGGAGGTAGCTCTGTAGCTTTGTAATCTGCTCAAAGTGAGCCTCTCAGCTGGTGCAAACAGTGCCCCAAGAATCTAGTTGTAATATCTGTGTAACTTGACAAAATAAAAGTACAGTAAATTTTCATACAAATTACAAGGAACTGACAATTTTTCTTGATCCTAGAATATTGTATTTCCTATAAGACTTTGGGTTGGGTTTTCCCTCAAAGTTTATAGCTCAAAAATTAATAAAAAGCCTGTAAGAGAAATCTCCATTTTACCTTCTTCAGAAATCAAGAGTAGCTTCTTCCAGAAGGACTCTGTATATCCCTTTTAAATTGTTCCCACTGACTCAACAGTAAGTGAACCTAGTGATTCCCACGTGAGACCTCTACTCAACCTCAAGCTGTACACACTAAACCAAGGAGCCACAAACCTGGTGCAGCTATTCCACACAAGACAAACAGGTATTGATGCAAGGGCATTTTTCTTACCTATAGGCTCAGCCTCCATGTGTCAGTCTCATATTTGCTACTGCTCAAAGAGCAAACCAAGAGTCACCAAATTTGAGAAACTGGCACCTCAGTTAAATGACCAAGGCAAAGGAGGATCAGTCTTTGGTGACCTGCTGAAGCCAGCAAAAGATTTTTCCAAGAACTTCAGATGAGGACCTAAACTGTCATCTGCTACCAGTGAAAATAGGAGGAGCTTTGTCACCAACAAAACACCATCCAGATCAGGCTACAAAACTAAAAGCACAATGCAGGAACCTTTCTAAAGTGACACCTTACAAAACGCAGCAGCTGCTTAAAAATGAGTCTTCATGCCCACAGTACCGAGGGCTTTCCCATGGGTTTCCTCCAGAATGTTTTTCTCCACAAAAACAAGAGGACTACATGTTTAAAAGCAGGCAGAAGTCACCAAGCTGGTCCCTGGAACAAGCCCAGTATCACTTCCTTATGAAGCACCATTTGTAGTATTGGATATCAGCCCTGCTGCTGACATTTTTACTGCTCTGCTGTAGGAGCAGCATTCTCTCAGGCCACTAGAATTTGAAGCTGTGCAGTGAATACAAAACTGACAGACCCAAGACATGCTGAAAATGCTATCAGCTGGGAGAAATTAGATACATATAGTTTAGAAATGCTTCTCTGACTCCAGTTGTTTCCCAGATTATTTCTTCTTGCACATACACATCTATAATCAGACATGGAATTCTATCTGTTTGATTAGAAATGCCTCTTGGATTTGGTCTTACTAGAACACAAAACCAGGAGCAGAAGCAGAATGATATAAAAAAAAATAATAAAAAATACCCACATGATTAGGTCTAACTCTCTCATCCATGTCATTTTATGACTGCAGAAAACTGGAAAGTCACATCTCACTACTTGATTTAGATTGCAATCAAATTCCAATTCAGATTTCAATTAATATTCTAATTTTAGGAAAAGTATACCCTTTCACTGGGGTCACTACAAAAATAATTCTCCAACTCTCTCTCATCTTGTCTTCTGCAAATGAGACCAATAGTTACTATAAATGTCTCTGACATGCCAGAAGTGCTGACCAAGGAAAGATTACATTTAATTGTCCTGCTATCATAGCTACACCTCACTCTCGGCCTGCTGCCACTTAATTATATTACACTTGCACTGAGGACTCCAGTGTCTCTGAACTACAGGAAAAAAAAAAGAATTTTCCTGGTCCAGGAAAAGGATGAAATTATTTCCTTGCACAGGATATGTGTGACATTCCCTTCCACCCCTGCAGCCACCCATTCGTGCACACACAGCCCTTGTTTGCTTCCTGGTAGTGAGCAAACACCCTTTTGTTGCATCCCGTCCTTCTGGACTTGTGCAAATTCCCCTGCAGCAGCCTCCAACACCTCCCCTGTACTCCCTGTCCTTGCAGCCTCTCACTCAGGTGCCTTCTGCACCCAATCCTTTAACCTAAACAACCTTACAAGATACCTCAGCTAAACAGCTAAATCTGTGGACAAGTGGATACCGACAGCCATCAGCATGTATAATCAAACAGGTATCTGCTTCTGTTTGGCTTTCAGCTTGGTTGTGGTCTTCTGATCATTTAGAACCTTCCAACAAACTGTGAAAGCCATCCCATAATAGTAATGGAAAACCAGAGTGCTGAGGGGCTATGTACAAAGAAACCTTTTTCCTAACAGGAGTTTTCTGTGGAGCAGCTTGGTGATAGGATATGCTGTGGGTAGAATGGGAATTTCATGTGAAGCTGCTTGAAATGGTAATATCAAAACCACCCCAGACACTGTACAAAGCTAAGATATAAAGCATAGGATATCTTCTAACAGACAGCTTAATCTTCTTAATGTGCTCTTAAAGCCAATAAAATGTGCAGATAATGCTCTGCTATTCATCCTTGAGTTCAGTAGAACAAGTAAAAGTATTCCTGTGCAGAGATGATACCAAAGCACTGCCTGTCAAGGCACCAAAACCCTGTGCTTTCTAGCAAGAAGGCGGAGATCAGGAGTCAAGAGACCAGGGCCTATGCTGTTCTGGGGAGAATGCGCAGATGCCTGCACCACAAGCAGAGATGCCAGAGCTCTTACTTCAACACCAGCTCAGCTGAGGAAGCAGTGAGTCCAGCAATGGCCCAAGATGATAAAGCCTTCCAAAAATTAGGACATATTATCTGAACTCATGACTGACAGAGCTAGTGAAAACTAGTGCTACACAGCCAAGCCTGTACCATGTCATACTGCCTTGTGCTTCCTCAGTGATTTCCCTGTCTGCTCTGTCTTCCCCACCTCCAGAGCTTATTGTCCTCTATTCCACACTGTATAGATTTATTCTGTGTCTGGCATGTTCATGTGCTTCATTTTCCACTTCAGAGACACTTGCTATTGAATGGAAAAGGACCTGCAAGCCCAAGCATTTTTCTCTTTGGGGAAAACTGAACATGAGCCAGCAGTGTGCCCAGGCGGCCAGGAGAGCCAATGGCATCCTGGCCTGGATCAGGAATAGTGTGGTCAGCAGGACAAAGGAGGTTATTTTTCCTCTGTACTCAGCACTGGTCAGGCCACACCTTGAGTACTGTGTCCAGTTCTGGGCTCCTCCATTCAAGAGAGATGTTGAGGTACTGGAATGTGTCCAGAGAAGGGCAACAAAGCTGGTGAGGGGCCTGGAACACAAACCCTATGAGGAGAGGCTGAGGGAGCTGGGGTTGTTTAGCCTGGAGAAGAGGAGGCTCAGGGGTGACCTCATTGCTGTCTACAACTACCTCAAGGGAGGTTGTAGCCAGGTGGGGGTCGGCCTCTTCTCCCAGGCAACCAGCAGCAGAACAAGAGGACACAGTCTCAAGTTGTGCCAGAGGGGGTATAGGCTGGATATTAGGAGGAAGTTCTTCACAGAGAGAGTGATTGCCCATTGGAATGGGCTGCCCAGGGAGGTGGTGGAGTCACCATCCCTGGAGATGTTCAAGAGAAGACTGGATGAGGCACTTAGTGCCATTGTCTAGTTGATTGCATAGGGCTGGGTGATAGGTCGGACTGCATGATCTTGGAGGTCTCTTCCAACTTGGTTGATTCTATGATTCTGTGGAGCCCAATGAACAGAAATAAACTTTCTGCCTCAGCCCTCTTACCAGCACTCCTTTTGCTCCATTATTGCTGGGCTTTTTTGAAATCTCAGTGTTAATCCCTAAAAGGGGTAAGAACACACAAGCTATTTCCTGAATTTACTCTTCATCCACCAGGTAATTGCCTCATGAAAAAAAAAAAATCAGCATTTCTGTATTATTTCTGTCCTAATGAAGTCCTCTTTTAGTTGGGTTAAAGGCAGTACACCCTCAGCCAACCTCTGTTAGACCTTACCTTTTCAAGATACCTTTTCATGCTGATTGGCAGCTAGCCTGGGGGAAAGCCCTCCACATAGAGTAAGGCTGAGACCTTGGCAAAGTAGCACAATGAAGAGTTCAATAGCCAATTAATAAGACAGCCATCAAAATTAAAGACATCTCATAGAGAATGTAACTGATTTTAGGATAACATCTATGAACTAATAGTTGAGTGTCATTAAAGAGATGACATCGCCCTCAGAGCTTTTGGTGAAAGCAATTATCTAGCTGTGTGGAGGTTATTGTTCTGCCTACATCAAAAGCTGAGGGAAAAAAAGTCTACAAATACCAGATTTTTTTTTTAAATAAGCAACACTAAAAGCTCTGTATGTCACAGCTTGATGCTTGTATTTGTGTGACCTCATGAAGTTTAGTGTTAATTTTTTGAGACCTACATTCTTAATCACTTTTCTGCATCAGCCAGTTCACTATTACAAACTCTCTACTGAGACAAAAGTTGTTGAGTTTTTTTAATTGTTGTATAATGAAGTGTGATATTTTAAAGCATAAGAAATAGCTTAACTTATGTATTAATAATGTCTAAAATTTGTATCTTAGATGAAATGCCATTAATGTCTGTATGTGTGTTATTAATATTATTTATATGCATAAGTGTGCAGAAGAATGTGTACTTCTGTACCAATACAGTATTTTGTGAAAAGAAACAACCCTTTTAATTTAAAAGAATATTTTGATCCACAGCAGCTAGAACAAGTTTAATTTTGGACAAAATTCAGATGTAGTTTTGAACTTCACATCTGTCACAGTTTTTGTCAGCAAGCAAATGCAAAATGCCAGGGTTTAGAGACTCTTTTTACACAGTTTCCTCCCACAACAATATGCCTAGATCAGGGTCAGAAATTCATGAGTTTATGGCTTCAGTTTAATATTTTTGTGTGTCTCTCATTTAGAAACAGACCAAAATGGAAGGAAACATAAGAGGTTTTCTGCATATCAAGATGGAAGAATGTTCACAAAATCAACAGGTTTACTGGCATTGTTATTTAAGGGCGAAATCTGACAAAAGAAGTTTTGTAATTTTAACAGGAGTAGGCTTTGAAAGCAGTCTTTTATAAAGAACCACTGTGCTGTCTTAATTACAAGTTTAGGGGAAAAAAAGCCAAAGAAAATTTTTGGCTGCACCCACACTGACAAGAAATTCAAATATCTTCCAGCAAACGTCTCCATTGACATAATCAAATGAAGCTGCTGAAACAACTCCTTCGGAGCAGGACTTTGTTTTGATGTGCGTGAGATGAGCCTCAGGCTGGAGTGATTGCCTCAGACAGAATGAAAGAGCAGGAGAAGGAGAGAGAGGATGAACAGAGCACCAACACTTTATTTTGTTTTTTCTGTGAGTGTTTGGTGGGTGTATTCATGCCCAGCCTGGTTCCCTGCTCCTCCCATCCCTTTAGAAGCTGTTTGCCCTTAGGCATGATGCCAGCCCTAAGCAGAGTAGCTGGGATTTGCCTGGAAGGAAATTAGTATTTCATGATACCCACTGGAGCAGACCTTGCCCACAGGGCTGGCATAAATTCTCCTTCTTTCCAATATGTGCCAGACAATTACAGAGACTGACACTGTAATTTTACTTCTTTTCCATGTTTCCTCCACTTGACACATGGTGCACCATCTACTCAAATTTTTAGTAATCCATATGAATTCCCTCTGTTCACGTCTGAGTCATTTTTGCAAAAACATTCTTCATTTTTTGTCCAGCTGTATGTTCATTCTTCATTATTTCATTTGTATTCACACACATATCCGCAGGCACATCGGTTTTACAATCATTACTAGCATCAGTTTAAGGTGAATCTAACCCATTCTGATCTGCCAGGCTTAACAATCTATTGACATGAAAACAATGACAACAAGATAACCTAACACCTAACAGACTGGAAACAAAACCTTGCAGACACTGGGTAAGAAAAGACTATTGGGGACCAACACCCTTGAAAATGTGCAGAAATACAATTTGATTTTGGGGTGCAGGGAGGGAAATCCAATTTTATTTTGGTGGGGGGGGAGGGGGGAAGCAGGGAAACAAATGCAGCCCATCAACAAACCAGAAAACCAACTATCTTCTTCATCAGCAAGGTGTTCAGTTCATCACTTATGTCCAGCAATTTGACTCAGGTATACAAACATTTCATATTCTAATTGTGATGACTTACAGGCTAAAACACAAATGCTGTTAAACAACAAATAAAGGTGGCAGGGGGCAAGAAGGACTGAACTCCAAAATGTATTTCAGGTGGCACACACTGCCTCTTTACACAGGAAATCTGGAACAATACCAGGTTGCTTGTTTCGTGTCTTGTAGCTAGAGAGTTTAAAGGTGCTGTTCCTGCTAGGAAACTGCTGAGCTTCAGTAATAAAGGAGGTCTGCTGAATTTAACATTTGTAAGATATTACTAGTAAAACTGCACAAAATGAAACATTGATCCCTCTGTGTATTCTATGTAAGGATGTTGCTGAAATGTTGTCGCAGCAGTCATTACATTAGCATCCAGAAAATCATGATTGAGAATCACTGCCCTACCATATCCTAGCAGACCAGGAAGGAAAAAAAAGAAGGGGGGGAAAAAAAAAAGAAGAAGATAATTTTTGTGTTCTGCGAATGCACAAGTCAGTTTCTCACATTGTAGGGCATGATATTGTTCTTGGCTTGGCTGAGAGGAGTGAGCTTGCATTTCTAAAACTAAGTAATAAAACCCTGGACCTTTTTCTCTTATTGGAGCCAAAGGCTTTTCTGCTGCCTTCCGCCACGTGTCCTTGTGGGTTCTTTTCTTCAGCCTTGAGAAATCTGGGTTGGTCCTATAGGGACAGTAATAAATGTAAAATTCAGGTAAGAACAGGCTTCTTTACCTCAGTTGTCCTTTTTCATCCTCAGTTGTCCTTTTTCACCCTCAGTTGCCTTCACCCTATCTCACCCTTCCCTGCAGGAGCAATCAGCCCTCAGCATTGCCACTGACTGGCAGTCCTTGCTATTCCTTAGTGCTCATGTCTTCTTTCCCTCCTTCTGCTAATGGCTTTCCCAAGCTCTTCAAAAGCAGAATAAAACATGCTTTGCAATTTGGTTTGTATGTCTTTAATTAAATCTTCCTGTTCTGCTAAACTAATCTCACACTTTCTGCACCCTGCAGATTACTTTGCTGCTCATTTCCACAGTTCTTTGATGAGACAGGCTCTTTTTGAGGTCTGTGATATTGCTTTCGTGGCTAATTTACTTTTCTCTGTTAGAATAGGATTTTTTCTGAATCTACTTGCATTGCAAATCCTCTCCGTCATGTTTCTTAAGGATTTCCAAACTTCAAAAAACTGATTTTTTTCTTCCCTGCTGCTCAATTTAACACATATTACAATTTGTTATGGTGTGTTTTACAATACACTTATGCAGGAGTATCTGTAGTAATATGCATTTGTGGGACACACATGATTCTATAACGTTGCAGCACAAGGAAAGAATGAGTCTAGGGAAAATAAGGATGTGAGTGCATGTACCTTCTACTTGTATTACTCCTCACAGAGCTGAGGGCCAGATCTGCAGCCAATCAAAACAGATGGAACTCAAGCAATTCTAGTACTTTCATCTGTGTGCAGTAGCTGGGACTCACTCAAAAGTCAGAAATGTCTGGCTTCCTCAGATAGCAAAAAATTCTGCTCTCAGACTGTTGTTCTGTGTTGTGTTGTCCAAAAACAAACAAAGAAAAGAGCAGCTGTGAGGTTCATTCTGAATTCCTGATCTGGCATCAAGCATAGTCCCTCAGTACCAATGGCCTGGCAGTGAGTGACACAAAAAGTTTAGAGATTGGAATAAATTGCCAGAGGCAGGAAAAGGTCAAGATCTCTTAAACCAACTTTGATGTAATAAGGAACTACATCCTTCATCAGGCCAGGGAAAGCAGTTGGAGTAATTTCTCTGCTGTAGTAAGTGCTGGTGAATTAGCTCAACTACACTCAGCGTCCAGCAGCTGTGGCTGCTCCATAACATGAGGCAGATATCTCAGATTTTGCCATTGCTTCCTAAAATTGTGACCATAGTCCCTTTTGCCTTTAGTGTTTGGACTGAGAAACTAGCAGTTCATCAGGATATGGAAATTCTTCTGTTTGCTGTCTTGTTAAGAATACTATATTCTAACATATGTGAAATTTTGTTCAAAATACTAGTGAGGGCTGGAGACTTCGGTCAGAACTGAGGAAAGGCCAACAAAGAAAGAAATTCATTGGTAGACCACTCACTGGCAAATCAGAGACCCAGGAAGGACATAGTGTGTCTACATGGGATCCTGAACTACACTGTGATACCAGTTTAGATGTCTCTAAACAACGTTATCCTTGTGTGGAACTCATAATTTCAGTTTATCGGGCTAAAAATTTGGCATCACTCCATGAGCTGTTTTCCCATTGATTCCTGCCACCTGTCCCATCTGGAATTTCCTAGAGAGCTTGGATTTCCAGAGGCTCAGTTGGCACAAACCAATGAGATAATCTGATCTCTGGTGGGAGGCTGAGGACTGAGGGCTCTCCTGGCGCTTGGAGTCGTAACATTGTAGAAAAACAGGACTAACTTATTAAATGTTAAGAGCTGTCTCCGATGTTAGCAGCAGAGGTCAAGACCTGCAATCAACAACAATCTACTTGCTCTGCAGCAAGGCAAAGCAAAAGTTGTGAGGAACGCCTGAGCAGTCAAAAGCACCTGTGTTGGCAGCTATACACAGTGCTTTCTGCCGGCATCTGCCCTGCTTCAGCTGGTTCTGGCAACACTCAGTGTACGGACTGGCTTTGCCGTGAAGCTGACATTGGTTTTGCAGGATTTAATAGTAGTTGCGTATTAAAACCTAGTGCAAGTGTCTCTCCTCTCTGCCACCTTGAAGCATCAAGCAGTGGGTGCCTAAGTCCTTGATGTAGCACTGTTTGCCATAGGAAAGATAGGAAAAGCATCAGAGAGCAGAATTGCCAGGATAAAACCCAGCACATGAGGGAATTACAGAGGAACTACAGCGCTAGACAGTGGCTCCAGGGGTTTCTCCTACCTACAGGGGTCTGGCTTCATCCTGTTTCCATGGGCACCCATTCAGAACTCTGTATGCACTTGCCCCCTTGGCTCTCTGAGGTATTACCACTGAAGACGTAGCCTTTACCAGTTTCTTTTCTACTCCTAGGCACGGGCATTCCCCCTGTGCAGTTTTTATTTACGGGCTGAAGTGCTGCTGAAACCATAAACATTCAAGGGTTTAGGCTTTGTTTGCCTGGGCTGAGAATGAGGTGGCAGCTTTTTCAGCCCCATTCTGTCCATTTTCTTTCAGTCAGAGTGCAAATGCCAGCTGAGGTCTGGCACCTTGTTTTACTGCAGGAAGACTGGAAAAAGATTTCTCAATTAGCTTTAAATTAACTGCCTCTTGTCGTTATGAGTTCCCTGAGGATGAGTGTGACGGTGCTCTCAAAAATGTCATTAGGCAGCTTGCCTGTGTGTCCACTATCTGGGCACTCACCAGACTGCACCTGTCATTTCTCATACCCAGGTGTAAAGCTTTAATTAGGAACTTCCTGCATGTCTGGTCTTCACAAGCACCATCTGGCACACTGCAGAAAATATGCTCTGATTTTTTTTACTTGCAAATCCTAGGGAAGGTGCGGGGGGGGGGGGGGGGGGGGGGGGGGCAGAGGATGAGGGTAAAATCTTTCAGGGCATTTCAGACTGGAAAGAATCTAAAAGGGGAAATGAAACCTGCATCAGGCTTCGGTTTACACTTACAATACTTACAATTATGAAGTTTTATGCAGTTTCATTGTCAGGACTTCTGCAAGTGGTCCATGCTGCAGCATGCTGGAGCATGTCTGTGTTTACTACTTCCCAAGCCAAAACTGGAAAACATAAGACTTCTTCTTATTTATGCCTTTGCTTTTCAATGCACATCATCACCAAGATTCAACATTTCATTTCTTCAAAAAGTCCCACAGAGGATTTTCTGGTTAAATACAAATCCTTGAAGTGACTCTGCTCTAATTTTGTACTATTGTGCACTCAGAAATGTCTGTAATTTTTTCATATTAATACACATGCCTTTCCTTTCTATCACTCTTTTTAGTAGATTGCTAAGCAGTTGATCATTATTCTAAATAACCAACTGTTGCTACTGAGGCAGAACTCTGACTGAAAAATCTGTGAATTTAGTACAGGCACTGCATTGTCTGATATCTTAAAAGCCTGTTAGAAGGTGATTCCATGTTGTTGCCTGCAATATCTATCAGCATAAGAGATCACAACATTTTCCAGGGCATCCTTGGTAATATTAGAGATGAGGTACCCCACAAAATGTGATTTGTATATGTGATGCTTCTTCCTCTAAAAGTATGCTGTTGAGATGAACTGTAATTGTTCCAGCCTTGCAAGCCACAAAAAATGTATCCCAACCAGAGATGGCTGCTAGGAAACCAGGTTTGTCCATGGCAAGCAACGAGACAGCAAGCAGCAACAGTGAAAGAAACCACTCAACATATTTCAGTGCTGCAAACTACACAGGAAAAAAACCTGGAGTTTTAACATCTCACTTCTCCTTTAACAAAAGATGTCTGAGTCCAACTAGCAAGCTAAAAATAGAAGTGAAGCTCAATGTGTCTGCACAACGTGTAATTTCAAGAGATGTACAAAGGGACAAAATTAGTAGGTAATGGTTTAGATTTCTTACTACAGGAAGTAATGTAATATGTCTCTTCTTCTGAGGTTTATATGGGGCTATTACCTCTGCATGGGGCTAGTGAGAACAGCTTTTGGATACGCCAGTTTTCACAAAAAGTAACACAGGTTCTATTTACTTGTAGCCTTATACCTTCAGTGTAAATAAAAGTTTTCAGGCTAAACTATAAATGAGCAGCAGTTTCTCTGTAGTCTTCCTTTTGCCCTTGTGTTTAAGCCTGATTCTTTCTTAAATCATCTATAATAATGCTGTAGTGTCATATTTTAAGTTGCAATTGGCTGCATTTTCATCATGAAGCTTTGTATATAGCAAAAGACTGCAGGTCATTTGCCTAATATATGCTAAAATATTACTAATGCTCCATTTGCTTGCATTTTGGATCCAAATTCCAGTTAGCACTTATTCCATGGGAACTGGTAGTCTTAACCTTCAGGGTTTAAATCCCCAGGTGATAAGAAATGTTGTATTACTTTTAGCACTGAATAAACCAAAGCACACTGAGCCATTATTCTCTGAGATTGTACCAGCTACTCTTTTCTCATCCTTAATTTGGTTTCTTCATATCGCCTGGAGAGCTGGTGAGGAGGGGTCACCACAGCACACATAAGAATAGCAGTAGAGCCTCGGGTCTCCAAAATTCACCTTCAGCCCACCACAGCATTTGGAAGGAGGTTTTTAGAAGCTCCCACTGAGAGCAATCAGGAGTAGGTGGGTACCTATTTCGTCTGTTGAAACCAGTCCAAAATTGCAGGAAGGGAATGCTCTGGCAAATTTGCTCCCCTGTAGTCCCCTGGAAACTCTCATGCTTTTGAACTCTCTGGACACAATTAGGGGTCAAAGTTATTGTGAGCAGTTATGACTTCAATGGCATTTTGCCCCAGGTCATTAACATGTCCTTCTCTCAAGTTGTGCTGACAGGACCTTCATTAGCTTGTAACTGTTAATCTAGTGAATGGCTCGTTAGGAAACAACAGAGAAAATGCTTATTAATCGTGAAAGCTTCTTCCATTATAAAACACCAGATCTCCAAATGATTAAAATGATGAAACACAGAAGGAAATGTAACTTTGCTTATATTCCTCAGTCTTAATTTTTCACCATATCATGTCAGATCCTTAGAGAAGGTTAAGGCCTGCATCTCACAGGCCCATGGTAAAAAGGAAGGACAGCAAAATGGTCATTGAAATGAGGATTTTTGTAGAAAAATAACATCCACTGATAAGTTTAGATAGAATACTGCACAGTAAATTGCTTCAAGTGAAAAACGGGGGGAGAACTGGGGTTTATGTCACTGATACTCAGAGATGCCTTAATTACTTTTTAAAAGACCTAAGCTGTACTAGTGTCATCTGAAAAAAAAAATTTTCTTAACTCAAGCAGCACTTACAGTAGTACTGTAGCTATACTGATAGGAATAAATAACTGTTAAATTGATGCTTACCTCCTAAGCAAGTACAAGCAATTTTGCACAAGAATATCTGACTTATCACACCCTAACATAATAACTCAGCTGCACTTCTTTCATACACTATTCTCTTCCACCACAAGAGGAGGAAACGATGCACTTGCTTTGCAGAAACCTCTTTCAATTACAGCCACAGAACAATTAATGTTACCTCATTAGCTTTTGTGGTTCCTTGAAAGCAGAAAAATCCAGATTTTCCTCTCTCCATCTGCCACTGTTATTCTGCACAGAAGGTTGAGTAAGAAGTAAGTCGCTTTAATTTGAACAAAATCTTCATGACAGAAACCCATGACGGCTACAATGAATGTCCTGACTATTCTGCTGCTCCCAAACTAGCTAATTTGGAAGACAAAAATCATTTGCACACTGGTAATAAGACAGGGCACCATTTCATTCCCTGTGATTTGGGTTTTTTTTTCCTGTGTTAACAGTGGCACAAGTAGAACACTTGCATAAAACCATAGAAGAGATAATGCACGTCTTGTACCACAGATGGCTGGCAGTATGCACTGCACTCCTCCTACCCCTGAATCCTGAGCTACAGACCCTTTGTAGGTGGAAACAGGGGCATGCAGAATATGTAATGGCCCCAGAGGAAAAGCTGAGATTATGTTGCTGCCTACATTTAGGTCACATATTACAGTGAGTCAGGGACCTCTGAGTTTTCTGAACAGCATGGTCTGCCAGCACGAGGCTTGAAAGGGTAGTTGTAGCATGTATGTGCATTAGCTGAAGAAATGCCCAAATATCAGCCAGTGCCTACTGACAATCTCAAGATGTTTAGAATAGGTGTGCACTGCACTGTAGCACTGGGGCCCTTACAGCAGCAGGGCTAGCGTACCCTGATGACAGAAATGACATTTAACAGATACTAACTCAGTCTTAGAATGCCCTTCAAGCTATGGTCCTGTATGGGCCTTTTGCTTTTATGTCCCTTCATCACATTAAACATCTATGAGGTCACTGTAAATGAAACAAAGCATTTCAATGTATTTTAGCCCCTGTCTTCACATTTCTTGGGTTACACTGAATTCACTCCAAGTAAGGTATAGCAACACCATGACTTAGGAAAACACTCAGCATATACATTTCCAGATAAATTTATTATCAACAGTCTCAATGGTCTCAGTGCAAGATTATGTCATTGGCTAGACATTTTCTCTGAACATCATGGAAAATGGTAATGCTGTTCCTCAAATAAGGCGTGTCATAACAAGTGAAGTTAGTGCCTTTCAAATCTTAATAGGCAACTGACCACAGCTGTTTAAAGTAACCATTGAATGCCCAGGATCTTTCCTTCCTTCCAAGCAGGTGAATACAACAAACATTCCAATAGCCTAAAGCTCCTCAGTGTAGTAAGGGCCACTACCTAACTCTGGCAGTTTTTGGTGAGCACCCTCTGGATGCAGAGCTGCCCTCCATCTTATTGTGCTATAATCCTAAAACATCTACCCACGGAGAATTTCTGACTCATCCTTTCCGTCCAGTAGGTCTTCAGTCATGATCAATCTTACTTATTACCTGGTTCAGTAAAGCCTATAAGCTACTACTTAAATTAAAGCAGACATGTATTACTTTTGTTTTAAAGATCCAGGGTAAAAGTCAACCAAACAGGCCTAGTGAAAATATCCCTTTGACCAGAATAATTATTCCAGAAAAAGAATTAGATAAAGTACAAAGAAAAAACAAGGGGAAAAAAAAAAAAGGTGTATCTATTTTTACGCTTTAAAAAGGAATTATATATTTATATTTCTGGAGTTACAGTTAATTTGCAGAATTTTGGGGTAAAGAAAAGTAGGTATTGTTTGTAGCAGATTAGACACCCAGCAGAACATTAGTGCAGTGACAAGTGCTAAAAGAACTATTTCAAGAGGCAGCTAGATAATGTTTTTTAAGTTAACAAAATTTTAACCCTGCTGGGAGCAGACATGATCATAGTGACTTAAATAGACTACTGTTGTTTTCAAGGCTTGAATGTTGACCTAGTAAGTGAAAACTGTTAGACTCTGGATATCCCATTTTTGCTCACTCTGCATTACTTACTGGCTGGATGAAAGGGTATGACAAAGTGACATGAAAAATAATGAAATAGTAAATACTAAAAAAGAGAAGGATGAAAAATGTTCACACCTCTACAGTTTGTTGAGAAGCTCTTATGGACTGCTGTAACCATACTGACGTCCCTCTGTTACACTGCTCCTCATGTCATGCTTAGGAAAATTGCAACTGAAAAGATTCAGTAGTGCTTTCTGGGTCTTTCCAAACTGCACCTCTCTGCATAGTGACAGCAGCACTTAACCACCTCTCCAGTCATAATTCTTAAAATTTCCAATACATGGAGCAGAAGACTAAGAATCGTTTTCACTGAAGTAGCACAGCTAATGTATATCATATTTTTTTATTTATTCAAGGTTAACACCCAATTAAAAGTTTGTATGTGAGTGAAAATTAAGCAGAAGCATTGCAGTGCATATGACAGAAGTTACGAAATTGATATGTCTGTCTGGAAAATAAGAGGATATCAGAAATTGCTATTAAAACCAAAATTCACATGCTGATCACTACAATTCAAACAGTTATTTAACCTGACTTATTCAAAGACTAGAATAAAGTAGCATGATTGGATTCTCCAGGGTGTTCAGTGGTGCTCAGCTGGGAAAGGCTTTAGCTTAGTTAACTGTCTAAGCACTGGCAAATGTTGAAACTGGAATTAAAAGGTTTGAATTCCCAGAGTCAGCAGGTCAATGCAGAGAGTGTATTTCTAAAAGAAAAGCTTGCTTTTTAAAGCAGATAATAAAACTTATACTCTGAGTTGGCACCTGTTTCATTTATTTCAAGAAAGATGTTGTGTGCAAATTGCTGTATTTCTTTGTTTATTTGAAAATACATCAAATTGTGAAAGAGTCCCTGGAGGACTGCCATCAGGTACAGCAATCCTACGTAATTTTCCTGGACTCAGCTTTGTCTAAGAAACTGTAAGATCCATTTCACTAAAACTGAAAACCAAACCTGCTGTATGAGGGTGCCAGGCACACGTTCTCACTTTCAGATAGGTTCGTATTACCAGGCAAAGGCAGACATTGTGCAGTTCTGGCTTACAAAAAGAAACACTAAGCCTTTTCTATTGTTGTTTTCCTTTTATTTGCTTTTTACTTACATTAATCCAGTAAGTGAGCAGAAAAGAAGTATCACTGGAGATACTCTTTTAGGACATTTCAGTCAGACAAGAACCATAATTACACAGACATGAAATTTCTAATTGCTCTTTCTTGAAGCTGTGTCTTTCCCTCCTGTATCTGAAACACCAGCCTCTGGCTTGTTGCACTATGTAACCACAGTAACTTTTTATACAACAGCCTTTGGCCTGAACATATAGATCCACTGTAAGTCTAAGACAGTTTTAGTTTACCATGGTGCAAGCTTTGCCTTACATGTGCTGTAAATGTCACATAGCTTATATGAATTAAATAAAGCACTGTCCATCGTCAGGATTTAGGTTTCTGCTGTGAGTCTCACTATTCCAGGCTTGGAAGGAGTATTTTGGTCTCAAGGGCTCAGTCAGCAGTTAAAATAAACAGCATTAACAACTCATTATAAATGTGTAATGGAAAGTAAAATGGCAAAATAAATACACATTTTTCACTTTAGAAAACTTGTTTAAAATTCTCAGTACAGTTGATAGAGCATGATAACTTGCATCACTCATTTCAGGCTCTGAGGCTGATTTAGCTGCACTGAAGAGGCTGTGAAAGTAAATTAATGACATGCATTCATAACCTGACCTCTACACCCCAGCTTGTGGAAGACAACTGATGTGAGAAGCTGTGGCAGTTCAGGCTGGGTGCCTCCTGTCACTGCCACATAAGCTACACCTCCGGTGTTCCGAGTGTCCAACCCAGTGAGGCGCACACAGGAAATGACATATTTCTACCCATAAATCCTGTCCCCTATAAATCCATCTGCAAAGCCATTCTCTTCCTCTTTCTTCCCTCTCTGCTCCCGTGGGAGATGCTCCCTGTTGGACAACGGTGGGGGAGTACCTCAGTGCCTCTTAGGCCTGTATGGGCCTTGTGCCAGGAGGAGCAGGGAGTGGGAGGGGAAGTCTCAGACCTGGCCAGCCTGAGACTAGCCTAGCAGTGGGGTGGGGGGGGGTGGGGGTGGAGAAGGAGCCCTGGGGATTTTGGGTACACCTTCATGTGGGAGAAGGGAAGTGTTGGGAGGCCTTTGGGTGTGGTGTAAAGGACTCTGTGTGCTTTGGGATATTCTTGCCACTATGCTTTGTATTTTCTGTAAAACACTAATTGCTTTTCCATTTAAACTTTCCATCACTTTCCAATCCATGTGTGTGTCATTCTTTTGTCCCTCTAGGGGCAATAGAGGATCTGTTCAGCTCTGAACCAGGACAGAAGCCTTCATGTGGGATCTGAGGATCTGTGGACATGAAGACCAGAGACTAGTTTTAGAAGCACTCCATCGTGCTGCTATTCCTTGAGACCTGGACAGGCTGGAGAGTTGGACAGTGGTGATATCATGAAGTTCAACAAGGGCAAGTGTAGAGTCTAGCACCTGGGAAAATGCCATTCACCAGTCCAGATTAGGGGTTGACCTGCTGGAAAGCATGTCTGAGGAGAAGGACCTGGAAGTGCTGGTGGAGAGAAGGCAGTGGGTACAAACTAGAAAACAGGAAGTTTCATCTGAACTTAAGTAAGAATTCTTTACTTTGAGGTTGACAGAGCACTGGAACAGGCTGCCCAGAGAAGTTGTGGAGTTTCCTTCTCTGGAGACTTTCAAAACCCACTTGGGCATGCCCCTTCGAGTCCTTACCATTCTGTGGTTCTGTGATTCCATATATTGCCTGCAGGATCTGTTTTTAAAACAGACATGGATACCTCTCTCCTGTTAATCCCATGTAAGAGGATATCACTACACATTTATCTAGTTCTTATGATGACAGTGTAAGAAGTAAGTATATGACAATTCACTTGAACTGGTGCTAAATGCAAGTATTTTACCCCTCCCTCAGGACCAAATCAGATCCTTAACAAGGCATGTGCACAACTGGAAAGTGTCACCATGTCTGGCCAAAATTTCCATATCATAGTTGATGCTAATAACTTTGTGTCAAAAGTGCATCATATGTAACAAATTATGTCTGAAAATACAAACCTAAGACCTTTATTTTGAGTTATTCTCTAAAGTATAGGAAGAATTTTTAAAAAAAGAGGGGTTAGATAGTTATCAAAACCGTAAAACACTACTCCAGCAGAACTGTTGTTCAGTGCCTGAAGATGGTTCTTTCCCCTGTTTGCCTCTTGAAGATAACTTCCACTAATATTTGAAATGTATCCACCTTAGGCATTATGATATTTCAGAAGTATATGAGCTTGCTTGGAAGCTTCAGTGTTTACCTGCTAGTGCTGCAGGAAGCTGGAATCAAATACCTAAAGAGTAGGAAGAATTTTGATTGCTTTTTTTTTGGAGGTGAGATAAATTAAATCCAAAGCAAATAATATCTATAGGCTTTCCATGGTTAATTCACTTTATCTCAGTAGTTGTTTCTCTTGTGATCGATGGCTAACCCTGCCAGTGGTGTCCATCACTCATGATCTTTGGAAAATTGCATGTAGGGAGTCAACTTTGTTTTCCTTGTGGTTTAACTGATCAAGGCTGTCTCTTGATTAAGTTCTGCATCCATAGGAAAGTACAGTGTAGTCTCCTGTCAGAAAACACAAAAGTACTCTCTGCTGTTTCTCCTTGGGGGAAACAAAGAGCTTCTGCCCTTAGAGCAACCCAAGGCAGCAAAGATGAACTTGCTTCCATGTAGTTCCAATACTAACCACACAGTGTCCTCCTCATCTTCCAGAGGCAGAAGGATGGGATCCTCTTCAGATGCGGCTGTCCGAGCAGAATGCTCCTACCCTTCCCTTTTTTCATCTCAGCCAGAGTCATGAGGAGGTAAAGTGAGGGGTGTTGGCTTGACACAAAGCACCATGATTTTCAATCTTTATCTTCAAAGCAGGCAGCGCCTTGTCATCTGCTGTTTTACCTGTCAATTAGGGTAAGATACCTTTGCTTTGATGTTTAATGCTGGTCAGCAGCACAGCATCTTCATGGTGTTGTTCACAGTATGAGGAAATGTTTAATTTAAAACTCTTTAGTGTTTATTAATAGAACAAAGGCAAACACACCCATGTCTGACTTCTCCATGTACCTAAAGCATTGCCATTGCATTGCTGACCTGTAAATCAGCTTTTAAATAGCGTGAGTCGCTTGCCTTTGGGGATAGGGAATTGTTACTCCAAGGTAGGACTCATTGCTTCTTGTGGCCCTGTGCCCTGGCTCTGGACAGAAATATTGTCATTTCCAGCATCATGAGGAAGATGACCTTTCTGAACTTCTCCAAATACTGATACAAAATTGAAGAACTGATAGTAATTTATCATTGTGTGCTTTCCAGATGGTACTGCAGCTGCAAGGTTGCCATTGATTTCACAGCACGGATCAGATCACATCCCATGTGATCTGCTGTTATCCTACATGAGTTGCTGGTTGCTCAGCAGTTTCACAGGCTGGTTGCTTAGACATGAGAATTTGGGATGGCAGTTTCCAAACAAATGAGTAATATTCACCCGAGTACACTGAGTGAACCGGCAGAAGTGTTCACCAAGCCACTTGCCATCATTTACTTGCAGTCACAGCTGCAGGTATGGGGAGGTCCCAATGGAGATTGGCAAATGTGACACCCATCTACAAGAATGGCCAGAAGGACCTACAGACCTGTTGGTCTGACCTCAGTGCTGGGGAAGTGTGATAAGATGGACCAGGGAAGTGATTGTCCCATCTATACTCAAAACTGGTGAGGCTGTGTCTTGAGTACCATGTTCTGTTTCTTGTGTTCTCAGCACAAGAAAGACACTGAGTTGCTGGAGAGTGTCCAGAAAAAGACAATGAAGCTGGTGAAGTTTCTGGAGCACAGGTATTATGAAGAGTGGCTGAGGGAATGGAAGTGATTTAGTCTGAAGAAAAGAAAGCTGAGGGGAGACCTTATTGCCCTCTACAACTACCTAAAAGGTGGTTGTAATGAGGTGGGTGTTGGTCAGTGACATGATGACAGGAAATGGCCTCAAGCTGCACCAGAAACGTTGACTGAATATTGGAAGAAACTTCTTCCCTGAAAAGGCTCCCCAAACACTGAAATAGGCTCCCTGGGGAGGTGGCTGAATCATCATCCATGGAGGTGCTTAAAAGATGCATAGGTATGGTGGTAATGGACATGGTTTAACACCAGACTTGCTAGAGTTAGATAATGGTTGGAGTCAATGATCTTAAAGGTTTTTTCCAACCTAAACAATTCTATGATTCCATGATTTTCATACTACTTCATGGTTGGAAAAATATATATACTGGCTTTAGCAGAATAATTGTATCCAAATATGAAAAATTGGTGTCCCTTAAAGGCATGTCCCTACACAGGAGCTTGCACAGAATCCATAGAACTCTCACATGAGTGAGCAAGGATTACTAATGCAGAATTAAATGAGCTTCTGAACTATCTTTTATTTGATGCCTTTTCCACTAACCATATCCTATAGTAGCCAATGAAATAAATGCTGGGTTATGGCATGGAATTTTGTGCTTAGAGAACACTAAAGGCTGGCAGTGCTCAGGCCTTGGGGATACCAAGGGTTCAGCTTTGACTTACAGACATAAGTGCAAGGATGTTCACTTTCTCCTCACATACATGCAAAAATTAATCAATACTGCTTCTGCAGGATTAGCTAATTATTGGAAAATGACAAGCACAAGGTAAATCTTTAGGTCCCAATCTCACTGTGACTTTAGGAGACCAATTATCTTTCCACCTCTGTGTCTCATTTAGGAGACAGAAATGCCATGTTACTTTCTATAACGAAGCCTCCCCTACATGTAACATTTCTAGGAAAAGGTCATGATGGGATATTTAAAGCTTTGGGTTCATTGCATTAACTTTTCCTTTAAAATCTTCAAATTAAAAGAAATTGATATTTCATGTCCTTCAGCTCTGTACAGCAAATTTAGAAAATGAGTGTAAGGGGTTAAGAAATTACCCTTAACTAATAAATTATATGGCAAATGGGTATTAATAAAAATATTAGTAACCCTTTATTCATTAAATTGCCAAAACTCATTAAATAGGTTCATTGTATGTTTGGAATATGTATTTACAATGGAAATACACAGTCTTTGGGCAAAATACAAACAATTCTATGCAAATTAGGAGGTAATAACTTGGAAAAAGAAGGTACCTGGGAGCAGATAGTGCTCATTTACAGCAGGGGCAGACTCGATAAGGACCCTTACGCCAAAAAGGGCGATGAATTAGTAACTCACAGCTTGTTTTAGTTTTACCCACATGGGGAATGATGCTGCTCCTGTGTTAGCTGTGAAGCTTTGGGGTGCTCCCATACAACACTGGCATGGCAGATTGCTGGCAAGAAGGGTGCCACATTGTCCCAGGCTGATCTGGCTTCAGTGGGCAGCATGCGGTTGATGACGGTTCTTGTGACAGGCACTTGCTTGGCTTCTGGGTGGCAAGGTGAAGCAGGCTAGGTGGATCTGGCTTCTAGGCTTGTGGCTTCTCTGGCTTGCTGTGTATGGGCTCATGGCTTTATCCCAGGCTCTGGACCAGGCACACGACGCAGGGCAGGGCTACTCAAGGCAGCTTCTACAAGATGAGTCCAAGTAGATTCAAGAACAAGGCTTGAAAGCAAGGCTTGAGCAAGGTTTGAAGCAAGGCTTAAGCAAGTTTTGAAGCAAGGCTTAAGAGCAAGTTGAAGGCGACTACCAAGCCAGCCTGTATATATATCTGGCCAGAGATCGAGTGGGCCAGTGGGGCACTGAAGCTAACATGTAGCTGCCCAATGGAAAGGCATTCTTCCAGGCTACAACTATAAAAGGCCGAAACAAAGGCCTTTTTTCTGAGGGAGCAGTGGTCAACATACAGGCACTCATCCCAGGTAAACAACTTGTTTACCAGACCTTCAGGAGTCCTGTCCCCTTTGTTATTTTTCCCATGTTGCCCTTACTCTCTGCAGGAAGGAAGGGAGAGAGAGGGACCATGTCGAGACACCTTAAGACCTGTCTGGGTTTGTACTGGGCCATGTCATGGCCCTACCATGACAATGAGTTCCAGAAAAATACTCTGATATAAAGAAGTTTACAGGAATTGCTGTTTCTGTCATATTCTATTACACAAAACAAGAGGCTCAAACGGGAAAGCAGCCTGATGGGCTCCACAGTGCTCTCAGGTAGAGCACAAAGGTCTCTGCTGCTCCAAGTATTCTATAGTCTCAGTAAAGTTTCAAAAAATAGTATAAGCTGCTTCTCAAAATAGTAGCTGGAAATCAATACCTACTGTATTCCGCAGCAGATAATGTTCAAAAAGAACATTTATACCTGGGTCTGTACTTACTCCATTTGTACTCCCTCACTCTGTTTTCTTACAGTTCCTACTCTCAGGTCCTGAACCTGTAGAGGAAGCAGCAGTTTTCTATGAACCTTGAACCTCAAATCATCTTCTGCATTGTATGACATGTTAAGCATTTCCATTAAAAATATTGTCCAAGTCTTTCTTAAAAAGTAGTAGTACTACTCACATACTTCACCTGCTATTTAATAGCACCTCAGTTCCCAAAGTGCTGCACATTTCGAGGACGAAAGAATCTTGACAATACGCAGAAGATAAGTACAGCAAGTAAATACTGTCCCTTATTACACTACCAGAGTGGGGACAAAGACTTTTACATTGTGTAGGGTTAACACAAGTGGTTCCCAGCTGGTCTGCAGAACCACAGATCTCACAGTTTAATGATAAAAATGAATCATGACCTTGGAGGAATCTTGGTTCTACATCCAGAAATTTTAGGAATCACAGATCTGTATAAAATCGCAAAATACTATGGTTTGACACTGCCCTGAAATTTGTAGTGTCTTGTGTTACAGATGTTTGACTACCATGTTTGGAAGAAGGAGCTGATTTTATTCAGAAAAAGTACAATGAAAAGACAACCTATGTCAAACTGCTGCAACCAGTGCCACAAAGCAATAGCATGGTTTGGTTTATTTTCTCTGTTCTGTTCATGATGTGTGAAGACCTCTCCTGGGATCTCTTCAAGAGAAAACACAGAACTCCTCCACAGCATTTGCTGTGCATTTCACAGAACCACACAGAATCACAGAATTGTCAGGGTTGGAAGGGACCCCAAGGATCACCTAGTTCAAACCCCCTACCACTTTCCACTAGATCAGGTTGCCCAGAGCCACATCCAGCCTGGCCTTATAAACACCCAGGGATGGGGCTTCCACCACCTCCCTGGACAACCTGTTCCAGTGTCTCACCACCCTCATGGTGAAGAACTTCTTCCTAACATCTAATCATAATCTACCCTCCTCTAGCTTGGATCCATTCCCCCTATCCTATCACTACCAAACACCCTAAAAAGTCCCTCACCAGCTTTCTTCAGATACTGGAAGAACACCATAAGGCCTCCTCAGAGCCTTCTCTTCAAACTGAACCTCAACTCTCACAGCCTGTCCTCACAGGAGAGGTGCTCCAGCCTTCTGATCATTGAGGAAGGCCTTCTCTGGACACATTCCAACATGTCCATATCTTTCTTGTAATAGGGGCTCCAGAACTGGATGGAGTACTCCAGGTGGGGTCTCATGAGAGTGGTGTAGAGGGGGAAAATCATGTCCCTCGACCTGCTGGCCACACTTCTCTTGATGCAGCCCAGGATCTGGTTGGCTTTCTGGGCTGCAAGTGCACACTAGTGGCTCATGTTGAGCTTCTCATCCACCAGCACCCCCAAGTCCTTTTCTTCAGGGTTGCTCTCAAGCCAGTCACTGCTCAGCCTATATCAGTGCTTGGGATTGCCCCGACCCAGATGCAGGACCCTGCATTTGGTCTTGTTGAACCTCATGAGGTTGGCTTGCGCCCACCTCTCCAGCCTGTCAAGGTCCCTCTGGATGCCATCCCTTCCCTCCAGCGTGTCTGCTGCACCACACAGCTTGGTGTCATCAGCAAACTTGCTGAGGGTGCACTCAATGCCACTGTCCCTATTGCCAACAAAGATATTAAACAAGACTGGTCCAAGTACTGATCCCTGAGGGACTCCACTTGTCACTGGCCTCCACTTGGGCGTGGACCAATTGACAGCTACTCTTTGGGTGTGGCTGTCAAGCCAGTTCTTTATTTCCTGATAATATGAGTACAAGAGGAATGATATTTGACCAAGCAAAATTTATACCAGAGTCATTAAGAACAGGAGTTCATTATCTCCTCAGCACAGCAGACATATCTCTCGTAGTGGATATCTTTAAAATCCCAGCTTTATCTGCATGTCTGCAGAGCATCTTATTTTTTAATCCTAGGAAGAAATCAATTTCACTACAAGTATTGTGGATAGTGGATTTAACTTTTTCAATTTCTTTCCATTTGTGACAGTGCCAGCATTGATGTAATTATCACTCTTACTAGCTGTAAAGATTCCTTACAGTCAAACCCCAAGTAGTTATGATACACCTGTGGAACTTCCATGCAAATAGATGCACTGGGAGAACCAGGACACACTGAAACTCTCTCCTTGCCATTGAGGCTGTGTGTGGGAGGATGAAAATGCTGGATGGGAATGGGCTGACACAGACAATCTTCTGTTTGATCAAAAGAAACTCTTTTGCTAAAGGCAAAACCTCTCTCACAAGCATGTCAGATCACTACGCTCATAACAAGCAAACTTGCTGGGTTGAAAAAAGCACAAAAATCCTGCATAATGAAAGCTGAGTTCCACAGAGTAATGTACCTGTTTGTCTACCATCAGACAGTGGTATTTGTCTGACTGTAAGGTGGAAGATGGGTAAAAACAGACTGTCTCTCTTGGGAAGCTGATTTTCACTTCCCTCTGAATTGTTGTTGGAGCTTTTTTAATCACATTTTGATCTTCTTTTGAAGGATCATCAATTGCCATGAGAAGCCCCTTACTGACCTTATATTTTAGGATGGTGACAGCAGAAGTAAGTCAATACTGCTTTTTTCGATCATTTATACAGTGCCATGTTTAAGAAAATGAGGCAAAATGACAGACAACCCCTGCAGTCTTTCGTCCTGACAAACCCAGCATGCCAGTGCCAAATTCAATGCAACCCGTCACTTTTGTTCAGTTTCTTTCTCAAGAAGAGTTTTTGCTTTCTTACTGAGGGTTCTATGAAACAAAGCCCTTGGTCAGTAAATAAAGGGAGATCCTCAGCACTGTCCCAACAGCCCTTCCCCTAATGAAAGATGCTGTATGTAGCCAGGAAAGAAAGGTAGCCAACCCAGATGGGTAAGCCCCTTATTGCAGGTTATGCCAAGACCCTCCATGTCCCCATCTGTCTTTGCCTCTGCAGGTGGCAGGACAGCAGAAGATCTGCAGATGCCTGCCCTGGGACGCTCACTTGAACTGTTGGTGCACACAACCTGCTTTACATCACCCATTTCAAACCAGAGAAACCCTGGTGCACCAAGGCAATGACAAAGGTGTGTAAGTCTCTTTTGTGAAACCATACACATCCTACAACCCCTTCAGTATTTCTACTGATTCTTAGCAAGGCAACCCATTTCCTCTCATCAGCTATGAAAGCTGCATTAAGGAGAAGGAAGAAGTCTCATGACTGGCCAGAGCTGCAGGGCGGTTGACTGCCCTTTGGCCACAGCTCTAGGTCCCAGTAGATGCTTGGACTTCCTCAGCCTCCGCAGGGCTGGACCAGGTGTGGAAATGGCAGTACCAACCCCATCAAGAGGCCAAGTGTAAGAGTCAGAACAAGTATCTTGTTTAGCAGGGACAAAAAGTAAGGAGCTCTTAGAGCATTATTCAGGGGGAAAAAAAAAAAAGAGAGAGCTGATTTTAGCAAGGTAACTTCAATCCTACATCACTCTTTTGTGACAAAATGAAGATCTCCATTCTTAATTCCTGAAGAAAACACTACAGAAGCAGATACTTCAGTTTAAATTACGGTCTCCCCTCTTCATCAAAGCCCAGGGGAGAAAAAAAAAAAAAAAAGGCATATTTTGAAAGCTCTTTACAGGTAGATGATTCTCAAAATAGGCTATTTTTGCCTGAGCCCTAGAGACACCTAGAAAAATCTAGAAGATGATCTAATCTAAAGCTGTTGCCCACATTGGCAGAAAAACAATTCGGAGTGAGTTAAAGAAAGATGCATGGTGCTCCTAGAGGCTTTACCAGTGACACCATCCCAGTGAGGGAACATAGACTCATAGAGTCATGGAATCACAGAATGGTCCAGGTTCATGTCCTTCCTATATTGAGGACTCCAGACCTGGGCGCAGTACTCCAGGTGACATCTCCACAGAGGAAAGTGTCAGAATCACCTCTCTGGATCTGCTGGTCACACATCTTTCGATGCAGCCCAGGTTGTGATTTGCCTTCTGGGCTGCAAGCACACACTGTCTGCTCATGTCCAGCTTTTCATCCATCAGCATCCCCAAGTCCTTTTCCTCAGAGTTGCTTTCCATCACCTCATCCCCAAGTCTATTCATAGCGAGGATTGTTCCAGCCCAGGTGCAGAACCCTGCACTTGCTCTTGCTGAACTTCATGAGGTTCACCTGGGCTCACCTCTCCAGCCTGCCCAGGTCCCTCTGGATGCCATGCTGCCCCTCTGGTGTATCGACAATGCCACACAGCTTGGTGCCATCTGCAAACCTGCTGATGGTGCACTTGATCCCACTGTCTGTGTCATGGATAAAAATATTAAACAGTACAGGTCCCAGCACAGACCTCTGAGGGACACTACTTGTAACTGCTCTCCATCTGGACTTCAAGCCATTGAACACCACCCACTGGATCCAATTTTTATCAACTAAACAGTCCACCCATCAAATCCATATCTCTCCAACTTGGCAAGCAGGGTGTTGTAGGGGACTGCATCAAAGGCCTTGCAAAAGTCCAGATAGATCACATCCACAGGTCATCCTTTATCTACTGACACAATCACTTTATCATAGAAAGCCTCTAGACTAGTCAGGCAGGACCTACCCCTAGTAAAGCCATGCTGGCTGTCTTGAAATCACCTCCCTGTCCTCCATGTTCCTCAGTATGGCATCTAGGAGGATCTGTTCCATGATCTTCCCAGGCATGGAGGTGAGGCTGACAGGTTGACAGATCCCAGGATCCTCCTTTCTGCCCTTTTTAAAAAATGGGTGTGATGTTTCCTTTCTTCCAGTCCCCAGGGCTTCATCTGACTGCCAAGACTTCTCAAATATCATGGAGAGTGGCATGAACAAACAGCCACAGCTCTACAGAAATGGAGGAGCTCCAGCCAAGAAAGTTATCACCTGGTGTTTAGCCCTGGTCATCTGTAAAGGGTGATGAGATTGACACTTGGTTTTCTTGCTTTTCTAGGGAAGAGAAATAAAATTAAAAATAAACCTCAAACAATACAGTTGGACAGCTATTCCTCAAATCTTCCACCTGTCAAATTTGACAAGACAGTTAAGGAAAGGGAGAAGAGCAATCAGGAAGCAGGAATTTCTAGAGCAGAGTTATAAAATGTCTGGCAAATTTTCTGTCTTGGCCTGAAGTGTTCCTGCCTCCAGGTATAAAGGAGGGAAACCTGCCAGGAGCTGTCTGTACTGGAACAGCATGGCAGGTGATTCAGGATTAGCTTCTCAGTGATGGTTAAGGAAGTTTCTGCCCATGCTAGAGTAGCTGGGTTTTAAACACACTTTTCAGAAATCACTGCTTCTGACCTTCCCACCCTGAATCTCAGACTTTGCTGCTGTGACTTTGATCCTCCCTCATGTGCTCTCATTCCACGCGTTTTCTCACACAATCCATGTAAGAATAAAATATTGAAAACTGACCCTCATCTTCACACTGCATTTCTTTGCTTGATGTAGATACTTTGCAACATATGCAGTGTTTGATGTGAAAGAACACAGGAGGAAAGGAAACTGGAGCTCTAGAGTAATAATACTTTGCAATTCCATAACCTGATGTGCCAATGGCTTTCAAAGTGCATGTAAATGAGATTCAGAGATTTGCTGCTACACATGCACTCTTCTGCCAAGTAGTATTACTCTATTATCAACATTCTGCAGGCACCTGCCCTCAGCTTTGGTATGCGTGTGCCTGCTTCGAACATCACCAATCTCTTTCCTGGATATGGCTGCAGTCAAGTGTAATTATGCAAAGCAAACACACAGCAGCAACCTCTGAAAAACTAAATTCCTATGCTTACTTCTTAGCAGTACGAAGATTACAGCTCTGTAGTGTTTGATTGTGATCTCGCTCTTGTTCCCTGCTAATGGAATTTCCTGGACTTCAAAGCAGACATGATTTACACAGGAGTGAGGTCCTCATACAGCCTTGTGAGCATAAACTGCTCTCAGGCAATCACATATACTGGTCCAGCAGAGTAATAATCACTCCAGGACTGAGTTCTTCCACTCCTTCCATAGCTGCCATCCCACTGAACATTTCTTAACAGTAGTGACTATATGTGAATCCTTCATTTTGCAATGTCTGACATTGCATCAGCATCAGTAGGATAAATCTGCCAGGCCCAATCACAACAAAAAAATACTGTGATGTCAGGTTTTACACTTGGCCTCAATGCTGTGAGTTCAGTACTCATTTCTGATGGTGAGCTGGAGGGACAAAAAGATGACAACAGTCTGAGAAATGCTTTAGTGATCACTGATATTAACTGCAGTTTCCAGCTTGAGAACTACATATCTGGTTAAGCACTGTTATATGCTTGTTGGAAAAAAAGAAAAAAGACAAAGAAGCACCTCACATGCCTTAATAATGGCAGGAAAGATTAGATGCTCCACAAGGTACCAGCAGAATAGAAAGTGTGCATAATTTTCTTTCCATGTATATTTCCATGTACAATGATGAAAGAACCTGAGGTGCTGAAACAGTCAACACTTTACAAAGGAAGTTGTTTTGTTTATTTTACCTCAGACCTATGAATAAACACAGGACTGTTAAGGAGATAGATAGACAAGCTGCTTTATCACTAAATTCAGATGCTATGTTTTCTACAGTGGAAGTAGGCACATGGCAAACTTCAAAGTCATAATACCCTTCTGTGTGAGGAAGGACGCAAAGTAACACACCAAATCTTTATCATATAAATTATTCTACAAGTGAGTGAATGCCTGTGTGAAAATATTTGTTCAGTCTTAAAAAAAAAACCCTTTAGCAACAGATAGTAATTAAAGTGAGGTATGGAAATATCAATTTAAGACAAGTCAAGCTCGTTAGCTGGAAGTTTCCACAATGAAATTCACATCAACATCATTTGTGTAAAAAGCAGCATGACAGTAAGCTGTAGGAAAAGAACAAAAAAAAGACACCAGAGACTGATTGCAACACTTCAAACTGCCACTGCGGCCAAGTGAACTTGCAGGCAGCTTTCCAGACCACACATCATGATATACAAAGACAGAGAAACACCCTGCTCCTCAGGGCAAGAAGCTACCTCCTGGTTTTCACAGAAAGCCACAGATCAAGAGCATGTAGCATTTCCCCATCACATCTGATGCATTGCAAGATCACACACTGCAGTGATTTGTTCTTGCTTCAAGAGTTACTTCTATGAACTGTAAAACAAGGAAGGCTGTTTGTTGACCACGTGAGCAGCATACCAACATTCTCACACCTCTGCAAACTGTAAGCAATCATCTGAGGAGAAAGGACAGTTGAGAAGCTGCTTGTAAGCAGATGACAGGAGTGAACTAGCCAGGACCCATTGCATCCTTCATCTAGTCTCTGCCAAGAGTACTGGCAGGCCTCAAAGGCTCATTGCATCCCAAAGCTGGTGGAGAAGTGAACCTTTTCCCAAATACAGCACTGTACAGCCATCATTGCTTGGTAAACCTCCAGCCTGGGAGACGCATCTGTTCTCCTTGAGAGCTGCCTGTTTCTCTGACATCACAGCTGGCACCAGTGTGGGAAAATGAAGAATTGATATGCTTGTTCTGGCTGAAAAGCAACAGGGAAAACACATAATAATTGGTGGGGGACAGCCAGCACCATAGTAGCTCCAGTGTCCTCCGCTGGTCTTTCCAAACTGGATTAAGCTAAATGGCATCAGATCATCAGATTAAACTCTACACATGCTATGGAATATGGATTAATATTACACACATTAGCCATTATGGAGATTAGATGGCATAGCAGGGGAGAGGAACAGGATCAACACAAGTGTAGAAACAGCTATTAGGGTTTTATATTTTCAATTTCACCTTTTACATACTAGCAGTTCCTGAAATGTCTCTTGTAGCCAAGAGCAGAATCCTAACACATTAAGCAACAATTTTGTCTTTGCTTTCCCATTATTCTAAATTACCTCGGTTTGATAAACCCTTATGATATAATTTTAACTCAATGTCTCATGGTAAGGAAAGGAAAAATCTGTACTTCCAACTACAATAGCCTTATCTGCTTTTAAATAAGGTTTTCCACATCCAACAAGGTTAGCATTTGGCTTTGTAATGCTGCTGAAAAAACAGTGTCCAGAACCACAGTGCTCCAAAGCCTCAGCTCTATGTTACTACATAGTGCATTGCATGTTTGTTTTTTTTTCACACTGAAGACCCCAGAAACCCCTGGAAATCTGTGAGATGTGTCTATAGCATCTGCAGAATGCAACTGAGAAAAGTAAGACTATGTTGGTGGGCTAAAATTTTCTGTATAGGCATCTGTGCCACAAAAACTGAGAACAACTGGTATAGCACTGTCATGGGTTTAGCTAACTGAATCTGTTAATGAGTATTTGATACCTTGCTGACATCATGCCACCTTAAAAACGAAAGTGCTGACTGGAGTAAAGTATCATGGGGTTTGTAGTTTGGATTGCATCATGAGATGCTTCCTGTTTCTGGTGTTGGGGTGTTGGTGTTTCCCACTGGGCTAGCTGTGGGCTTGGGGGGCAGAGGGAGGTCAGTTTATCACAGGATGTCAGGGGTTGGAAGGGACCCAAACAGATCATCAAGTCCAACTCCCTGCCAGAGCAGGACCATACAATCTAGCTAAGGTCACAGAGGGATGCATCCAGATGGGCCTTGAGAGTCTCCTGAGAAGGAGACTCCACAACCTCTCTGGGCAGCCTGTTCCAGTCATCTGTGATCCTTACATTAAAATGTTCCCCCATGTGTTGAGGTAGAACCTCCTGTGTTGCAGCTTACATCTATTGCTCCTTGTCCTTTCACAGGGAGCAAGTGAGAAGAGCCTGTCCCCTCCCTCCTGACACCCAGCCCTCAGATATTTATAAACATTATAAACATAAGTATTAAATCCCCTTGAAGTCTTCTCTTTTCCAGACTAAGAAGCCCCAGGTCCCTCAGCCTCTCCTCACAGGGCATGTGCTCCAGTCTCCTAATCATCCTCATAGCCCTCTGCTGGACCCTCTCCAGCAGGTCCCTGTCCCTCCTGTACTGGGGAGCCCAAAACTGAACGCAGTACTCAAGATGAGGTCTCACCAGGGCAGAGTAGAGGGGGAGGAGAACCTCCCTGGATCTGCTGGACACACTCACTGACTTCTGCTGTTGCTTCTGCTACTGTTGTGCTTTTCTGTGAAATAGGCTAAGGTAATTATACATCTCATTAAACTCCTTATCTCAACCCAGAGAGGGTTTCTTTTTGGTGTTACTTTCCCTCCCATCATGGGGATTTGGGGTTTGCTTGTGAGAGCAGCCTGTCTTAAATCAGGACAAGCACAAATAAAAGTTACAATGACATTTTTGTCTTCAATTTTTTTCTCCAAAGAAGAAATTGTTTTCCAAATGATAGGATATTTGTTTGCTCTTTTAGGCTAGAAATCTATAACCTATGTTAGAAATGAGTGTGGTATAAATAAGAGTAACAAGAATTGATTGAAGTTTGGTGACATTCTGTGTCAGTGTGAGCTGAAATTCCACCCCCCGCCCCGACAATAACCAGGCTAGCCCAGTCTGGAAGCAAATGAAAGCTGTATTTACAAAGCAGAATCTACAATCTATGATGAAATGCAATGAATATGTACAAATATACAAAATTCACAACATTTACAAATATATACAATCAACAGAAAAGCACAACCAATCTCCCTTTGCTTCCCCCCAAAGGGGACCCTTTCCAAAGGGGCCTCCCTCTCCCAGGAGCTTCCCCCCAGACCCTCCTTGGACAGAAAGCAGAGTTAGTTAGAGCAGAAAGTTGTTAACTTAGCTGCCAAGGTCAGTGTGTTATCTTCAGCCACAAGTGAAGAAGAAGAAAACAGCAGCCAGACAGCCCAGCAACTGCCCCCACTGCAGAACACAGAATGTGCAGAGTGCCCCTCTTTGTTTTGGGTAATAGTTCTTAAACATTTCTATCTAGCCAATGGAAGTGTTTAGAACAATCAGTATTTTGCTTTCTTACACCCAATAGTGACTTATTTACACTCTTTCACTTTCTCTGTTTTGAACTTTGCAAGGAAAAATTAAAAAGACAGTTTCAAACCATCACCTATTTTGAGGGTTTGCAATGTTAGGAAAAATGAGTGACCAATGTCTTAGGGAGACAGTGTACACTCAGGGGGGATGACAGTTTAGCTGGAGTGGTCCAGCTGGTTTGAGATGTACAAACCTAACACTGAACTAGATTCAATACCTTAAGAAAGGAACATTTTTGGAGGGAAGAAAAAATGCAAAATGTTATATATTTTCAGACTCAAGTATTTCTCTTCAGCTCTGCCTCAGTTCATCCTTTGCTACAGCAATGTTGTCAAGAAGCATACAGAGAGACTGAGTAAACACCCACGACTGAGAGGGCTCTCCCTCCCCTCAAGAAACTTATCTTTGCCTCCATTTTCCTCCTGGTACTGCTGCCTCCAGCTGCACCCTCCTGTCCTGCAACAGTCAGAAGTGTGAGCCATCCCTCTCTCAACTGGCACAGCATCCAACTGCTAAACAGGTAGTCAGTTTGAAAGTGGGACTGTATCATTCAGAGATCTGGAATACAAAGAGGACTGGATTTTTTTTCCTCAGTAGTCTATAGTGCCTTTCTAAAACAAAATGGCTTTTCTTAGGCTAATGTTTGCCAGCCTCTGTTCCTGTACACCTGCAGGTAAACCCCCAAACCAATGCTTGTTCTCTTAGCCTACCTATTATATGTCCCAAGCAGCCCCTGATAAGGTTGGATTGTATTTTAGAGCAGGTATAAGTTGGGAGGTGAAGGAAGAAAAGTGCAAGCTGAATGCTGGAATTTGTATCTCTTTGTTTAAACCACAATACAGATGAGCTACCCATGCAAATTTTCCAAAGCACGTCAAGTGTGAATGGCTATTCAGGACCAGGTAACATTGTATTATTACTGAATAAGTAGCAGCACCCTATCAGGAAATATTAAAGTTGGGTGGTGAGTGGCAGAAAGGCATTGCAGGCTGCTTTATTATTAGTTTGCATTGAACAATTTCTGTAGAGAAATGGCCAGAAGATAAAAGGCCATGAGCTGCACAATCCAAGCTAAACTAACTATAAACAGGCTGACTTGTCCTTGAGAGGCTGGTAAGAGAAAGCTTGGCAGAGCAGTAAACAGGAGATGAAGCCAGGTGTTGGAACTGCAAGGCAGAAGAACATTGCCGATAGCATATTCCAGTAACGGGCGCGTGAACAATGTATGTTAGCCAATTGCAGGCTAATGTTACCCGTGTGGACAGCACATAATACTATAAAAGCCTGTGTCTTATAATAATAAATGGGCAAGATTCTGAACTCATATTGGGTCTATGTCTTGACTCTGGCTGAGCAGGATTTTAACTCATATTGAGTCCGTGTCCCGACTCTGGTCAATCTCCTACAAATTTCACCTTACAGAAATACATTATTTCACCCTAAAATACAAAATCTCCTCAGAGGCAAAAGACACATTCCACTTGTTTTACAGTCCTGCTGACTTCTCTGTCTTCTTCTTTGGTGTGTCTTTAGACATGCCTGGTGATAGCGATGTGGTAGAGTGTAATGGAGGGAAGGAGGCAATGAGGACCTCACACTCTCAGACTGTGCAGTTTTGCTGTCGAGTTCAGTGTACTATCACTTGGCCAAACTTTGACATGATAATTAGCCTCTGGCCCCTCTGTAGCCTGTTCTCCTTAACTCTCTGGAGGTTTTGAAGATCAGCGTTGACCTCTCCCTCTCTCATTACTGCTGCTGCTGTCTGAGTGCTAGCTTACAATCACCACAAGAAGGAGGACCCGGAGAGTCTGGGCATGCAGAGTTAAATCAATTCAAAGGCTATTTGTATCACATGGAATTTTTCCTTGCATTTGCTGTATACTACAAGAATAGGCTCTCAAATGAGGTAATGCACATGGAAGCATTGATAAAATGTTATGACAGGTATAATAAATTAATTTGGAGACTACTATAAACACTGTGAGAACACATTTTATTGCAGTTTCATCTCTGAAACATAGCAGAAATATCTCTTTTCTTAGTAATTTAAGAGACAGTAATTGCTTCCAAAATACTTTGAGCAAAACTTCTGCTTCTTAGACAAGGAAGACTACACTGACTGGCCAGAGTCCAGCAGAGCTTTAGCAATTTAAAACAGCTGAAACCATGGCCTATAACACTACGTTTACACTTTCAGCCCTAGAGAACATTTTAAAAGGACAGATCCAAGTTTCTACAGCCAGTGGAAAGACTAACATACATTTCAGAGAGAAACTAAGCCATTAGCCAAACTTAGTTGATTTGTTTTAGGTTAAACAGAGACATATATGTGAAAAAAAAAATTTAGATTTTCAGTTTTGATAGCACAAGTTTCAGAAGGTGAACTGATTAGTAAGGCTATGTGTCGGTGTGAGCTGAAATTCCCCCCCCCCCCCGACAGTAACCAGGCTAGCTCAGTCTGGAAGCAAATGAAAAGCTGTATTTACAAGCAGATGAAATGCAATGAATATGTACAAATATACAAAATTCACAACATTCACAAATATATACAATCAACAGAAAAAGCACAACCGATCTCCCTTTGCTTCCCCCCAAGGGGACCCTCCCAAAGGGGCCTCTCTCTCTCCCAGGAGCTTCCCCCCAGACCCCCCTGGACAGAGAAGCAGAGTTAGTTAAGCAGAAAGTTGTTAACTTAGCTGCCAAGGTCAGCACGTGTTATCTTCGGCCAGAGGAGAAGAAGAAACAGCAACCAGACAGCCCAGCAACTGCCCCCACTGCCAAACGCAGAATGTGCAGAATGCCTACTTTGTTTTGGGTAATAGTTCTTAAACATTTCTATCTATCCAATGGAAGTGTTTAGAACAATCAGTATTTTGCTTTCTTACACCCAATAGTGACTTATTTACATTCTTTCACTTTCTCTGTTCTGAACTTTGCAAGGAAAAATTAAAAAGACAGTTTCAAACCACCACAGTCCACCCCTTCTAAACAATTCCATTGGCTGCTACTATCATTTATCTAATCTAAAATAATATCTACAACAATAGGTGAATAAAGACCATAGTCCATTCCGGCTATCTCAGATGTAGATGATTCAAAAGAGTCAAATCACAGGAAAAACAGCAAACAGCTTGTTTCCTCACAGATGGAGCGAAGGAAGGAACAGGGACTCTCAGGTGACTCAGGGCTCTCAGGGTTCGTGCACCGTAGATCTCATGAACTCTCCTCTTGGGCGCGATGCTGTATCTGTGCAACACTCTGAATTTAACCTCTCTCAGCCAAATTAGATTTCTTTGTGGAATGCACTGAAATTCACCATTTTCTTGCATCACCCAATAGGTTTGACCAGGACCTTCAGCAGAAACCACCCCTCGGACAGGTTTGGCCTCTCCTGAAGGAGAAAATACCCAAACAGTTTTGCCTAACAGATTCTTCTCTCTGATAACAGGAACTCTATCACCTTCTTCCTTTCGCAACAAATCTGATTGGGCAGGTCCAGCTCGATTCACTGAACCTCTACTATTCACTAACCAGGTTGCTTGTGCTAAATGTTTCTCCCAGTTTTTCAAAGATCCACCCCCCATGGCTTTGAGAGTGGTTTTCAGCAAACCGTTGTAGCGTTCGATCTTCCCTGCAGCTGGTGCATAGTAGGGAATGTGGAATATCCACTCAATGCCGTGCTCTTTGGCCCAGTTTTTTACAAGATTGTTCTTGAAATGAGTTCTATTGTCTGACTCAATCCTCTCTGGAGTTCCGTGTCTCCACAGGATTTGTCTCTCCAGGCCAAGAATGGTGTTACGTGCAGTTGCATGAGGAACTGGATAAGTTTCCAGCCATCCAGTGCTTGCCTCTACCATAGTCAGCACATACTGCTTACCAGATGGAGAACGAGGCAGAGTGATGTAGTCAATCTGCCAGGCTTCACCATACTTGTACTTGGACCATCGGTCACCGTACCACAAGGGCTTGATCCGCTTTGCCTGCTTAATAGCAGCACAAATGTCACAGTCATGGATGACTTGTGTGATAGCATCCATGGAAATGTCAATGGATCTGTCACGAGCCCATCGGTAGGTTGCCTCTCTGCCCTGATGTCCTGACGAGTCATGGGCCCACCGGGCTAAGAACAGCTCACCTCAGTGTTTCCAGTCAAGATCTGGATCAGGATCAGAGTTTGTGTCCACCTGGGAAACTCTTGCAGCTAGATCTGCCTGATGGTTGTGTTGTTGTTCCTCAGTAGCTTTGCTCTTAGGAATGTGAGCATCGATGTGTCTCACTTTCACTGGGATTCTCTCAATGCGAGCAGCAATGTCTTGCCACAGATCTGCAGCCCAGATAGGCTTTCCTTTCCTCTGCCAGCCATTCTTTTTCCAGTTTTTCAGCCAACCCCACAAGGCATTGGATACCATCCACGAGTCAGTGTAGAGACAAAGCTTTGGCCATCTCTCACGTTCAGCTACGTTAAGAGCTAGCTGGACAGCTTTTACCTCTGCAAATTGACTGGATTCTCCTTCTCCATCTCTTGCTTCTGCAACTCTGCGCGTTGGACTCCACACTGCAGATTTCCATCTCCGCTTGTTCCCAACAAGACGACAGGAACCGTCTGTGAACAAAGCATATCTCTTTTCATCATCAGACAGATCACTGTAAGGAGGAGCTTCCTCAGCACGAGTTACTCTCTCCTCTGGAGGTTTAGCACAGCTTGTGCCTTCTGCCCAGTTTGTGATCACCTCCACCAAACCAGGCCTTTCGAGACTTCCCATTCGAGCTCTCTGTGTTATTCGAGCCATCCACTTAGACCAGGTAGCATCTGTTGCATGATGTGGTGAAGAACCTTTGCCTTTGAACATCCAATTCAGAACTGGCAATCTAGGAGCTAGAAGAAGTTGTGACTCAGTTCCAATCACTTCAGAAGCAGCTTTCACTCCTTCATAAGCAGCTAAAATCTCTTTCTCTGTTGGAGTGTAGTTTGCCTCTGAGCCTCTGTAGCCACGACCCCAGAAACCAAGAGGACGTCCTCGTGTCTCCCCTGGAGCTCTTTGCCATAAGCACCAGGTTGGACCATTGTCACTCGCAGCCGTGTACAGAATGTTCTTAATGTCTGGACCGGTTTGGACAGGTCCCAGACCCATCGCTAGGACTACCTCTCGCTTGATCTGGTCAAAGGCTGCTTGTTGCTCAGGACCCCATTGGAAACTGTTTCTCTTTCGAGTCACATCATAGAGAGGTTTCACAATCTGACTGTATCCAGGAATGTGCAGTCTCCAAAATCCCACTATGCCTAAGAAACGCAGAGTTTCTTTCTTGTTGGTGGGATTTGCCATGGTGGAGACTCTGTTTATCACATCCATTGGGATGTGACGGCGACCATCTTGCCACCGCACTCCCAGAAACTGGATTTCTCTCGCAGGTCCTTTCACCTTGTCTCGCTTGATAGCGAAACCAGCTTGCAAGAGAATGTCAATGATTTTGTTACCTTTCTCGAAGACTTCTTCAGCAGTCTCACCCCAAACGATGATGTCATCGATGAACTGAATGTGTTCTGGAGCTCCACCTTTCTCCAAAGCATCATGGATCACTGCATGGCAGATGGTTGAACTGTGAATCCACCCCTGGGGCAAACGATTGAATGTGTACTGAATGCCTCTCCAGGTGAAAGCAAACTGAGGCCTGCATTCCTCTGCTATGGGAATAGAGAAGAAAGCATTAGCAATGTCTATGGTAGCATACCATTTGGCCTGCGTGGATTCCAGCTCATATTGGAGTTCCATCATGTCTGGTACAGCTGCACTCATGGGTGGAGTTACTTCATTCAAGGCACGGAAATCAACTGTCAGACGCCACTCTCCATTCTGCTTTCGCACAGGCCAGATTGGACTGTTGAAAGGTGAATGAGTTTTGCTGATGACCTTCTGACTCTCCAAGTGACGAATCAAGTTTTGGATGGGCACCAAAGAGTCACGGTTGGTTCTGTATTGTCTGTGATGCACAGTTTGAGAAGCAACCGGCAGCTTTACATCTTCTATCTCATGTTGTCCCACAACTGCAGATTCATCTGAAAGCTCAGGTCTAATGGACAACTTCAATTTTCCTCCATCAATTTCTACAGTTGCTATTCCAAAAGCCCATTTGTAACCCTTAGGGTCTTTAAAACGCCCTTCTCTCAGAAAGTCAATTCCCAAAATACAAGGTGCATTAGGACCTGTTACAATAGTATGTTTCTTCCACTGCTTCCCAGTTAAACTTATGTCAACCTCTATCTTAAACAACTCTTGAGATCCACCAGTGACTCCCTGAATAGTTATAGATTCTCCCCCTTGATAATTTGATGGTATTATGGTGCACTGAGCTCCTGTGTCAACCAAGGCCCTGTACTTCTGAAATTTTGAAGTGCCAGGCCACTGGATGTACACATCCCAATAGATTCTGTTATCTCCATTATCCCTTACCTCCCCCTGGCGGAAGGCAGGGCACCCCTAATGGTGGGGATTACCTCCACATGTACAGCTGGCACAACGTCCAGCATCAGAATTAGGATCACTGTTGGAGCTATCAGAGTTGTTCTGGGAAACTGAGGAAGCGACAGCTACCCTCCTGGTATTGCTACCTCGGGATCTGCCCCTCTGCAGCTCCCGTAACCTCTTGAAAAGATCAGAAGTTGGTTGACTATCCCATCTGTTCATGTTCTCACCAAACTGATCACGCAGAGTTATCCAGATACTGCCACGTGATTGCCTCTGCTGTCTGTTTTGGTTTGACCTATTCTGGAATGGCCTCCTTGGAGCACATCTGTTTCTGACAGCTGAAACTTGTATCCATCTGGAGGAAGAGGAATCAGAATCATCCCCCTTCATCAAGTTGGATATGGAGGTTTTAAGTTCCTCCTTCAGCTCTTTCATGCAATTCTCCATCTTTCCAGACAGAGTTTCAATGGCTGAAACCAAAGAAGTACGTGCAAGACTATCCTCCAACTGCCTCATTTGGTCAGTGAAATGGCCAACAGTGGGAGGCACTCCACCATAATTTCTTGCCACAATCCTGCTTGCCAGAATAGTAGCATAATTAGGAGGAGCAAGCTTAATGAGCTTTTTGGCAAGGCCTGTTCCAACAGGAATTTCATCAGGATTCAGAGTCTTATGATCTCCATACATTACTTCTTTCACAGCAAACTCTCTCAGACGCTTGATTCCCTCAGCTATTGTGGTCCAAGGCTTAGGGTTCCATGGTAAATCATCTCTGCTGGGGTACCTCAGCGAGACTGCCAGTAGGAGGCGTGCCCACAGAGAAACTTTACCAATGCACTTGCCTAGGTGCCTGTCTATGCCTGTATCCTTTGAGAGCATCCCCAACTGAGAGGCTGACTTGTCACCTACCACCAATGCTGGGGCTCCCATATCAAAACACCTGGCTAGCCAAGACAGGACTGGCTCATTATCTCCTCTGATGTAATCCTTCCTCACATGTCTAATTTCCTGTCTGGGTGCATTAGCTGACTGTATGTCATCCTCATCATCATCATCATCATCATCATCCTGAGGTCGCTGTCCCCATAATCCTGTTGTAATCCTCCGTTGAATTTCCTTGAGTTCAGAGGCTCTGCCAGCAGTTGCTAATCTACCAGGGTCTACATCCTGACCTACATCTCCATCATCCATGTGGGGTCTCAAGAGGTCTACCAGAGTTTTAAGGCTAACCCTCTCTTCCTCATCAGAAGGATCTTTCTTAACAGAGGGACCCTGAGTAGAAGGACCCTCATCTCCATCTGCACCATCTCCTGCAGCATCTGCATCTCCTTTACGCTTTCTGGTTACAGTGGCCACCAAATTTACTGGCTTGGTTTTCACATTCACAGCAGAGTTGGAAGAGCAAGTAGCCTTATGTCTTTCTTGACACAGTGATATCAGTAGCCATATGATTATTCCAAGAAGCAACAAAATTAAGGCTAGCACAAGATATCTAGGGTACCACTGGTTCCAAAGACCCTCTGTAGTTGTAAGAGGAGTAACAAACTCATATGTGTCTGCTAGCAGATCCATAGTTGAGTTACCATAGCTTCTTAGCCCAATAAGACCACAACAGAATTCACCAACATTCAGTAACTTGTTCTTAACCCAAAGAAATGACTTATATGCCACATATCTCACAATCTTGTCTATCATGCAGGTAACAGCCCATCTGTAGACAATTGCACCGATAATAGATGAAATAAAATTACTCAAAATCCAAAACAGCTTCATTTTGCTTCCTAATCTGAGCAGAAATAAATCACAAGCAATCGAGCCCCGAGTTGGAGCGCCAAAAATAAAAAGTGTGTCGGTGTGAGCTGAAATTCCCCCACCACCACCAACAAGTAACCAGGCTAGCCCAGTCTGGAAGCAAATGAAAAGCTGTATTTACAAGCAGATGAAATGCAATGAATATGTACAAATATACAAAATTCACAACATTCACAAATATATACAATCAACAGAAAAAGCACAATCGATCTCCCTTTGCTTCCCCCCAAGGGGACCCTCCCAAAGGGGCCTCTCTCTCTCCCAGGAGCTTCCCCCCAGACCCCCCTGGACAGAGAAGCAGAGTTAGTTAAGCAGAAAGTTGTTAACTTAGCTGCCAAGGTCAGTACGTGTTATCTTCGGCCAGAGGAGAAGAAGAAACAGCAACCAGACAGCCCAGCAACTGCCCCTACTGCCGAACGCAGAATGTGCAGAGTGCCTACTTTGTTTTGGGTAATAGTTCTTAAACATTTCTATCTATCCAATGGAAGTGTTTAGAACAATCGTTATTTTGCTTTCTTACACCCAATAGTGACTTATTTACATTCTTTCACTTTCTCTGTTCTGAACTTTGCAAGGAAAAATTAAAAAGAGAGTTTCAAACCACCACAGGCTAGTCAGGCCAAAGAGACGTAAGGTACTCATCTGAAGGAGGCCTGTAATTTATTTTCAATAAAAGCTGCAAGGAGATCTTGGGAATTCACTTCACAATGAAAGAAGAAAACCTGCAGGAAGGAGATACAGGGCAAAACGGACAGAGAATCACCTTATCAAGCCCACCACAGCATATATTTGAAAATGAAGAAAGAGCTAATCAGCAAAGAAAACTTGATTTTAGGGGACAGAAAGCACAAGGCTGGGGCAAACATTGCCAAAAGTCAAACCAAGTTAGAGGTTTGCAGAGGGAATTTAATAGTAATAAGAAAAGGAAATCATAAAATGTTATTGAAACAAATATTTTAAAGGAGAAAAGAAGTGATTTTTTACACTGAGAGGATTAGAGCTGGCATGTGTGTGAAAACACTAAATGAAACTCAGCTGTGGTTTAGTCTAAGAGCGTCAAAATTTGGAGAAAAAGAAGGAAGGCATGGGATGAATTTCAGCAAATTGAAAATACCTCCTTGGGGGAGAAGCAAAACTCTGAGAGCTGGATGTGCTCAGACAGTAGGGAGTAGGTCACTCAACACAGGACACTTGGAGACCTGGCAGCCATTCAAAGTGATTTTGTCAAGGCATGAAGGAGAGGGATGCATATAACTTGAGGACAGTAAATATAGTAACTGTAATTAAGAAAATGAACTTGCATCTAAAGGCATGTTAGCTTGATTGTAATGGTATGCAAGAGTACAGGGTGAATTTTGAAGGAAAGGAATAATTAATGATATGACAATCAGTGAAAAATCAAAGGAAGTGTAACATCCTAGACCTGCCAGCTGGAGGATCCCAGGGCAGCCTAATGCTTTTCCTTGCAAGAGAGCTGATGGATAGCTTTAAGGAAGGTAATCATAGCTGAGCAAAGCATGATATAGGAATCATTAGTTAAAATTGAGGGAGGAAAAATGAAAAGCACACAAACCGTAGCAAGAAAGCAAGAAATGGCTTTGGAGAGAGATGGCAGTGGGTTGTGCTGAAGAACTTCTAGCATTTCCTTGGGCAACTGAGATCTTTCAGCTGTCTCCATCAAGAATTACAGTTGAAAACATAGGCATACATTCATGAAACTTGCTTGTTAACCACTTGCAGGTGACAGTTTGGTGCAGAAAGCACATGAACATGGTACAGGTCAAAGCAGATATTCTGCAAGTCTGGAATAATTTTAGTAGTCTAAAATGTTACCATCATTTCAAGGTTATGATTTAAGTATCTAACAGGAGGATTTCTGCAGTAGTCTGGAGATTCACCCTGGGGGATTTGCTGCTGCATTTCTGCAGTAAGTGACAGAGAAGGAGAAAATATGGAGAATTTTATTCACTTACAGGAGTTAGTATAAGTTACCAGGATGATATGGCTGTACAAAATGCAAATGCCATCCCAGACTTTGTTAGAGAACGTACTTCAGTACTTTCAGTACCTTCAGTACACAGGAAAGTGTTCACAGCCTTACACAGCACACTAATCAGTGTTACTTAGAATATCAAGAACGAAACCGGTAACCCATATTCAGGATAGAGACGTTAATATGGAGGAGGTAAGATGAAAAACCCTGCTCTAGGTAAAGAGTCCAAGAGAGTGTGACTTGCTTAGAGAGCGTGGGAGAGTTGGACTTGCTTAGCAAATCAAGGGCTCAAGTGTGCTTAAAATACTGATGTCTACTGAGCATAGAGTCCAATACATGTTCAAGGTTCAACAACCAAGCATCCTTGCACACACGTCTTCCTAGGGATCAGCTGTCATCTTCTAGTTCTAGTTTTCTCAGAAACCTCTAAGGTGAGAAGGTGTGTACCTGCTGGTCTCTATCTTCATTTCTGGTAAGGCATTATGTATTTTCTGTTGAGTTTGAACTTTCTCAGCTATCACATCTGGGAATGGATGAAGAGATACTCTTAAGACAAAAGGATACAGTATTTGGAGAAGCTGCTTTGCAATCATTCATTATATCTGGATTCAGGTACCTAAAACATCTCTCTCAATGTAAGTAACCAGAGGCCTGTGTTATAGAAGACCAATGACAGAAGGCATGAATCCAATTTCAAGGGTTCTAGATCCAAGGGTGTTCTTGCTTACTCTAGGAAACTGAGGTAGTGAGACTTTTAGAGAGTTTTTGACACACTAGATCAATGTCTAAAGTACTTGTCCAGACAACAGATAGCCTGAGTACTCTCTGCTGAACCTGGAAAGCTCAAACCCATGTTTCTTCTGTTTCAGAAGAGAGGGTTCTAACCTGTTGTTTAGCCTGGAGAAGAGGAGGCTCAGGGGAGACCTTACTGCCACCTACAACTGCGTGAAAGGAGATTGTAGCCAGATGGGGGTTGGTCTCTTCTCCCAGGCAACCAGTGACAGAACGAGAGGACACAGTCTCAAGCTGCACCAGGGGAGGTTTAGGCTAGATGTTAGGAAGAAAGTTTTCACAGAAAGAGTGATCTTCCATTGGAATAGGCTGCCCAGGGAGGTGGTGGATTCACCATCCCTGGAAGTGTTTGAAATATGACTGGATGAGGCACTTAGTGCCATAGTTTAGTTGGTTAGATGGTGTTGGGTGATAAGTTGGACTTGATGATCTTGTAGGTCTTTTCCAACCTGGTTAATTCTGTGATTCTATAGGCTGGAGGTGAATCTAGAGTGTGGAGATAGTCCAGCTTTCACATTAAAGCCATGCCTCTGGACATCTGAAAATTGAACATTTGGAGGGAGAAAGCAAGAGGGAATGCAGATTATTAAGAGCGCTTGACTCAAAGGAAGCTAAGAAGGCAGAGCAAATAGAGCCTTGTTGCCTTAAGAAATGGGAATAAATACTAATTCAAGTAAACAGTTTGCCCTTTCTTGGATACAGGAAAACAATCTGTCATGTGATCTATGTTATAAATACATCATAATTCCTCAGAAGACTTGGAAGAGAAATACATCTGTCATTGTGCATAAGATCATGTGCTGAAATGAGGCTTGGATCACATCCCTCAAAGGGCTTACATGTAAAGACAAACAACTATTGAGTAACAAACACACGCAGGTGTTCAAGTGAGTGCCCATCTGGCCAGATTATCTGGGTTTGTCCTTTGTCATTGGTTGTGTTGAATCTGCTGCTGATATGCAAATACCATGCTGCTCTCATGCCAGCTTCAAATTGAAAGTGCTGGCTGGAGCAATGTGCCATGGGGCTTGAAGTTCAGATTGTAACACAAGAGGGTTCCTGATCCAGTTGCTGCTTTTATTTTCCAGGTTTGGGGTGCTGGTCTTTTCTGCTGGGCTGGCTGCGCATCAGGAGGTGGGAGGTTAGGTCTCTGGCTTCTGCTGCTGCTAATGCATTTTTTTCTGCAAACATGCTAAGGTAATTGTGCATTGTATTATCTCATTTTTCTCATTAAAGATCTTTATCTCAACCCAGAGATTTTGTGTTACTTTCCCTCCCTTCTGTGTTGCGGGAAAGCTGACTGGTGTTAAACCAGCACACCCTTGAGGCACAATTTGTCACCTGATCAACACAGGCATCAAGTGGAAGTTAATTCTCCAGGTGCACCCATGACCAGTGGAAGGAAATGGATGGTTCAGCACCACTACCTGGTGTGCTTGTCCCACTCTGAGGCAGAGCAGCCTGACTTCTTCACAGGTATATCTGCTGGTTACAGGCAAAGCTGAACAGCCAGCTTAGATGACATACCCTCGGTTTGAGAGACAACACTAGGTAAGACAAATCCCACCAAGCAGATCTAAGTATATAGAGGAAAAGAAGATTATCAGGAGCTGTCAGTATGGATTCCCAAAGAGGAAATCATGCTTGACCAATGTGATAGCCTTCTGTGATGGTGTGACCAGCTGGATGACAAGGTGAGAGCAGTGAATGATGTCTACCTCGACTTTAGCAAGGGTTTTGGCATTGTCTCCCATAACATTCTTATAGGTAAGCCTAGGAAGTGTGGATTAGATGAGTGAACAGTGAAGTGGGCTGAGAACTGGCTGAATGACGGAGAACAGAGGGTTGTGATCACTGGTGCAGGGTCTAGTTGTAGTTCTGTATCTACCTGTGCTTTCCAGGGGTCTATACTGGGTCCAGTCGGGTTCAACATATTCACCAACAACCTGGACAATGGGACAGAGAGTACTCTCAAGAGGTTTGCTGATGACACAGAACTGGGAGGAGTGGCTGACACCCCAGAAGGCTGTGTTGTCACTCTGTAAGACCTGAATAATCTGGAGACTTGGGCAGAGGGGAACATCATGAAGTTCAACAAGGTTGAATGTAGTGTCCTGTGTCTAGGGAGGAGTAACCCCAGGCATCAGTACAGGTCAGAGGTTGACCTGCTGGAAAGCAGCTCTGCCAAGAAGGATCTGGAAGTGCTCGTGGACAAGTTCACCATGAACAAGCAATGTGGCCTTGTGGCCGAGAAGGCCCCTGGTATTCTCGGGTGCATTAAGAAGAATGTTGCCAGCAGGTCCAGATAGGTTCTCTTCCCCCTCTACTCTGCCCTAGTAAGACCTCATCTGGAGCATTGTGTCCAGTTCAAGAGGCACAAGGAACTCCTGGAGACAGTCCAGCAGAATGCGATGAACGCAATTAGGGGACTGGAGAAGAGGCTGCAAGAACTGGGGATCTTTAGCCTGGAGAAGAGAGGACATGATGTATACAAATATCCAGAGGGTTGGAGATCATGAGGATGGGGCTGGGCTCTTTTCCATGGTGGCCAGTGATAGGAGAAGAGGTAATGGGTACAAATCAGAACACAGGAGGTTTTACTTGAACTTAAGAAAAACTTTCTCTATTTTGAGGACAGTGGGACACTGGAGCAGGTTGCTCAGAAAGGTTGTGGAGCCTCCTTCTCTGGAGACTTTCAAAACCCATCAGGACACATTCTCACACAATCTGATCTAACCTACCCTGCTTTAGCAGGGGGAATTGGATTATGTGATTTTCAGAGAGCTCTTGCAACTCTGATCATTCTGCGACTCTGTGATTCTGTGACCTTAGCACACAAAGATCTAAGTCATGGGGACTTGGGCTCCTTTGGTGTTCTGATGTTTTTGGGAATTGTGCCTGGCAAAAGGCAGGATAAAGAATGAAGATCAGCTTTCCTGTGAGACTTCAGGCCAAACAGCTGTGGATCAAAGTGTTTAGTATTTCCATTGGCAAAGATGATAGGTTTCTGCATGTTCAGCAAACTTAATCTCTTCATTTAACTCAGAAAATTTACAAGCTCTCCTGGTGCAGCTGGTGGAGCTTGCAAACTTTGTGATCAAATGAAGCCAATGGAACATATGCATTATGCGTGCCAAATATTTCCAATGTTCCTTTCCCTCCTTTTTCCTTCAAAATAGCAAAGAAACAGAAGTAAACAAACACCCTTAATGTTAAAAAATAAAACATTTAAATCCCAGTAAATCTCCCAAATCAGAGACCCCCACTGCAGAAATAATTCTGCTCCACTTCTTTTCTACTGTCTCTGAGAAGTGTTCATCATTAACACATAAGTAACACCATGGAGATCATCATTGTTCTACAGCTGGCAATATTCAACTTAGGAAAATGTTTCTCTTGATTTGTCAATCTGAATTTTTTCATTAACTTTAATGCTTCACTTTTCATTATGCTCCCATCTTGACAAAATAATTAGGAATGTCAGTTTGATGCAGGAGATAATTTATGACATACCTACTCGCTTTCCCTCTTCATATGTAGATAAACACATGCAGAGTCCAGAAATAAGTGAAATGTGAAGAAACAAGCAGGTAAGGAAACTAACTCTTTATTGCCAAATAATTCTGAACTTGTTGGACACAACAATGGTTTAGAAGGAGCTGAAGCGTGTTAACAAGGAAAATGCAAAGAGGAAGCATTACAGGGGCTTATGCCTACTCTTCTTCTAGAGAACAGCCTCAGCTGCCCCAGGGTGTGCCACACACAGGCAGAGTAGGATGGGATGGAGTGGAAAGCATGGGTGCTCCGAAGAGCACTTCCCAAGACAGTAGAGAGCTTTTGAGTACAGACTGTGATTGAAATAGGCATGCCTCAAAACACTTCATAGGGAAAATCAATAGGATAGGCTCAAGAGTACTTAAGGGGGAAATTAAGCTGCCATCTTCAGAGGTTTCACAGAATCACAGAATATTAGGGGCTGTAAGGGGCCTCAAGAAATCATCTAGTCCAAATCCCCCTTCCAGAGCAGGATCACCTACACCAGATCACACAGGAACTCATCCAGACAGGTCTTGAATATCTCCAGAAAAGGAGACTCCACAACCCCCCTGGGCAGCCTGTTCCAGTGTTCTGTTACCCTCACAGTCAAATAATTTTTCCTCATGTTTCCATGGAACTTCCTATGCCTCAACTTCCACCCATTGCCCCTTGTCCTTGTTGGGCATCATGGAGAAGAGCCTGACTCCATCCTCTTAGCACTCACCCTTTATGTATTTATACACAGGAAGGAGGTTACCCCTTAGTCTCCTCCTCTCCAAGCTAAAGACGCCCAGTCTCTCCTCATGTTCCACTCCCTTAATCATTTTTGTGGCTCTGTGCTGGACTTTCTCAAAGAGTTCCCTGTCCTTCTTGAACTAAGGGACCCACAACTGGGAAGAATATTCCAGATGTGGCCTCACCAGGGCAGAGCAGAGAGGGAGGAGAACCTCTCTCAACCTACTGACCACACCCCTTCTAACACAACCCAGGATACCATTGGCCTTCTTGGCCACAAATGGCATGTTGCTGGCTCATGGTCAACCTTCTACCTAGTAGGACCCCCAGGTCCTTTTCCTCTTCACTGCTCTCCACCAGGTCAGTCCCCAACCTATACTGATACCTGGGGTTGTTCTTTCCTCAGTACAAGGAACTTCATTAAATTTCTCCCTGCCCAACTCTCCAGCCTGTCTAAGTCCCACTGAATGGCAGCACAACCTTGAGGTGTGTCAGCCACTCCTCCCAGTTTTGTGCTGTCAGCAAACTTGCTGACAGTGCACTTGGTGCCCTCATCCAGGTCATTGATGAATATATTGGACAGCACTAGCCCCAGTACTGACCCCTGAAGGACTCCACTAGATACAGGCCTCCAACTAGACTCTGTCCCATTGACCACAACTCTCTGACTTTTTTCCTTCAACCAGTTCTCAATCCACCTCACTACCTGATCATCCAGACCACACTGCCTCAGCTTAGCTGCAAGGATGCTGTGGGAGACAGTGTCAAATGCAAGGACTCTGACCCAACAGCCATGGTGGAGAGAGATTAGCCACTGTCTTTCATCTGAGGTCACAGATGTATCTGGCATTGCAAAAGGTGCCATCAGAGGAGGAATAAACATCTTTCACCTCTCCTTCTTCAACTTTTCATCCTGCAATACTTGTTGTTTTAAGGAGCTTTTGTTCCTCCTGTGATCATTGTGCCAAGGTGAAGATCTCCCTACATGAAAACTATCCTGAAACACCTTCAATATTTATGATATGTTGCTTAGCTGAATGGGGCCAGGGCTACTGCAGTTTCACAAACATCTGGTTTTTTTTCAGAAGGTGTAATAAATATTGACTTATAGAAGTCAAGATCTGTGAATATTTTCTAGAAGTGAAAGTGTGACTTCAAGACCAAGAATGTCATTGTGAGAAAGGAGCCACAGTCAGTGTTATGATTTTTAGCTTCCCTCTGGGGTGAAATGTGAGATTTTCTACACTTAAGGGTTGTCAGACTCTGTGAGCCACTCTGAGTTTATTACTGAATTAGGGCATCTGAATATGAATCCAGATTGTATCATCTTTTCTATAAGCACAGAAAATGTTCTAATGTTCTAACTAGGACTTTGGTCTGATCTTGCTTCCAGAAAGCTTGTCCTTTGTCTTAGATTTGCAGTTATTCCATCATTTTTTCCTATATGTTTATGCATACACTTGTGCATACATATTTCTTTTCCACTTTTTAAAGAACTTCCATATTTTCAGAATTAAAAATCAAGATGTATGCCTGTATTTTATAGCTCAAAACTGAAGAGCAGGCAAATTGGTTATTCTCAGCCCTGTATCACCAATTTCATAAGAAATCAAGATTTTACTACCTTTCTCTTGGGCGATCTTTCCTCTGAGCTTTGAGCTTGCTGCCAGTTGCAATCACATTTGATACATGTACAGAAAGTCTTAATTCCTAATTTGTTAACATCAGTAACTACTTCCAGAAGAAGATTAATTTCATCATCGAAGGCAAGTTTTCAAGTTATCAAGTCCTCTACCAGTCAGCACATCTTACTTGAATGCCAAGGCCTCCAGGTGTCTGTTGGTGTGGCACATCAAGGAATTAAGAGAAGACTTGAAGGGGCTGCGGAGGGCAGAGAAAGGAGCTAGAGCTTTTCTAGGGACCATGACTGTGAGGCACTTGTGTTGTTTCTCTGAGGCTGTTCTCACATGCTGAAATAAAATTTTAGCATATACCACTGGCTGAATTCAGTAAGAAACATGCAACAACCCACACTGTAAGCATGCAAAGAAAATGGTATCACAGCCCCTTCAAAGAGAATGTTAGCACTCCTTCTATTCCACCGTGAAAACTCCTGTTTACCTCAATATTAGTGGGAGCAGACAGAGAACGTACCGCTTGGAAGTGGTTTTTCTACTTCTGAATGAAGAGGAGTTTTGTCTCTTCCACATCTTCCTGGCTGGTTGGATTTGCACAAAAGTGCCTGATTCCTGTGGCTAAACTTGGAATTAACCTATATGCAGGCCAGCAACTTGTACCCTTTTTTTTTTTTTTTTGCAGTGGAAGCAAAATAAAGTTCTTACTAGTACCCTGATTTTAGCTATTTTTAGAATGAAATGTAGTGCAAATGTCTTTTCTGCACTTCTTTTGAAATGAGAGGCAAGAAGATGTTTTCAACTGGTAGATCTGCTCCAGGTCAATTCTTTTACAAACAGTACAAACCAATGTCAGCACGATCAAAACTACTTTTTAGTTCCTTGTGTGAAAGTGGGTGCATTCATACTTGCTCTTTCTGACTGACAGGCTCAGATCTTCACTACTGCAGTTTATGATAAGCTCTGACATACCTGTAGGCATCACCTACTCTATTCCCTACCACCTGGACTCTGAGTATTTTTGTTCTTAGTGATACAGAGTCCAGCACAAGCTTCAGTTTTGTTTTCTTCTAGCAGAATAGCATTTTTCTGTGGACACACAATCCTATTGCAGAGCTATGGAGGACACCTCATGGCCAGCTGCAGCATTTTCTTCAGTAACTTAATTCATTCTCATGATAGATGTTGCTATTAAGCATTGAGCTGACCTCACTGGATGAACCTGCAAAATGAAGGTGCAATGATTTGATCACAGTCATGTCTCTCCACTACAGTTTCATTATCACGGAATCATGGAATGCATTGTGTTGGAAGGGACTCTTGTTGAAGGTCATCTTCTTCGACACCCCTGCAGTGAGCAGGGACATCTCCAACTAGATCCAGTTGCTCAGGGCCCCGTCAAGTCTGACCTTGAATGTCTCCAGGAATGGGACCTCCACCACGTCTCATCCTTTCCAGTATCTCACCACTGGAAACCTTTCCAATATTTCACCACCCTCACTGCGAAGCCTCCTTATGTCTAACCCATCCTTCTCTACTTTAAAACCATTGCCCCTCATCCTATCACTACAAGCCCTTCTAAACAGTCCCTTCCTAGCCTTCCTGCAGGTCCCCTTCAGATATTGAAAAGCTGCTATGCTATGACTTTGAAAGTTTTGCCGTGGGTATATTTCTTGGTCTGAATTAATAACAGCTACATAATGTGTGTGACACCTTATTTTATTCTCAGTAGTGGCTAAAATTTGCCACCTCTGTTACTAGCTATGTCATCACATCAGGTCCCAAACATTCTCCTGCAACACCTCAGTGCACCCAGGGTGCACGCATCTCTGGCTGTTTCCTTACATGCTGCATCCTGCTAAGCAGGAGCATTCGCAATCATGAGTCAGGCCTCAATGCTGTGTGAGCCTCCTTAAAAACAAGTAATTCCTGGTTATTTTAAGCAACAGTTGGGGAGTTATGAATTGAAACTTTCTTTACAGAAATGTAGGAGTATTGTTCCTGTGTTTCTGTGAATCAGGTTGCCTCATCCCCATGGAAGCACAAGGACCCCACTGTGTGCTTTGCAGCCTGCTCCGGACCCAGGCTGAAGGCAACAAAAAAGTACTGAAACCTCTTGCAGTGCTTTTTGCTCTGGCCTACTCTGAGGTCAAAGGCAAGAGAATTTAAGTGGTTAATCTTTACTAGGGAAGGCTAGAGAGAGGATCCTGAATTATCTAGCTGCCAGCTAATGCTGCCTTGGCAACAGTTTAATGGGCAATGGCCTGCACTTGAATGACTTCAAGAAGAGATCTAATCAACCATTTGCTATCTTTCTCCTTTCCATTAAGTTCAAAGTACTATATAATCACTTCCATTTTCTTTCAGCAGTGATAAGGCTCAAGTATAAACCACAAAGCCTGAACTCTCTCTCAAGTCCCATGTTTTATCCTGGATTTATCTTCACCCATCATCAAGTGCTGTCTTTCTGCCTGATCTTGTAGGGAAAGTGGCCTTCAAGGAGGGTCAAGTATTCACTATCATACTCCTCTGTGCTGAAATGCTTTTCCTGGCAAGATTAGATAAAGCAGTTCCTTTACATTTCAGGCCACCCCAAACAGATGCTTCATAAAAAATCTACCTTAAAGCAATTCTCATTCTCATTTGCTATAGGTTTATAGATTGATATGGCTAGGCTATTCAGGCTATTTTTATATTCACTGTGCCAGTAATTTATGCTGCTTGTGGAAAAAAAAAAAAAAGAGATAACAAATCATTTAGAGGATCATGTCAAAGGCTTCTCTCACAGTCACTACCTGGTCATAATCTGCAATACAACTCAGAGCCAGACCAGAAAAAGCATTTAGGAGTACAGTGTAATTAAGTAAATTAAGCAAAATTTGCTTAATTATTCTTGCATTTTATGTTGACCTGCCATTGATGAAACATAGAAGCAGTTCTGGGAATAAGAGCTGGGGTTTTTCTCTTCCCTGATTCCTTACTACATGGCTCTTCTTTTGCTCATCAGATGAAACTCAATTTCCTCACCTTGCAGCACCACCAACCACAGGGAAGAGGGGAGTGACATCGGTTTTCCTATAAGCTAGAGTGGGGACATCAGCTGGGACAACTGTGGTGGTAGGCCATGACACACGGCCCAGTACAAATCCAGACAGGCCTCAAGATGTCTAGACAGATCCTTTCTCTCCCCTCCTTCCCGCCACAACAACAGGGCAAAGCGGAAAAAGGAACAGAGGGGACAGGACCTTGCCTGTCTGGTAAACAAGATGCCCATCTGGGGTCAGAGCATGTAAGCTCCCCCAGACACGAGGTCCTGGCCTCTGCCTTTCATGGTCATAACCTGGCAGAACGCTTTCCATTGGGCAGCTACATGTTAGCTTTAGTGCCCCACTGGACCAAGTGACCTCTGGCATTTTGTATATATACGAGTGGCTAGGGAGCCTGGGGGCCTTGCTCAAGCCTTGCTCACATCTGCTGAAGCCTCGCCTCACTTCAAGCCTTGTCGTCTCGAGCGTCCTGCCTTGCTTTGAGTGCCTGGTCCAGAGCCCTGGGATAAAGCCTGAGCCTCGAACTGGATCACAAACCAACAGTTTCTGGAGCCTGTCAGCAGAGAGAGCAAGCTAGGAACCATCTCCAAATTCTTACTCTAATCCTGCCTGCTCATGTTTTCCTAAGGGTTATTGGTCGGCCTTTGGTTTATAAGTGGGTGAAGCTATCTGTGTCATAGCTTTTTCCAGTCTCTGAACTCTCTAAGTTGTAACAAAATTTCCACAAGTGTCCTGGAAGAATTCACGACCAAATAGAACCTGCAAATAATTCTATCAGTTTTGTACATAGTTTTGGGGTGGAGTTTTGGGGAAAATAAAAATAACTCGTTAATTTAACCCAAACTAATACAACAACCTCTTGAGATATGACAAATAAGGATACATGCCTCTGTGAAGAAAGTATTGAGCATCTCCATTCCTGTGTGATTGTCCTTGCCAGTTGTTTCTCAGAAAGCTTTTCCATTAAAGGTGTGATCCCACTTTCAGATGGTTTCTACAACGTTCCTGAAAGCCTAGAATGCTACTTCCTTGCAAGGATTAACTCACCTGGTGATCCACCACCTGCCTACCTCAGAGCGGCTAGTCTTGCCCCCCAGATTAGAATTAGAGCTGGAGCCCTGCAGGAAAGGGTTAGGGCTCATCGAGGCAAAAGGAGAAACAAGCACCTGCTGATGTACACAGGCAGTATTCTCAGCTTGGCAGTGATTCTGCACCACTTTGAATAATGCTGCTGTCCTGCCTTTGCTGCTGCCATGCCTATTTTTGCTGTTGCCCATAGATGGGTTTTCAATAACTCTGCATCTCTGCCCTCTCCCTTGGCAATCCTCTCCAAACTGTCAGAACAGTAGCTGGCGTGGAGACAGGGTCTGTCACATACGGTGTCCTGTTGTTTTGGCCATGCCATACCTTCTTGCTTGGAGAAAATATATGGGCTCTAAGGCCATGCCCTCACTTTTGTTTTGAGGGGCACCATAGAAAAGCTGCCCTGAGCACCAAGGGCCATGTCCTCACCAGGGAGAGGGGAAGTGGGGTGAAATCCTCTCCTCTGAAACTCACTGCCAACAGGATGCAGTTATAACTTCAAAGTGAAATCAAGCCTGAGGTAGTTATCTCTGACATCCTTGCACACATGTACCTACATACACACACAAAAACGGTTCCTTCCGTACATGTACAAGTATGATCCAGTGCACATGTGGTGAACCTCAGGAGTCAGAGTACATTCCAGAAATGAAATATAGGTGTGTATCCCCATTTCAGTGTCTTGATCATATAGAGAATGAGGAAGATTCCTGATGTGTAACAATGGGATGGAACATGCAGCGAGGACATCAAGCTCTTGCAACGTGGTGTGGAGCAGTGAAATTAAGTATTACAGGTGGGGCTGGTATCTCCATCTATTCTTAATGTTACCAAACACTTCCCATTGTAAGACCCTGTTTTCAGTTCCTTATACACCTAATTTTGAGTTCCTGAATTGACATTTACTTGTGCCAGATTTTTGCATCAGGTTTCTGCAGTATTGATTCCCGCAGTTGTAGAAATTGCGGAAAGTTGTAATTCAAGCACTTAGAATTGCAGAATTATGTAAGATATGTTGCTTTGCCTTTCTTAAAAATATATTCCTGAGGCCTTTTTTTCTGAATATTTCAAGGTGTCCTATCACCTTTGGGAAAGATTTGACAAGCTGAACAAGGCTGCTTTTGCCCTAAGCCTTCTGCCATGCTGCGAAATTTTTCACAAATTTCTCCAGTTTATAAGACTGAAAAATCATCCCTGCTGAGCGGAGACTGAAATCAGCTGAAATCCTTGCTTTGAACACAATGTGGTGTGTTCACACCTATGGAGCTCTTGGGACTCCTACCCCTTCAGTAGCCAGATGACTGAGTTCTGCCTTCCATGACCAGAGACTCAGAGCCCTGAACACCAGCCACAAGCCAAGCAGAGCTGATGCCCACCCAGATGTGATACATGCACCCCAGCATCTCCTCTCACCCTCATTGGAATGGAAGGAGCATGATGAGACCAAGGAACCTGCTTTGGCTGAGGCAGAAGCAAGGGACAAGCATCCACAGGAGTGAAAGAAATCCCAACCCTTGGAGGCACTACAGTCATGCTTGCTCATTTGGGATCTCACGCAACTGCATTTTAGAAGTACCTTTCTTTGCTCATTCTATGGGTAGAAGGACACTGCGTCCTCTTTTAAATTATGGCTTAAATGTCTTCGTGGGAAACTTGTAACTATTTGTTCTCATACCGATGCTGCCTTGTAGCAGTAGTTTTCTTCCCTAGCTGTTATTTCTTGGCTACGTTTTTACACTGCAGCAGTGTCGGCAGATTGAGCGAAGACAGAGAGAGCCTGAGAAGCTCAAAGGGAAAGCCTCGAGATTCTTTATGGGGAAAAAGCCTGGACTCCAAAGCTGATATGGGGTAAATGGATCATGGTCTAAGCCCTAAGATGGAAGTGCTCACTGTTACACCCTACTAGCTACAAAAATAACAAAACAAAAAAACAAAACCAAACAAACAAACAAAAAACAACAGCAAAAATATTTCATCTTTCTCCTATGGACACTAAGTAAAAAAAAAAAACCCTAACCCAGAAGCACTGACTATAAAGAATACCCTGTTGTCATCCTCACAGAAACTACAGCATAGTACAAATTTTAAGTACATAGTCACAACCTGGTTTTTTTCAACAGCATCCAGTGTGCAAGATAGACCAACTTCAAGGGTGGAGTGTCCAGCTCTGGAGTCCTCAGTACAGGAAGGACATGGACCTGATAGACTGGGTCCAGAGGAGGGCCACAAAGATGGTTGGGAGACTAGAACACCTTTTCCACAAGGACAGGCTGAGGGAGCTGGGATTGTTTAAGCTGGAAAAGAGAAGAATCCATGGACACCTAATAGCAGCCTTCCAGTACGTGAAGGGGGCCTACAAGAAGGTTGGAGAGGGACTGTTCACAGAAGCCTGTAGTGATAGGACAAGGTGCAATGGTTTTAATTTAGAGAAGAGTACATTTAGACTGGATGCTAGGAACAAGTTCTATACCATGAGGGTTGTGGAACACTGGAACAAGTTGCCCAAGGAGGTAGTTCAGGCCCCATTCCTGGAGATATTCAAGGTCAGGCTCAACAAGGCTCTGAGCAACCTTATTTAACAAGGATGTCCCAGCTCACTGCAGCGGGGCTGGACTAAATGATCTTTGGAGGTCCCTTCTGACCTAAACCATTCTATCATAGATAGAAAGATAGATATGTAGGTAGGTAGTAGGTAGGTAGGTGGGTAGGTAAGTAGGTAGATGCACATATAGAATCACAGAATCATAGAATCAGTCAGGGTTGGAAGGGACCACAAGGATCATCTAGTTCCAAACCCCCTGCCATGGGCAGGGACAGCTCACACTAGAATATATGCACACAAATATATTTATACATGTCTGTGTGTTTCATGTACAGCACAATAAGAGCACATACACTGTTAAGGGTGTGGCAGAATGTGCCTGTAGCCATTCAACAGGCCAGGGACATGCCTGAGTAGAAGAGGCAGGCATTACAGAACAGGGTAGAACAGGAGAGTTCAGCCCTGTCCTCAGGACTGCATAATTTAGTATCATGGGAAAACAGTTTATTATGCTGGCAACTTGCAACTTAAGCAGTCTGCTGTAATTAAATGGTGACTGTTCTCCTCTGCTGCAAAGAAGGACTGAGAACTTCAGCAGTGCAGAAAAAATAATACTCACTCTCTCACTAGCACACATTGAATCCTCAGGAGCAAAGAGGTGGACACAGTCATCTGAGTACACAACACTAGCTCAGGTTTCCAAGGCAATATCCAGAGCTTAATGTGATGATGTCTCAAAATACAACTCCCAGGTAACCTACTGCAAGGGTACAGATTTAATATTATGTTTATAACAATTTTTAATATATCTCCTTTATGATTATTCTTCCCTTTTGTACCTCTTCTTTGTTGGAATATGTATTTCATGTAGTTTCTTTGTTTCCATTCTAAATCTTGTAGTTATGTCTTTTTTTTTTTCTCACTCTTTTATTTTTTTTTTTAATGTTGAACTTCCTGCTCTGCTGCAACTTATTAGATTACTCTCGCTTTTTCTTTTTCTTTTTTTTTTTCCCTGTTATAAAGAGCAGGTTGCATGATTTCCTCTCTGGAGACCAGGGTTTCAACAAACATACCTCTTAGTGTTTCTCCCTTTTTATTTTCTACTCAAGAGAAAAAGAAAAATAGATATTGAAAACAAAGAACACAGCCAAAGACACACATAACTGTGGGAAAGAGCCTCACTCCCTCCCATGCAATAGCATCACTTCCCACCAACTCCTGAGCAGATCAGGTATTTATAGTTAACATCATTCTCTTTATGAGTTGCTGGTTGCAGAAACTTATTTCTGAGGTAGTTCTTTCAGGCTTCTTAATACTTTATGTTTCAATGGTGAAAATTGCCATCCAAAATACCCTCCATAAGTTCACCAATTACACCAGTTTTTGAAGCTGAGACCACAAAATCTTCCCAGTGATACAATTTGACACCAAACTCTCAACTTCCAGACAACTTTCTGAGATTGACATGGACAATTTTAGTTGTTTAACCTGGCTGACTAAGCCCTGGACAAGGCCACAAAGCTCCTCCTTTTATTGCTGTTCAAAGATTCTACTGAGGACCACTGGCTGTACTAGGACGCACTGCAAACATCTGTGTTTTTTTGTGCCTCTCCTCAGTCTTTTATTATCTCTGTCTTGGTGAGAAGAGCTGGACATTGCCAATACTACAAGACTTCATGTTGTCTGCTGCATTCTCAGACACAGTATCACAGTATATGAGAGGTTGGAAGGGACCTCAAGAGATCATCAGGTCCAAGCCCCCTGCCAGAGCAGGATCACTTAGGGTACTCTGCACAGGAATGCATCCAGGTGGGTTTTGAAAGTCTCCAGAGAAGGAGACTCCACAACCCCTCTGGGCAGCCTGTTCCAGTGCTCCATCACCCTCACTGCAAAGAAATTTATCCTCATGTTGAGGTGAAATCTTCTATGTTCTAGTTCCTTGTCATTGTTCCTCGTCTTATTACTGTGAACCACCAAAAAGAGCCTGGCCTCCTCCACTTGACACCCACCCCTCAGATATTTATAGACATTGATCAGATCCCCTCTGAGTCTTCTCTTGTCAAGACTAAACAGCCCCAGGGATCTCAGTCTCTCTTCATAGGGGAGATGCTCAAGTCCCCTAAGCATCCTCGTGCCTCTCTGTTGGATTCTCTCCAGCAGGTCTCTGTCTCTCTTGAACTGGGGAGCCCAAAACTGGACACAGTATTCCAGGTGTGGTCTCACCAGGGCAGAGTAGAGAGGCAGAAGAACTTCCCTCGACCTGCTGGACACACCTTTCTTGATACATCCCAGGATCCCATTGGCTCTCTTGGCCACAAGAGCACATTGTTGTTCCATGGAGAACTTGCTGTCCACCAGCACTCCAAGGTCTTTCTCTGTGGAGCTGCTTTCCAGTAGGACAGCCCCTAACCTGTACAGGTGAGGCTATTCTTGGCAGCTGCTGCTCTGACTGATCCAATCAGGCTTTTTATGAGATCATCACACTGCATATTGCATGCAGTATCTAATAAAATATGAAACATTTAATTACAGTGAGTGATTACTCTCATTACTTCAGGACCCCTAGAGCTGTGGTAATTTGCTGAGGGAAGATTTGAAAAATGATGCATGAGAGCAGAAATGATGAAACACACTGCATGAAAAAAAAACCCTGCTACTTAAACAAGGGCACTGCAGTACTTTTGAAAGAAAATTCTGAATTTTGATTCAAACGAAAGGCATCTCATTTAAAAATAATTAAGTGCTTCTAGACCAAGATACAATTAATTGCACTGATTGCACTTAGAGGTTTCTCTGTGAATCTTTTTCTGGATTAAAACAGACTCAGCTGCTAAAATCCAGCAATATGTGATCTCTGCCTTAATCAAAACTACTATTCACTTCAAAGTCTTCTACAAGGCAGTCTCACTGCATTATCTCCTCTAAACCCTCTTTATCCCTTTGGACCATCAGGGTTATAATAAACATGTGGGTTACTGTTCTGTAACCATAGCAGAAACTAAACTAATCAACCTATCTGGATGTTTTGCAGAAAAATCACTTCCCTCTTCTGGGCTCTGAGAAGACTGAGGACTACAGACTGGAAAGACACAGGAGACCGATTTATGATGATTCTTTGCAGAGAACCCACACTGATGTGGGATCTCTGAAGAGATAGCCTGAGGAGGAAGACAGGAAAAGGGAGTCATGGAGGATATTAAAGTTACATTAACCTCTCTCCTTTGAAGAGCTTTGCTTTTCAGTCTCTCTTTTCTGAAAGATAACACTGATGATAGCTGCTGAACAGGACAGTCTGTTTCTTCACAAGTGACCGCTCAGTTTGTGCATGTTCACCTAGTGTTGGGTATGCAATGGTGTGGCAGGGCAAGAACACAAGCAGCTACAATTGCTTTCAAATGCCAGCCTTCTAATTTAAATGGGATTAAGCTGTGCATGCTCCTAACTAGACATTTTTATAAACGAGACTGATAATGACTCAGCTTTGTGAGGAAAGATGCAGCTGAGACAGCATATGTCCGAATGTCCTTAATCCTCATCACCTACCTACTATGAAATCTAACCCCTGTTTCCCAGGGGGAGTCTAGAAGCATCTGGGTTCTGGCCCACGTCTAAGCACCTGCCTTTTAACCTTGGGGCCTCTGGTATGTGACCACAGTGCAACATCTGCTTAGCAGGCCCTTTTCTATTCTCTGATCCTCAGATGCAGTCCTGGCTCTTGAGTGTAACAGCATCCTCTCTCAAAAGTTTGAATGTTTGAAGCCTTGGACAGAGAACAGCAAGCAGACATACAGTTATAAATAGCCTTTGCAAAGGCAGTGTGAAGACACTTTATAAAACAAAACAGAAGAGATCATATGTCACTACAAAAATAAGTTACTCTTTAAATAACTCAGCTACCCTCTCTTCAGAGATCTCTGGACCCCTACCAGAGTGTGACTTCTCCAGCTCGGAATTATACCCTAAGCCAAGGCTGCATGGTCAACAAGCCCACACCTGCTTATGCCTTTAGCTTCCCCTGGGAGTGTCCCTCCCAGAGATATTTTTTTAGTTTGCCTCTCGGTTTTGCAGTTGATAAATTTTCATTTTATCCAGCCTGTCAGAAAACAGGAAGGGTCACCTCCTTCCAGCATTGTCAAAAGCACTGTCCCCAAGCTCTACATTGTCTGCAGGTGATGACAGAGTTCTCTGTCTTGATGCAGACCTATTCAAACTTGCCTGTCTATACAGGTTACTTAGTCAGTGACAAGTGCAGCAGTTCCCAGGGCAAAAGGCTGATTGTACTCATCAAGATAGACCAGCTGTACAAAGGGACTCTGAACATTGCTGCAGCTGTCCTGGCATTTTAACTGTGCCTTTGCCTAAAGGGCCATAGTCTGGTCAACAGCTACTTGACGGAAAGAGACTATTACAGGACCTTGAACTTGTAGTCTATCATAGGTGAAAAATACTGAAGTCACTACAATGTTTTTATTAACTACTGTGTGGGATTTTGTTTTAATGAGACTAAAAACATTTATAAAGCTTGGTCTCCCAGATCATATCAGGTGCATTTTTCATTTGTGAAGATATATCTCATTTTTATTGAGCAGTGAAAACAGGCAGAGGGAAAGCATTTAACTTCACTCCTGCATTAAGGTGAGATATTTTCACCCATATGCCTATGAGTGTAACATAACTCTGTACAGACTAGTCTTTTCAGGAATGACTTTCAGTGAAAATTACCTTGTCTTTTGTAAAAGCATAATCAATAAACTCTCAGTGTCAGTTTGGCATACAAATTAGATACACACATTTCAACTGCATTGTTGATATTACTTTAGGGTTATTTACTATTCGTGTTATTTGCAGCACTTGTAAGCTGCAGTCCCAAAACAAGAGCCACTTACCTGACATGCCAAACATAAAAACAGGAGACCAGAGACTTTGAAGTTGGTGGTGGTTACAGAGAAGCAAGAAGACAGTGTTGGTCAACATCACATACGCTGGTTGTGGCCCACTGGCAATCCAGCATCTGTGACATCTTTGCGGGACAAAATGGAAAAAAAGGAGTATTAAAGAGGCCTAGACAAAATTTTAGCTTGGACTGAAGTAGGTGATTCTGTGGCACAGACCTAGCTAAGGAAACACTCTAGATATGACAGGGTAAAATTTATGTTCCTGGCTAGGACTGCTTAGAGATAAGCAGCTGGGAGGAACAAGAAGGCAGCCAGCAGGCCAGCTATACAGGGTATTGTTGATAGTTGATGAGGCAGCAGGAGTATCCCCTGAAAGATGTACCTTACTAGGTAATTAGGGGGTGACGAATTACAAGAGAATCAGACAAAGATGTTCTAGTTCCATCGCTAATGTTAAAATATTTTCTTAAAGGGAAAAAATGTAGCTTAATTGTCTTTGAGGTAGTTTGTTCTGTGTGGTCTCTTCCAGCAGCTCTGTGGCAGCAGACACTACCATGAGATATTCTCATATCAGATACTGGGAAGTTACAAAACAAAGAATAACCGGCAGAGAGAGGCTGGTTACTTCTTTTCAGCATTACTACATAGAATGGCAGAACCTGCATACTTGCTAAGAGAGATTTTGCTATGGATTAATCCCAAAACAGAACATCTAAGGTATTCATGGCTACACCCATTGACCACCACAAAATTTTCTGAGACCTATGATCCTTCCTTTTCATCCAGACTTTACAAGCTTTGTAAAATGTTATCAACAGCTTTCAAGGTGGTGTGATTTTGTATGAGATCTTGAGTAGCTGGCATTTGTGTAGTCATGGCCTTTGCTGAGCTAAATTCGCCTTACCACAAAGACTGTTACATACCAATATGATTTCCTCCCACCTTTCTATCACATGCCTAGGCAGGCACCCAGTTTGGGGAGATGTTGAATTAGTCATGTGACAGTGCCTGTGGCTATTAGGAAATAACTCTCACATCTGTTTTCTTGGCATCCGACAAAAAAATAATGCATTTCTACATCTGAAACCTGGTTCCTAGGAACATTAAAGGTGCACACAGTGCTTAAATCTGACCACTGCTGTTGAGACGTCTTTTGATGCTTCTCTCCTTTGGACTTCACGTTCCAGCTGTGGTTTTTTTCTGTAGTGGAAGGAAGCCTTGCTTCCAACACCAGCAACTGCCCCTATTAAAGTCAGGAGGGAGCATGGCATTACCTTGGGGTACAGTCTCAAAGGATATAAATCACCGTAAGTTCTGCCTCCAATATATGGGAGGTATGCCAATGCACACTGGTTCAAGATCTGCCCTTGCAGGTTCATACATCATCTGCTCTGCAGTTTGCCAAGTTCCCAGGTTAAGAACAGGAAGCCATAAAGATGCTCTCAGAGGCAGTATGTGCAGTCCTAGCATCACGTGGCACAGCTATATTTACCTTGCAGTGCTAGACAAGTTGCAAGTTGGCAGAGAGACATTGATATTACCTGGGAGTAAAAATGTGTAGGAATTTGCTGGCTTTCTACTATGTCAGGAGCAAGAGCTTTCACTTCTCTTTCAGGTTAATTCAATCTATGGCATACCAAAGTTGATAGATTTCAAAGCCTTCTTTTTTTTTTTTTTTTTTTCCCTGTGGGGATAAGCAGTTTTTCAGCTCAGGGTGGGATGTGTAATCAAAGCTTTGTAAGCATGCCATTGCATTTACAGGGAATATGATTCATACAGAAATAACTTATATATTCATTATTTGATTTCTGAGCTTTCTGCAGTCCATGTGCAACAAAAGATGAGTACCAATGTAAAACCTCCCCAATAGGATATGACATGTTTTACAGCCAGAGCTCACTTTTCTCAGATACACAAATAACTCTGTGTGATACAGGTAGGTAAGAGTTACAAATATCTAAGAATTACCACTGCAGACCTAAGTCTTAATGAATGCTCAGTGGATGAGGCAAACTACAGATGTCTCCAAAAAATTAACTGCCTCCTTTGGTAGCTTTTGCAACATAATTTCTGATTTTAAAATACCGTGCAGTAAGACACTAGAATAAATTAATCTAGCATGACTGAGACACACAGTGTGCTGATTATACCTTTCCCTCAGACTCAATGTTTGGGTTTCTTTTTCCTATGTTTACTTCATGCTAGCTCTCAGCCTTAGCATCTCCTTCATAACAGTCCCTGCTTTTCTATGGCAGTAAGTGCCAGTAGTGGCAAGAGAGAAAATTGGCTCCTTTTTAGGTGCATTTCCCCAGTTTGATCTGGCCAAGATAATTAATTTTAAGCAAATAACTGAATCTTCAAAGACTTATAGCTTTTTCTTTTTTTGGGGGGGTGGGGGGCTGGGCATATTATGTTGTAACAGCAGCTACATTACTTCATACTATCCCTAAGAAAACTAAACAGGTAAAAGTAAAGACTTATATCGTGGTCACTTATGATGACAGTGCCCTAAAGGAGTACCTCTTCAGTTTTTTCAAGGGGGATTGTTATTTTCTCACTCTATCTACCTCAGCTGAGAATTCTTCTTGTTTGGAAATCACTGCTGTGATTCACTCCCAAAACATCAGAGAGAGAGACACAATTCCTCTGACTGAAACCCATCTGGCCTGGTTTAAGGGGCTGGAAGCTCTCTTGAAAAACCAGGAGCTGACCAAACCCGGCTCAAAGCTTTAGCACACCCTTTGAGGCAGTGGCAAAGGTTTGGTCACCATGGAAGTGAGTGACAACATTTCTGCTGACAATCTGCACATATGATGCCAGCTTCATCGTAACCTGACGTTCATTTTCTAGTCCAGGAACCAAACATAAACACTAAGCCATTTTGCCGTGTTGTCATGAAAGGGTGGGAAATCAGAAATAGATTTCCAGAGCATTTGACTATATGATAAGAAAAGACCAAGGTGCAGGACAGGCATGCACGCTGAAGGGAAACAGGTCAGAAAATATTCAAGCCCTGCCAATACATCCCAGTACCTTCAACTTGTGTCCTAGTGTGTGGAAAATCTTTCTTATGGATTGAAGGGAGTTGATTCCTGGAGGAAAGATGCCTCTGAATTATCAAGGATGCTTCCTAAGGCTTTCACAGGATCTTCCCCACCTCAGCAACACAGAGAAAACCATGTATCCACAAAGCAAGAGTAGCAGAAGAAATGCCCTGAAGGCCTATGATCATTAAATTACAGTTAGTACTTGCCAGGATTTTTTTTAGCTTCTTAAGTTAACCTGGTGAGGACACATCGATGCTAGGCTTCTTCAAAGACAGGGTAATTGTGATCCCACAATCAGAAGGTCTCAGCCCTGGGCAGAAACACAGCCTGTTGTCCTGGTGATCGTGAGCATGAGCTTACTCCACTCATCTCTGAACCTATGTAGACTTGATCTCAGCTTTCCCTCCTACCTTCCAGCTGAGCTGCAAGAGCCAAGGAACCCATGTCCTCTCTGTGGAGCTTCCTTTCAATTCCTTGCGTCTAGAATGCTGCAAGACACCCAGAACAGCTTCCCTTGGATGCTGAGTATGCAGCCACAGCTTCAAGTCTGCAAGGCAGGTGGCAAATCTGCAAAAGAAGATTGTGGGCAACAATTGTCTGTTTGCAGTGCCACAGCTTAGAGCTTGAGGCAGAGGAGTATGCTTGGGGTTTTTTTTGAACCCAGAAACAGCCCCACTGCTGAAAGGGCACAGTCTTGCCTCTGACTTCTGCTTTTCTAGTTATTAGATGGAGGCATGCTGCAGCTCTTGACTCAAGCAGTTTATCATGTTCCTTAAGCATTGTCAACAGAGGCTTGTTTCTCATTAAACCACCTGAAAGCAGATCTACTGACAGTCCCAGGAGGAAAATAAAGAAGAAAGGTATTTTTTTTCCAGACACAGTTCAAAGTCAAGAAAACTAAAAACTGCTGAAACAGAAACAATTATCGTTATTTTTTTTCCACAGCCTGAGATAAATTCCCCAAGCAATATCATGCTGAGGGAGAGCAGCACAGCAGAGATACTAGTCTACTGTTTCATCTCTTCCACAGGGGGTGATAGGAGGTAGCTTGACAAGTAGAAAATTAGTGAGACAAAAATCTTACTTTCAGTACCAGAAACATAGAGGGGCATGAACTCCTTGAGGTCACAGATAATTGCAGGCTTACACCAAGATAATCAAGCCTCCAGTCCCACACCTGCTCAGTGAAATATGGTCAGACAAGCACAAACAGATGTGTTTAGAGAGAGACAGACAGAAAGACAAGATAGAGAGATGACAGAGCAGTGCATCTGAATTTTCATGCCCCTTCTCTGACACTAGGTCCAGGTGACCCACTGCAATGCAGTGAGCACTTAGAGTCAGAAATGTCAGCCCTCTTCTGCCAACAGCAGATTAAAATCTTTGTAGATGGTGGAGATACAGGAGGTTTGATGCTGGTTGATAGCCTGCTTTTTTTTCTGGTTGTTTGTTTATTTGTTTATATGTATTCCCTCTGTATAAGAAAAATGCACCTGTTTCTGTGAAAGGACACAGTTGCACTTCCTCAGTCTGGAATTTGAATTCAGGTTTTGCCAGGGATCCCTGAAAATTTGCTGCAGTCTAGCATGTCAAAGAATGAGGCTGTGATCAGGCATATAGGAGAGTCTTGGGAAGTCCATGCTGAAAAATTTCTGACTGTTATCCCTTCAGTGGCCTCAGTAACTTTCCTCAGTCCTTTCTCTTGTAGCACACAGTACTCACAGCCTCCCTCCCAGTGGCTATGTGCTTGGGAAGGGTTGGTTCCATGGCATGATGAATATGACCAGATCTCTGAAATTTGTCATGGGTGTTGCTGAAAAGTTTATCACTGCTTGGTTGAGTAAATCAGTGCTTCCTCAGCTCCCAGTCATAAAACAAAAATGACCTTCCCTTGCTCCTGTAGTTACACTCAGTTTGGCTATGCAAAGAGACACCCAAGTAACCTTGCAACCTTAGGGAGGATTGATCATACCCCTTTTTCCTGCAGGCAGTGAGCACTGGTGGTGGGTAAGGGTCACACAAGGAATGGTTAAGATGAGCCAGAAATGACACAGATGCCTGCCTTCCTGCCCTTCTGCAGCCACAGAAAGACTGAAACCATGAGATTCCTTGTTTCTTTTTAGCACATCTACGACTGAATGACAGCCTATCATTAAACCAGTTTTTCATCTTTCTCTCTTTCTCACATCTTTTGTTCACTTGGGTTTGGAGGGAAGAGGCATGCAGATGTGTTGGTCAGACTCCTATGAATCTTTAAGGTTTTTCACTTGCTTATGTTTTCCAAATATTTTTTCCTGGCTGTCAGCAAGGAAGTCATTCAGATCCTGATAGCAGAATATCAAAAGAAGCAACAGCATCTAGGAAACTGACCAAATGGGTACAATAACATCAAATGTGACAGACTCTAGACATACCCTGGAAGTAAGAGATAAAGCTTGGTGGAAGGAAAACTCTCCACTCTTCATCATATTCAAAAGATCATGGAAAATAGGAGACGTGCCTGGGGAGTAGATGAAAGACAATGTCACTAGTCTTCAAAGACGGCAATCAGCCTCACCTCCATCCCTGCAAAGGTAATGGAGCAGCTCATTCTGGAGGACATCTCTAAGCGCATTGAAGAAAGGTTATCAGGAGCAGCCAGCATGGATTTACCAAGGGGAAATCATGTATGACCAATTTGATAGCCTTCTATGATGGTGTGACTAAATGGGTAGATACAGAGAGAGCAGTGGATGTTGTCTACCTTTATTTTAGCAAGGTTTTTGACACTGTCTCCCATAACATCCTCTTAGGCAAGCTCAGGAATTGTGGGTTAGAAGAGTGGACAGTGACATGGATTTATATATGGGTAAAGAAGAGCTCAGAGGGGCTTGATCAACAGTGCAGAGTACACTTGGAGACCTGTAACTAGGGGTGTTCTCCAGGAGTCAGTACCTCACAGAAACATGAGGAGGTCCAAAAATAAGTGCAGAATCCTGTACCTGGGGAGGAACAACACCACACACCAGTGCAGATTAGGACTTGACCTCCTAGAAAGCAGTTCTGTGGAGAAGGACCTTGGATTTCTGGTGGACGATACTTATCCATGGAACAGCAATGTGCCCTTGTGGCAAAGGTGGCAAATGGTATCCTGGGGTGCATTAAGAAGAGTGTAGCCAGTAGGTCACGGGAGGTTCTCTTCCCTCTCTACTCTGCCCCAATGAGATGACATCTAGAATACTGTGTCCAGTTCTGGGCTCCCCAGTTCAAGAGGGACAGGGGTATACTAGAGAGTGTCCAACAAACAGCTACAAGGATGATCAAGGACTGGAACATCTGACTTATGAGGAAAGGCTGAGAGAGCTGGGGCTGTTTGGTATGCAGAAGAGAATACTGAGAGAAGATCTTATTAATGTTTATAAATATCTGAAGGGTGGGTGTCAAGAAGAAGGGAGTAGTCTCTTTTCCTATGGTGTCCTGCGATAGGACAAGGGGCAACAGGTACAAAATGGGACACAGAAAGTTCCACCACAACATGACAAAAAACTTCTTTACTGTAAAGGTGATGGAGCACTGAAACAGGCTGCCCAGAAAGGCAGTGGAGGCTCCTCCTGTAGACACTTTCAAGACCCCTCTGGATGTGTTCCTTTCCTAAATGATTCTGCTGGACTCAATGATCTCTGGAGGTCACCTCCAACCCCTACCATTCTATGATTCTGTGATCCTATGATTCTATGATAACCCCCCTGAGCATTTGCTCTTTCCTTTACCAAGTCTGAAAACATCCCCAACTTCATTATTAATAAGAAAAAAACATATTGAAAACATCAAATAATGGATCATCTAAGGTCACCACAGATCTGCAATCCTACTCTTCATACTAAGGAATATCAAAGATGATTTGATTTTCCAAGAAATTTTAAATTGTTCTCAGTCATTCAGAAAGCTCATTATCTCCTCTCTGCTTCTATTTACTGATCAGCCACATTCATTCCTACAGAGTATTCTCAAACAATCAGCTAAGAACAGCACAGTACTCAAATTCTGGAGTCTTTGTTGGCATGAATTGACACTTAGCATCATCTCCCAATGCCCATGTGCTAAATCCTAGTGTAGAAGGTACATAGCGTGCCAGAAGGAGTCTGAAAAATTTCTCCCTATAAATTGTCTTCACAGTCAGTGTGCAGGATCTGACGTTCATTTTGCTGCACAGTTCTAGCTTCAGATCTTAGCCTCTGCTTTTCTGAACCAGCAGCAGTGGCCAACACTTTAACCTCCTTGAGAAAGAAATGCCTCCCATGCTACCCAGATGGTCATTAAATAATACAATTCTCTCCTCTTTTGCCAGCTGTGGAGGGCAGCTGGGGATCTCCATGCCACTCCCAGGAGGGAGATATTCACCTCCCCCTCAAGCCATGGTTTCAGACAGCAGTCCTAAGCAAGCCCCATGGAGGTCAATGAAAGAAGGACCAAATGCCCCTACCCTATTTGTCACCTCCTTGGGTGACATGCTGTGTGATCTGGCAATGTTTTTTTGCACTGCAGGCACTTCTGTCCCTGCTAAATAAAGGGACACCTGCATGTCTGGCTGGCACCTTTCCCACTCACAAGGTCATTTGTCCTAGGCCCATTAAAGCCAGTGCAAGCCTTCCCCTCCCTTTTAATAGTTTCTTTAAAAGCTTAGAGAAAACCCCACATAGCCCTAAACCACACATCAGTGCAAAGGAAAGAACATGAAATTCAATCTTCTTTGTTTTAAAAATAATTAGTAGGATTCAAATGGTAAAAAGGAAACACAAATTGCTTGTATGTATCACAGCATGTTTACAAAAATACCTATTAAGATCACAGATTTTCAGCTCCAAGTTCTGTTACCTAGGATTTTATTATGTAGTTTTGATAAACAACTGAAACAATGTGGACTGATATTTAATGTTTCAGATCCTCAGTCGCCTTAGGTATTATTTCTAGACAGCATATGAAGCCAAGTCTTGTGTTCTTCAATCTGAGAAGAATGTTTAAGAAAAAATATTCCAGCTCATCTCCTGAACCTGCCTCCTGCAGAAGATCAGTTAAACTGAAGCTGGAACAAAACAAACAATCCAGAGAAGGAAAACTGCTTTTCAGGGTTATACTTAAGATAACACAAGTACATGCCACTTCCTAAAGAGAACAGTGAGTGTATAATAAAATCCAAGGTAAAGAATCGTGACTGCTGTCAATGGTATTGACAGAACATAAGAAGAGTATGGAATGTGAAATAAGAGTAGAAACTTGTCTGTGGACAGTAGTAAATAACTGTTATATGCCTTCTAAGTCAGAATCAGAATGAAGGAGGTGGTAAAACCCAAATAAGAACAGAAAGACTCTAGTGAAGCAATTCAGACAATAAAGCTTTTATATGCTGGTATACAGGATTGGACAGGACAGACTTAATAGCAATTATCGCAAAATCAGAAAGTAATTTAATTTGAAGGAGATTTCTAGAAGTGCTTGATCCAACCTGCTTCTCAAAGCAGGGCTAACTCCAGGTTAAGTTAGGTTGTTTAGGGTCTTGACTAGATACATTTTGAAAATATCCTGGGGTGGAGATGCCACAGCATCTCTGCACAACCTGTCCCAGAAAGTGTTCCCTGATAGGTGAAGATTTTTTCCTCTAAATGCAGTAGGAATTACCCTTGCTGCTACCTACATCTGCTGCCTCCCCTCCTTTCACTGGGTAACTCTTAGAGAAGTATGTCTCCATCTCCCACTCATTCCCCATAAGGCAAGTAAAGACAGCTGTAAGATCCCAGCTCAGCTCTCTCTTCCGTGCACTAAGCCATTGTATTTAGTTTTGACTCTCCATGTTTAGTGTATGTTCCATCCTCTTCTGGCCCCTCAAACTCCATTTTCCAATAACTCTCTTGTGCTGAGTCCCCAAGCTGGACACACTATCCTTGAAATAGCCTCAGAAGTACTCAATGGAGGGAAATACTTGCTTCCCTCTACATGCCTGGCTATGGTTTTGCTAACACTGCTAAATTTGCAGCTTTGCCTTCCTCATCGCAAGGGTAAATTGCTGACTCAGCTCACATGGTCCACTAGGGCTCACCACTCCATCTCAAGGTCTCCAGGTTCCTTGGATCTGGATCCCCCACATTCCAGCCTCTATTGCTTTCTAGCATTAGTCCATTATGGATGCAAGATTTTGACTTCATTGACAAATACTCTGCCCAATTTAATTTCAGGAGTGACAGAAGGAGCCATATCAAAAATCTTGATAAAGAATTCAATAATATGAGCTAGGAAAAGAAATTAAGGTGTAAATGTCAAACATGAATGCATATCCCTTCCTTATTCAGAAGTTTTAGCACCAAACAGCTCCTGAGAAACAACTGGAGGGTTTTCATATGAAAGACACAAAACACCTTAACAATGCCCAAATTGATTTGATAAAAAACATTCATCCATTTCTGTAGATTTTTTAACTTTTTCTCAGAGAGTTATTTTTCCACATTGTAGATTAGATTGTACTTTTCTCTCTTGGGAGAAAAAACAAAGTGGGGGGGGGGGGGGGGGAAGGTTCTAAACCAAAGCAAGAACAAACAAGTCTCTCATCAGCAACAAGAAAAACAGAAATAAATCTATACCCGTTCAAAAAGCAGGCTGTAATATTTTCTAATTATTTCCATAACCCTAATGAAGCCACATTTCCCAAGAGAACATCTAACATTATCCTTGAATATTAAGAAACTAGCAGAAAATGCAGCAGATTTAGCAGGCAAATTGGAGAGAAAAAGAGAAGATTGAGCTCCTGGGAAAGCAATATGCTTCAGCATTCATTAGACTGGCTGTTATTTTTCACAGTCTGGAAAAAACTATCCGTCACTTTTCATTCCTCCATCACACAGACAGTTCAGAGTTTCAGACGACAAATAATTCTGTTTTAAGGAATAATATTTCATTTAATAGTTCTCAGCAAGTTAATATCCTTGCTTTTGCCCTCTAACTTTTGACAATAATGTACAATTTCATCTTCCTGCTCAGAGTGGTAGGAATACATTTATTCATCAAGGAATGCTAGAAATTTGTCCTCTTAAAACAGGGAGCTGTTGGACTTCTGCAAAATTTCACTTAGAATTGCTGTGGAGACTTATCCTCCACTGTAGAACATACGTGCAGTTCTGAGAAACTGAATTCTTTTTTATTAAATACTCTTAGAAAACCTTTTGCACTTATTTTTCAAGCAACCACAGTTCCAATGCAACTAGTTGTTCACAAATCAACCAAAGCTGCTGCAGAGTACTCTATTCCCACTTCTTAAAGGAAGTTTGGGTGATGTTTTTTTCCATGGAATAGCTTACTTTTTTTTCCAAACTTCTGGGTTTGGATGAAGCTTTGAAAATCTGGGAATATCCACCACCCCATGTGAAGGCAGAAGCAGAACAGCAGACGGCCACCACTACACCTACCTCCCTCTTTGGAGGGTACCACTCCTATGTGTGATCCCTTATGCCCAAAAAACCTCTCCTGAGAAGCTCAGGGCACATGCTGAGGCACTAGTAGAGAACTGAGCACCACCTCCTCACTGCTAGGCAAAGAGGGAAGAATTTAACACCATCCTAAAGATCTCAAAGTGTGCTACAGCAATAGAGCAAATACTCAGCACAGGGAGAAGAAATGGGGTTGAAATGATGTTTCAGTGCTCCCTGTGAGCTCAGCAATACCCAGCAAACTTCAATGAAGCAGCAAGGAGGCCTAAACTTTAGATACACATGCGTATATATAAGCTACCCCTTCTCTCTTTGCATCCATGAATTTATGTATGCATAAAAATGCTCCCAAAAGCTATGAAACACTTGTGCTTTCTAGGATAACATTAAATGCTGCTCTATAATACCAACATGTTTCACAGGTAAACTGGCTCTTCAGAATTTCTGAATTTTGTAGGAACAAAGAGGAAAGCTTGTGTCCAGCATTTTCCTGTGAAACACAATGCCACAGATACGTGCTGATTTTGAGAGGCCCTTTTTAATTTCTTTTTAATCTGCATTTTTAGCATCTGTAGTAGGACTTTTCATATACCAATAAATCATTTTACCTGAAAATCTGTCACATACAAATTAAGGTGGGTATCTCCCTCTTCCCTTTTTTTTCTTCACATCCCCCCACATGCACATTAATTATAAGCAGAAAGCACAAATGACACTGCATACTCCACAGCATCTGCTCAGGCCTTAATTAGTCCAACCTTCATGCAGTCCCCATGGCAACAATGCTCAACAGACTCCCCTGACTTGGAATATTCAATACAGTATCTACACTACATACTTTATTCAAATTATGGCCACAGAATTGCTTCTGTGTTATCAATGTGGTGTCAGTGTTGGTGGGAAGAGAATGAGTCCTTGCTCTACTTGATCCCTCCTCATGCATTACCTCATTAAGATGTATAATGGCATTCAAACTAAGATAAATTAAAGCAGATAGACTCTTTTTCAAAGCCTAGAAAGAAGCCCATTAACACCTTCTATGTTTAAAATAAACTCTAGGGCTTTATAAAATAAAGAGCAGCATTTTGCACTGCCATATCTTAAAGGCAATTAAGAAAATATTGGTAGCAAAAATATTTCCTTGGTGTATTTTCTACCTTTCTAGTTCTAGTATCTTAACAGCTTAGACTTAAAGCATGTGTTTTGGCAAGGTCTGATCCACGTTATTTAAATCTTAAAGAAAGCTGGAGTAACAGCTACTGATACAGCTAATGGAAGAGCTGCTTATTTCAGTTGTTGGGAGAACACAGGACACCCATTTGTGATTTTCTAATACACCCTCTCTAGCTAAGTTGAGCAAGGCACTATACTGAATGTCACCACCACAACAGTGTCAGGATGCTCTGACAGACAGGCAGCAAGATCTCCTGCTTCCCAGGAATAAAAAACTCATCTCAGCTCTCCAACAAAGGCAGACCGGATGGCCAAATGCCAGGAGCAACTCATTGCCAATTCAGCCTCTCCCATAGCCAGCATGTAACTGGGAGCCAGTTTGTTTATAACCTCTGAGGCCAGCCTCAGAAAGGAAGCATGAACTGCTCCTGCTATGTTCCACCTCACATGTCCCCAGCAAGCTTTTTCCTTCAGGACAGCTGTGGGAAGGGGACAGCAGTGGGAAGGGGACAGCAGTGGGAAGGGGACAGCAGTGGGAAGGGGACAGCAGTGGACCCCTGGGTCCCTGAGCCAGGCTCCTTTGAAGGGGCTGGAGCAAGTTGCTGCATCAAGTCAGAATCAAAACCACTAGTTATCAACCCACAAATTATCTCTGCAAAAAATGAAAAATAAAAAAACTTTTAAAAAATTGTGGGAGGTGACTGGAGAAGGAATTTGGGTATAACAGTGACTGGGGAGGAGGTGGGAGCAGGTGACTTCAGGCCATGACTGTGCACCAGTGACAAGTGTATGGAGGGCTTGTTGGATTGGAAAGCCTTTGGAGTGTTTCCATCTCCTACACTGCCATATCTTTCCTCCAGGTATTAAATTATAACTTTAAACACTGACAGCATACATACAGAGTTGAAAAGAATTATTTTGCTATTGTATGCAGACAACCAGGTTGCTCTGAAGGTATGTGCAAATTAAATGTTAATCTGAGTCCAGGGATAATCTAATTATTGCTTCCTTTTGAAGTAAGAGAAACAATATTTACTGAGTAAATTATGGACCTGTGAAGGTAAAACTTGCTTTGAAGATTAAACAACACTCAGGTCATTGGTTATTACAGACATACTTAATCTTTGTTGCTCCTCAAACATTTAAGTGCATTTTGAATTTTCACAGAAATGTTGCATTTCAGAAGGTACTACTTCATATCCTTGACAAATGTCTTTTCACAGCAGGTGAAACAGCAACATAACAGAAAGCATCAAATAAATGAGAGGCTGCTCGTGTGATATATGTAGTGCAAAGTCACTTTGCAACACAGAATAAATCCTCATTTTAGCACGGAGGGGAGATCAGCAGCATGAGGAAACCATCCTCACCACCACAGGCCATGTTCAAGTGCCAGCTCCTCACACACTCACACCTCTGTGCTTGGAGAAGAGAGGACCCTTGGACAGATGCCTAATGGAAGGGGCCTAGATATCCTGGGTTTGTGCTGAGGAGGTGAGATTATGGTGTAGCAATAGACCTAGAGTGAAGACCTGGCACCTCCAGGAAAGCTTAGCCCCTTCAGCAGGACCATACAGTGCAATCTCACTCTCTTCCTCTGCCCACTATGGACCCTCAGTCCATGAAAAGCTTTTTCATGGATGGAAATAATCCTTCCTGCTACCTGGCTGTGAATTCTTAAACCATATTAAACCCAGTTCATCATATTCAGCTCTACTATCAGCACTAGAGCTGCTCAGTAATTTAATTATATACTAAATCTTAGTTACCACCAACCCCAGTCAAATACTGACAAACTGTTGCTATAACAATGTAATTTCATAGATTGCCTACAAGGATTTTTTTCAACAGTTAACTTCCTGGACACTGCACAGAATAAGTGGTTTCTACTATTTCTTGTGCTGTTTATTTACCCAATCACTTATTTTTGAGTCCATACCTCTTTGTCTGACAGTTCATAATTTGAGTCTGAAAAACATCTTGTTGAAGTGGAGCATTCTGTCTGAGTCTTTCAAGCCTGGATCCTGTTCTGCATATTCCAAACATGTGATGGTCTTCACACCTCTTTTATGTTCAGGACCATCTCTGTAATTACCCCAGAATCGCTGACAGAAGTTGCAGAAGTAATAGGTCGGAAACATTTGAGCAACAGTTAGGGACATGTTCCTGCTTATCAGAAGGCAATCAGGAAATTAAGTGGTGAGTACTAACTGAGTTACATTTAACTGAAATTAAAATGGAAGGACTACATTTTGAGGAATGTCAGTTGCCCAGATATTCTGAACTCACGGTTTCCCAGATGGAGGAATATGTTGAGTTTGGCATCCTTAAACTGTGCTCTGTCAGTCGTGTTCAGAATATCCAAGAAGCATGTTGGAGTCCCAGCAATCTCATGTTTTTTTTTAGCTTGTGAGACTACAATGCAGTCCAGCCTGCAGGACAGAGAGAAGTGACTAACTACTCACATAAATTAAACTGCTTCCCTTCTTTTTGGCAGCCTCATGCAATGCTGTCTTTCAAAGTTGGTATCCTGATCTCTCTGAAGAATTTTGCTGCAAATAAAATGAGACCAGCTGGAATCAGAATTTAAAATGGAACTGCTTCTGCTGTGCAAATTAAGATTGCCAGTAAAACAGCAGAGCACCCAACCCTTTGTCAATAATTACTTCATACTATGAAATACCCTTCAATGATTGGTATTTATTTCACATGCCAAGAAAGGTTTCCCAGAGCTGTATGCCACCTTTCACAACCTGCACACAACCACTCAGCCTCAAGATAGGTACCAACGCGATGAGAGACAGACATGGGGATGCATGGAAAACTCAAGGATACCAACAGGCAGCCATACATCAAGGCAGGGTTGAACACGCAATGGTTCCCAGCATGACCTATGGCATCAGCTTCAGTGGCAACAAATAGCTTGGTCCCGTAACAGCTAAATTTTCTGGATTACCAAGATGCCAGTATCACTCACCTGACAGCCAAGTACCAGCCACAGAGCAGGAACCCTTCCCTCTGCACCCACCATTCCTGTTAAGGGTGCAACATTAGTAAGCACCTGAGTTTCTCAGGGAGTTCACACCAAGTCTGTGGATCTGCTACAACCAAACTTTTCCTCCTGAGTTTCACCTGGTGGTAGAAAAATATCAACCATGCTCTCTAGTCTACCACTTTAGATGTTTACTGAGGACTTAAAACTAAAGAAAATTATCATGATAAATCCTTCTACAGAAAGCATGGGCATCACCTGGAAGGTAGTCTCATGTTCCACAGCATCTAACAGCAGCAGGAGGACTTCCTACAGTCTCATGACCTACCAGCCAGGCATTTTCCATGGCTGTAGCCTAGATACCAAATGAAGGTTGGCTGAGGTCAGGACATCATTTCTGTGGTAGGATAGAGTCACAAAGTCATCTCTCAAGAAACAGGCACTTGGAAATAATTTTATGTAGTCCATGCCACTTGGTCAGCTCACCTGGTAGCTGCACGCAGGCTTAAAATCAAACCGTATCTGGTCATGTGGGACCCTGCAAAGGAAAGCAACATCAGCAGAGGGGCAATTTCATTCCTTCTGATGTTTTCCTTTTCACTGACAATTTGAGTATATTCCTCTGAAACCTTGCTCCTTACACCTGAGATATCAGTATTATATAGTCAGCCATATCAAAAGCTGGACAGAGAGACCCCAGAGGATGAGAATGGTTACTCTCTACTCACTGAAAAGGAGGAGATGCACTATTAAACCTATTTTTGCTTTCTTGTCTGCCTTTGTATCTGGATCAGACTTGGTTTGATGATTTTGTAACTGGCCTACAACAGCTTGTTGTAGCACTCATTAAGTAAAGCTAGAACAACTCTGTGCATGCAAGAAAAGAAGAAACTTTTAATTCCAAGTGAGGTTTTACTTACTTAACCCAGGAGTAACACTAATTTCTCACGTTCGTTGCAGTACTCAAGAGGAGCACAAGTAGGTCTACAGCTTGACCTGATCATACTCAAAGAGCTGATCACAGGGAATCTAGGCATCGTGTCTGTTCACTTGAACAGGGGGGCACGGGACTCATACTGGTCTTGACAAGCTGTCCTCAGTTTGTGAGATTGCTCATCCATGCAGGGTTGTGTTGTTAGCCCTGGTGACCTGGGTTAGTGAAAGGTTCACACTCCTGCATAGCTCCTGTAGGCATGGTTTGGCAGTTTTATGAAAAGCTGGTAAAAATATTCCCTTGGGCCTGTTACACAGTCTTCACAGGACAAATTCTTTGTTTCACTGTCGCTTATGTAAATACATGATCTACGATCCATTTGACACTGAACTAGAAAAATTTAACTAGTTCTCAGGTTATCAATAATAATTAACTCTATAACTACCGATTTCTGTTTTTCTTTTCCTGTGAATATAAAAGCTTGGTCCATGAAGGAGAGTAGAAAACATCCCATGGTACAGGACACTCTTCCTGACTTCTCTGTACCCAGAGTGCCTTTTTCGTGTCTCTTTTCTCCTGTCCTGGTCTCTTCCCAGGATATTTCAAGACTCCACCTTGGAATTTGGCAGGTGCTGCAGGCCTGTCTGTGGCAGAGCCCTTTCATGTCAGGACTGGGAACATTCTTATCTGAACCTCAGACTGAGAAAGCAAGAAGAGGAAGACTTTTCTGAATAGCTGATTCTCTAAGAATTTGGGAACTAACTACTGACCTGGATAGAGCTCCTGCCAATACTGGTCTGCATGTCAGTGAAAAACACTGACATTCCCAAATGGTACATCTGGACCATTTCACCACCCTAGCCCACAAAACACTTTCAAGTTCCTCCACAGTTCTCTTAGTCTTTGGTGATCTTCTGATACAAGAAATCTAGTAGTCTGTTGTATGATCCACTTTGGCAGAGCAAAGGGCTTCATTAATGAGAACACTTTAGATTAATGCCAGCAAGGTTATCCTTTGAGATTTTTCCTTTATGCTGAAGAAATTAAATATTCTGTTTTCACATCAACCTGCCAAAGGGAGGCTTTATGCAAAATTGAATTCAGGCCATTCTCACAGTTCTATCACAGCCAGGACTCTTTGCTTTTTTCTGAATGAACAACAGCATGAGCAAGATTTTACTGGCATTATGGCACATTTCAGATTTTACACCTACTTAAGAAGCAATAATAAATTTTTTTTTAACCTAAATGGGCGGTATACAAATTAATGCAGCCCACAAGGAACTCTAAATAAAATTATTCATTCCTTATATGGCAAATATTAACATATTTATTTTTAATCACTTTATAGTAAACAATCTTTGAGGAGTTTTGCTGAGAACCTAATCTGTATTTAATTTAGACATTTGAAAATCACACCGACAAGCTTTGTGAAAAGTGTTTTTAAAATCCAAGTAAATGTGTTGCTCACCTTAATACTCAAAGAGCAGCCAAGTAAAGAGTTTGCTCTGTTCTGGCCCCATTCTCTAAATGACTGAATGAATAAATCCAAGGTTCTGGATCCAGGTTGCCCAGGGAAGTGGTTGGAACCCCATCCCTGGAGATATGCAGAGTGAGGCTCAACAGGGCTCTGGGCAGCCTGATCTAGTTGAGACGTCCCTGCTTACTGCAGAGAGGGTTGACTAGATGACCTTCAGAGGTCCCTTCCAACCCAGACCATTCTATGACTCTATGATCCAACCCAGTGTAAGTTTGAGTCCTTGATGAACTCTTCATCATTTTTGTAGGTTTGCTAAAAAAAGCTTTATTGTGAGTTTTCTTTAAAAATCTAAGTCGTTAGATACAACTTTACCAGTCTATAACATTAAAGCAAATATGTGGGACAAAGTCTATGTATTACAGTAAAGGAATCCCCTCTTTGTTAAATAATGGAAGAAAGTTTAAAGAAATAAAAAAAACTAAGAGAAAGCCCAGCCCAGTAGAGATTTACAGCACAGCAACTGCTCCTTTAATTTGAACACTGAAATGAATGACTAAATTCAATTTTGAGCATAGCAAAAAGAAAACACAAAACGTGGCATGAGTTAAAAATAAAAACAACAGGCCTTGCAAATAAGACCACTTCAAAATAATGTAAAAAAGGTGAAAGGGAGACCTTCTGAATATATTTTTCTAGGTACAAAATAAGACAATAAGCTTGCGCCTAGACAATGACTGAAAATGCAGCCTCCTGAAACACCTGAGTCTTACTGAGCCTGCATTTAAATTCTGCTAACTATTAAGATATGCTTCAATGATGGACATAGTTTAGGGGTGTATAATGCATCTTGTTATAAGGAACACCTGCAGAGACCATACTAGCCTATAGTTTAAACATTTTCTACAATTAAAATAACTAAATCTAGAGGCCACCTGTTTCCTGCCTTTGCCTTCCTCGAGTGCCAGAGGTTTTACTATAAAAACAAGTGAGCAAAATAAGGTGCTGCCTGGTGTTAGGGGACTTGAGGGAATTGCACAACAGCTGAAGTCACAATGACCCTCTTTTTGATTCCCTGACACTCAATTAAAACCGATGAGAGAAGCAGTATCCTTTCTTCCTCTCCCAGTTGCAAGACATGTACATGGAAATTCCCACATCAGGCTGGGACAGCAGCTATCCATTCAGCAACTTGGATTTGACAGTAGCCAATACCAGATGTTTCAATGAAGGAATAATAAAATGCAGAGAAAGTAACTGTGGAGAAAAGTACTCATTTTTTTCCCCAATTTCCTGCTGGTCACTGGGCAATGCACATATCCTGGGACATAACTGCATCCCAAGAAACTGGTCCGGCTATTGAGAAATTTGCCAAAAAGCTGTCCAGATGGCAATCCTGGATTCATTGCTGACTGGTAAATAGATGGGTTGTGTCCTCTCTGCGGGGCCTTCAAGAGATGTTGGATTCCCATTTTCATTTTAGTCTGTGAAAAATAAAGAAGGTAAAGCATTTCCAGAAATTGCAAGTTTTTTTCTCCTATAAGGAGACGTGTTAAAATAAGCGCTGTCAGGTGTTCAGGAGTCTTGGGGGCTGGAAACAGAAACTGGAAAATACATCTGCAGGCCCAATCCTCCCCTAATGACACTGGCACACCAATTAATACCATCTGGGAATCAGGTTCTGCTCCTCAGGGTTGGCTGCTCAGTTGTTAGCCTGAGATACCACGAGAACAGCACAGTAATGCAGCTCAGAAACCTCTGTGTTGAATATTGCCAACAGCACACCAGCTCCTCAAAGAGACTCCTGCATCAGGAAACACTTGCTGTCAAAAATCTACTGTCTAAAACTCTACTCCCTGCAAAAATTTTGCATACTGTAGGTCTAATGGTAAAACAGAAACCATGTAATGCTTGGGGCTTATCCAGACAAACAGGCAGGGCCAATGCTGCACCTCTCTGCCTTGTGAGCTGGGCAGATGTGAGACAGCTCTGATTCAGGAGCTGTGCAGCTGCATCCCTGCTGCACCACTGCCAGTCCCATCAGCCACACCAAGCAGCACTTGACCAGTCCAGATGGCTACCTGTGAGTGCTCGAATAGGCACATCCCTGGTCTTTCCAGAGGAGGTGCCTGAAGCACAGCTCTGGGTGTGCAAAACCAAGGCAGGTGTATCAGTAGCAGGGCAGAGTACAAACCAGGCAAGGAGATTTTTTTTTCCTCCTGTTTCCAAACTTCTTTGAAGAATCTAACAATGAATCAAATGTACAGTTTTGCAGAAATTAACAGAACTTTATTTCAAGATAAGTGTACAAATATTTCTGAAGGACAAAAAGGTACAAAACAGGTCCTGGTTTCTTACTGCCTAATACAGAAACGATTCCAAGAACCTGAAAGCAAGAACCTAGCTGGTTCCTACATGGGAAAGTGGAGGAGTTTCAGAAGGGTTGTGTTAACTAAAAGCCTACTATTTATCCCCTTTTGACCAGAGAGGTGGTTTCATCTGGTGAATTTTAATGTGCAAGGCCACTTACTGAAATGAAGTACAGTTATAATACAATAACAAACTGATTTACAGCATCCCTGCATAGAAAATAATCTCTGCAGTACTACCAAAATCATGATATGCTTCAGGACACGAACATACACTTACAATTATGCAATTACATTGAGACTATAAAAAACATCCTCTTCTGAGCAGTTCCTGAGCCAGAGGACAAGGAAAATGACCTGATAATTAAGGATACGTAGTACATTTCAACAAAGACTATAGCCATCATTCTCACATTGTTGTCTTTTCATGTTATAGCACAACTGTTAGAAGGTTACTGACTCATACTCTGAAATCTCAAATAGCAGGCCCATCTCTCTTAGCTTGATCTTTCAAAGAGGAGACCCAAGAGAAAACCAACCCTAGATTTCATAGCATTTGCTGGCATCTTAGCAATTCCAAAACATTACATCTCCCCTGCTAACTACTGCTTCTTGCAAAACATATGAAATCATGTCATAAATTAAAGATTATTTTTTCAAAAAGGCATCAGAATAACTTAATTGCTATATTCACCATGGGGAAAATCTTGCACTGAAAATTAAATACTATCCATAAAGCCATTTGGTCATACAGAAAGCAACTAGGGCTGTCTAGAAAAGCAAACACAATTATATTTCCAAAGTGCTACCAAGATTATAAAACAACCAATCAGAGGTAAACAATCTTCTCCTCCACTCTGCCTCCACTTTCTGCATCCTGGTGGTCCAGCAGCAGTGCATCTACCTGTGGTGGCTGGATGGATCCCCGGTCTGGAGTGCTTGTTTGGGGACTTTGGGTCTGCAATGCATTCAGATCTGTAAGGCACAAGAGAAGGACATGTGACGATGCATCTTCTGCCATGCCTCTAGCATCAGAAAAACCAAATTCTGGCTTTTATTCATTAGCACCATTTTCTTGTTTGCTACACCAGTCTAGAAAGGAAACTGCTGCTGCATTACAAATTATACTAAAGCCTGGTGAGGTACCTTACTCAAATTTGCTGAAATCTGTTTGAGTCTGTCTATTGCCATGCAAGGGATGATCACTACCACCGTTTTTACAGTAAAAGAAATTCATACCCATACTTCACTAACCAGACAGAGATTTGACATGGAGATAATCCTGGCACCCAAATACTAAGAAATTATTTCACAAGGATCCTCATTGTTTTATCTTACTTATTTTCTCCCATAAATGCAGAGAATTGGGTATTTTTTTCCCAGCATTGAGCTCTGAATGCTTTTGTGATGACTAGTGCATTACTTAAAAAAAAAAAAAAAAAAACCCAGCACGACTGGGTTTTCTCCCTAGTCAGCTTTCTGTATCACACTAAGCCCTCAGGACCAATACTTCAGCATTGGACAGGTTGCAATATTTCTCACTGTAGTCTTGGCCCAACCAACCTCTGCTACTACATATGTAGAGTTAACTTTTCACTCTTCCCACTTCAAAAAGGACTCTGCTGGAAGAAGGGAAGCTTGACACTCCTTCCATAGCACAGGTAACACTAGGTTCAAGCAACCTCAGCACTGGGGTCCTTTGAGCCTCGGTCTTTCATGTAAAGAGCTAAAAAGACATTTCACACCTGCTCTGGTCTCTACCAGTTCTCATACATATGTGCAACAAAATCTATTATAAAGAAAAGGAAATACTTGGGGTTTTACAACCTATGCCACTGTAACTAGTAACAATTTAAAATGACACCTGCTCACACTCAGCACATGTGGCCTTCACCAGTCTAGTTCCCCAAGGCAGGAGTTTAAGGCAGAATAAGGTTGCTGGCACCCTGCAAAGCCTGGCCTCCCTGGTTGCTCCACATCAGGGGCGTGTGTAGTGGTAGGAGATGATTATGCAATGGGCATGTGAGAACACATCTATTGCTGCATCTGCTTTCAGCATCTTCTTTTTGATATTCACACAGCTTGAGGGGGAGCAAACAGGCTTTGAGGCTTTGGCTCCCAGCATAAGCCACATATATACTTGGCTGCTCAAACTGCAGGGCTGGTGGCAGGGCCGAGGTATTTACAGACAAGAGGTGCTTGCTCATTGTGAGACAATGCAGGATGTTAATCAGTCATTAATTCCCTTGCTTTTACTGGTTTACACTGGGTTTACAAGATCAAGTTTTATTCTTGGTGAAAATCCAGAGTATGTCCTGATTGCTGATGAGTTATTTACAGGATTCCCTAACAATCTAAGAGTTCTGCTTTGTTAAAAATGACTTCTACATTTATTTCTTTTTGACAGCCATATTAGAAAAATATTACAGTTTGCAGCCAGACAGGAAATCAGAAAATAGCCAACATCTGCTTATTTTAATGGAAACTGGTTACTTTCATTTTATTTATTAAAAAAAAGTCCTACCAGTGAAAGGTCCTTGACTTCAAAACACTTTTATTTCAGGGTAATTTTACCCATATTAATATTCCATTTTAAGTCCTGTGAGTCTATACACCTTAACAACTTCATACCAGGCAATAAAGCACTTATTTGAAAGATCTGTTTCCAAAGTTTATGAATTACTTAATTGGAGAAGCCTAACTACAAATTTTTAAAAAACTAGAAAAGAAGGAGAAAGCAATTTACATGCAGTTACTTTCCACCACCAAAACTAAACAGCAATTAAAACATTAAAAAAAAAAAAACAATTAAAACATTAGCTGTCTCCAAACTATTTCTTATTAACTGTTACAACTCTAAGTAGCAAAGCTGAGTAGTGGAAACTGTCAGCATTCTGGAAAAACAAATCAGCTTCTGTCACTATCAAAATAAATTATTTATTGCTAGTTTAGCTGCCTTTTTGAATTCTCCTTTTTAAAGAAAAAAAAAATCCGTTGCAACCAGAGAACCTGAACAGCAGGAGAGCACCCAGGAGGTGAGAGCCCAGGGACTGACGGGGTGATGAGTGGCTAGCCTCTCAGGATGGAAATGCTGTCCTTAATCCAACTGAGGAGTGAAGGGGCTGGTTTTGGCTGCACTTCAGGTGGCAATCAACACAGGCTCTGCCTAACAAAAGCACAATGTGTTCCCAAGCTGACATACTCAGCCTGCCACTGGGGAGGGTGCCTGCTGTGTCTCTGCCTGGTGCCATGCTGGAAGCAGCTGAGCCAGGAGACCAGCTGATATCTCGAAGAAGGCAACACAATGCACCCTGAAAGACACTGCTCAGGAAGGGTGAAAGAACTGCCGGAATTGTCGTAACAACCTCAGGTGAAGGAAGCGTGGAGCAGGGGGACCAATCCACCAGCCAGCACTGGTTCTTCTCACATAGAGCAGCAACAGCTGCCAGGAAGCCTCCCCCAAGCTCCCTAGTGCAGCATGGGGTAACCAGTTGCCCCTGGCCCCAAGCAGGGGAATGGTGAGGGAATCCTCTTTAAACACACCCCCAAAACAAGGAAGAACCCTCCAGAGCTAGCCTTGATAGCATCAGCTGCTGCCTACTACAGAACTCTGAGATGCAAGGATTCTCAAAAAAAAAAAAAAAAAAAAAAAGGGGGAGGGGGCGAAACAAATTATCCGTACAGACACAGACACCAGAAAGTGACAGTTGAGAAGCCCTCCTGGGCTCCTCAGGCAGCCCAGGGCACCCATGGGCACCGCTCCACCCTCTCTCCATGCCCATTCTCTCTGACAGCCAGAATTCAGTATGGATCAAAACCTAGGGAAACAAGGAACATCAGCCTTTTATGAGCCTTGTTCATCGTGATTTTAACTCACCTGCCAATATCAGCCACAAAAACAGTTTTGTATGATCCCCTTTCCTTAAATTCAGCACTTAACTTCTCCTTTCCTCTGCTCCTGTCCAACATGCCGAGTGATGCTCGGGCAGGTTGTGCTCAGCTCAACAGCGCACCCACCAGACCTGCACCTGCCTCACCAGCACCCACCAGACCTCCACCTGCCTCACCAGCACCCACCAGACCTGCGCGCGCCTCACCAGCACTCACCAGACCTGCACTCACCTCACCAGCACTCACCAGACCTGCACTCGCCTCACCAGCACCCACCAGACCTGCACCCGCCTCACCAGCACCCACCAGACCTGCACTCGCCTCACCAGCACCCACCAGACCTGCACTCGCCTCACCAGCACCCACCAGACCTGCACTCGCCTCACCAGCACCCACCAGACCTGCACTCACCTCACCAGCACCCACCAGACCTGCACTCGCCTCACCAGCACCCACCAGACCTGCACTCGCCTCACCAGCACCCACCAGACCTGCACCCGCCTCACCAGCACCCACCAGACCTGCACTCACCTCACCAGCACCCACTAGACCTGCACTCACCTCACCAGCACCCACCAGACCTGCACTCGCTTCACCAGCACCCACCAGACCTGCACTTGCCTCACCAGCACCCACCAGACCTGCACTCGCTTCACCAGCACCCACCGGACCTGCACTCACCAGACCTGCACTCGCTTCACCAGCACCCACCAGACCTGCACCCACCAGACCTGCACTCACCAGACCTGCACTCGCCTCACCAACACCCACCAGACCTACACTCGCCTCACTAGCACCCACCAGACCTGCACCCACCAGACCTGCACTCACCTCACCAGCACCCACCAGACCTGCACCCACCAGACCTGCACCCACCAGACCTGCACTCACCTCACCAGCACCCACCAGACCTGCACTCACCTCACCAGCACCCACCAGACCTGCACTCACCTCACCAGCACCCACCAGACCTGCACTCACCTCACCAGCACCCACCAGACCTGCACTCGCTTCACCAGCACCCACCAGACCTGCACTTGCCTCACCAGCACCCACCAGACCTGCACTCGCTTCACCAGCACCCACCAGACCTGCACTCACCAGACCTGCACTCGCTTCACCAGCACCCACCAGACCTGCACCCACCAGACCTGCACTCACCAGACCTGCACTCACCAGACCTGCACTCGCCTCACCAACACCCACCAGACCTACACTCGCCTCACTAGCACCCACCAGACCTGCACCCACCAGACCTGCACTCACCTCACCAGCACCCACCAGACCTGCACTCACCTCACCAGCACCCACCAGACCTGCACTCACCTCACCAGCACCCACCAGACCTGCACTCGCCTCACCAGCACTCACCAGACCTGCACCTGCCTCACCTGTACCTGATCCTTTACACCTACAGAACACAATTCATTCTTCATATAAGCGCAGAAAAGATCTCCCAAGCTGTAACGAAGCTGAGCTGTTATCTAAGGCCTTCCACAGGGCTTCTCCCGAGACTCCCAGCCTCCCGCTCCCTCACACTTCTGCAGCAGCCATGGATTAATGCCCTCTCACTACACTCTGACCTCTGGATTTTATGCTTGTTGTAACTGTTGCTCAGTTATGCAAAAATTACTTCTCCTACGACACTCCAGGTAACTCTTTCCTGAAGAGCCAGAGTCTGATCCCCAGCTACACCATTTATATCCTAGACAAAAATTGAACAGCAGACCAGAAAAATCCACTCTTTCAGTGTTGGGCTGGTCAAACTACCCAGCAAAGAGGGATGTGCTTGAGGCTGGAGACAAAGTATTAGGTGATCTGTAACAGCACTTCAGTATTTTTGGGCCAGCCTGCCTGATCAGCCCAACAATACCACACCACAGCACAAAACACCACTTAGGTCCAGCTTTTTCTTCTTTTTATCTCAGGTGAGACCATTTCCTTAACTAAAGAAAATACAGACATTCCCTCTTGTCTCCTTCACCAACTTTCTCACAAGGACCTAGAGGCTGTTTCTCACAAAATTCTGGAAAATCACAAATAGTCTCATGCACCAAGGCACCTACTGCCAAAATCCAAATTCCAGTTTCTCTCTGTTTCCCATTAGTTCACTTCTGGTACCATGAGGATAAGTATCACGAAATTGCAACTTCCCCAAAATAAAAATACCTTTCCAGGCAACCTAAATATAGCAAAAATGGCTGGCTGCAGGCCTGCAGCACATGGGGACAGCTTTCACAGAATTTTTAAGGGGACCTCAGTTCTTCCAACAAGGTCTCAGGTCGAAACTCAGAGAAGCGACAGCTCCTGGCTAAAAGCATGCCAGTGTTGTATGGGGAAAGGATAAAATGTGACATTCCACATCCTACCTACCACACACCCTGCCCTTCCTGTAGCACTAAAAGGCAGGATTGGTGACATCGAGTAAACTGCTCCAAAGGTGAAGGACAAAGCGATGGCATTTGCAGGAATCTGAGATCAATACATACCAAACCAAACACAGTCCATGCTCCTGGTGGTGGGAGAGGGGGAGGAAGGGGTAAAAAGGCCAAGTAAACAACTCATTAGTCAGTGATTCTCACCTTCTGTCTGTTGTGATAGAACATAGGCACTTCCACATCAAATAAATGCCACATACTTTCTCCTTCACTCTGCCTTTCTCTTCCCTGAGGATCAGAGCTTGTCAGGTAAGTCTGGAGTACCCACAATGAGATTAGGGGAAGGACAGGAAGACATTATGAAGGTACTACGAAATACTCTAGGCAAAAAATAACCCCTCAGGTCTCTGTTTTTAACAGAAGACCTTCAGTTTTCCTTCTTGATCTCTGACCCTAATTTCACAGCATCACAGAATAATTGGAAAGGACCTTAGGAGTCCATTGGTTCAAACTCCCCCCTAAAGTTGGGTCAGCTCTGAAGTCAGGCCAAGTTCAATAGGCCAGGTTCCTTCATTCTCAGCTGTTTCAAAAAAGGGAAGAGGGGAAAAAAAAAAAAGGAGGGGCAAACTCACCACATGGATTTTGGAAAAACTGCATACATACACTGAGTTAATTTGTTCTGAAAGACATCTGTGTCACGTGCTGGGCTCTTTACAAAATACAATTTCATTAAATGAGGAGAGATTTAGACCATTTCCAGCAACAAATATCTTAAAGATTCTCAAAACCATAAGTCCTCTGCAAATAGCATAGAGTTAGTCTTGGGGTTTACCATTTATTTATAATAAGTGGCATTAGTTTTTACACAAATTCATTTGGACTGACAGCTGACACATCAACTTCAGACCAAAGCTATTTGAAATGGCAGAGCTGCTGTATTTAATCCCCCCCATTGGCACTCATGCATAATGATGCAAAGCACAAGCAGACACCTAAAAAACAGTGCTAAATCTACCAGGTCTGCAAATATTCAAAGGAATTCAAGGTTAACAGGCTCTCATTTGCTACTATGGTTCTGTGGCAAATGGCAGCCTAACTCCCATGAGCTTCCTTGAAGGTTTTCATTGGAATATCCCACAGCATCTCTTTGCCTCTAATGATGCTCCCAGTGGTCTGCATGCAGATTTACTAGCAACAGCTGATGCCTCAGGGAACTCCAGGCACCTGCCTCTCTCCCTTTCCTGCTGGTGAAAGGCACTAAGATCAGGTTTGCTTCGGGTTTTTTAATGCCTACTAAGACCTTCCCAGTTTGCAATGGATTTTCCATACCCCTACTTCAGTTATTTATGGACCTGATTGTTGGTGAGAGAAAGGGAACACCATTTAGCAGCACTGGACCAGGGCAGCACAGCCCTTTGCCATCAAACAGCCAGGATACCACTGCTGCTGTGTGTAGTCAGACAACTTGATACAGAAAAGGCAGATACATCATAAAGGCCTTGATGATCTGAGGCCAATTCCCAAGAGTTTCACTGTGAGTCAAGATCTCATCTACAACTGAGAAGCCAAGCCTTTGCACCTCAGCAAATCTAATTTTATAACAGGATCTGGATTTGGTACTGGGTCTCAAAAACACTGGGAAAAATATCTTTATCCTGAAGCTACGAAGGAAAGAGGAGCCTAATCCTCTTCCCAGCTGACTAAGGCAGGAAATCAATATGAGAATTTTAATGCTGCTATTTACTTTTAACTAGCCCAACCCCATGAAAAAGCAGCAGCTGCATTTCCTAGGCAAATGAGCACCTTCATGAATAAGAGCTCTTTTCACAAAAAGCAGCTGAGCAATTAGATCATAACAGATTTGACATTAATTAATCTTATCAACTTTTGGTGGCTTCCGCCCCTCCCCTTCCCCCCCTCCCCCCCCCCATACAAGCCACAGAATAGAAAGAATTTGAAGCCCATGATGAGTATGGTCTGCAATGTAACTCTTCTTCAACTCTGTACTTTGGATTTTTTGATCATGGTAAAAATCACTGGAACTGGCACTATTCTGTGTGCTTCTGTTCTTTGTTTAATTGTTGGCTCAGGTAAAAAAAAAATGCAATTCATTTTTCAGGTTTTTCCTCATAATTCTTTAGAGAAGCTTGGTCTAGAGGATTTGGACCAGATTCTTGGCAAAGACAAAATTTATAGCTATTCTGCTAACACTCTTTATCATAAAGCTCCATAATGGTTCTGACTAATTTATTTTATATTTTTCTCAAAGCTCTAGATTTCAGAGGCATATGATGATGCAGTCACCTTTTCTTTTATTAAAGCCTGGTAAACTATTCTCACATTGATTGATAACACAGTGCTATCAAAGAAAAAACCTGTAATAACATCTCAAGCTGAGACACAGCCAGGGATACCACTTTAACATCAAGTTCATAGCTTGCCCCTAGGTTGAAATTATTTAAAATTTTAACCTACTTGCACGGCTATGTTACCAGTTGTATTGGCTTTAAGGCACACAGCTTCTAACTACTTTTGGCATGCTGAGTTTTAATGCATATCAGTAAGAGAGACTTAAAAATAGGTCTGACTCTAAATCGTAACTTCTCTGTGCATTAAATACCCACAGTCTCACCTTGGCAAGGCATCCTGCCTGCAAGCTGTCTGCTTCTGCTTAATATTCATGTATTTAGGTATGAATTCCCTATTAAACTGCCTTTGTGCTAAGCTTTGAAGCTTTAGATGGTCAATTACAGACACACACACGGCCCAACAGGTATTCTGCTAACAGTGAACATGTTTTATTGACCTACTTCTTTTCCAGCTCATTAAACACAACCGCACTCAAATGATCAAGAGAAAATAAACATATAACCCCTAAAAATACCTTTCCTACAAAGAATCACAGCACAGGGCCACTGCTCCACCTAATACAGCAGTGTGCCAGCACAGGGCACCTCTCCAGGGGCATGCCAGCAACTAGTCTGTCCACCGACAGCAGCAGCAGGGAAGCACAGGGAAACTCTGCTCGGGTCAGCATGGGAAAGTCCCTTTCTTCAGGTGTCTAAAGTTACAGGCTGAAATAGCATTTCCAGACTCAGCAATGAAACCAGTCTCCCTTTCTGCCATCGGACAGCACATCCCCACACCTCCCTTATCTGCTCTCCCAAAGTGCACCCTGCAGGTAAAACACTGCAGTGAAGCTTCCTCTCATTCCTCCCCCCAGGACAGAAACAGTTCACATTAACCCTGAAAAAGCAGTCTCTCTGGCACATGAATTCAGTTCCTTTGAAACCAAAGGGGACATTTACACATCAAAACTACTCTTTCGAGTTCTCTGTTACCACAGACAGACGTTACTGTACCAATTAACTCTGCTTCATATTTTATGGATGGTTTGGCGTTGGTTTTTTTAAACTACAATTTTGCTTTTAAATAAACATTAAATCAAAGACCTTGGCAAACAACTGGTTTAGTCCCCAGCTTTTGGACAGTCTTTTAGGTACAGCACAAAGAAGCATGCTCAGGACTTCAGCAAACGTTTTCATGAGCAGACAAAGGGCACAACTCTTATGAATAACAAAGTCCAAAGGGTGAGGTCATTTATAAAACACTCTCAGGTCTCCTCCCAAGCCCCTTGGGGGTTTTATGGTAGTTTCCCAACAACAGACCAGATCCATCACTTCTTACTCATGAAAGCTGATGAGATCAAAACTCAAAGTAAGTGGCAGAGGTACACTTAGCCAATATACAGAATTTCTGCAAATGCAAAAATTCAGGGAAAGCGCCTGTTTCAAATCAATTACATCAATTACATGCTAATCTTCGGCTTTAATAGTAGCTCAGCTTGTTGATTAGGAAAAACTATGGGCATTACTGGAAGAGTGAGCACAAGGTTCAAGACACAGGAAAATAGTCACCAATTTTTCACTGCATTTTGTGTACCGCATAGGCATTTTAAACCATTTGTTTGTTAGGTAGGCGAGAAGTATACACACTGATGTTCTGTTTTTGCAGTCATTTGGGAAAAAAAAAAAAAAAAGAAATAAAAAAGGAGCAAAAATTTAGAAGTTGCACATTCCCCAAGTTTTGCATTAGAAATATAGGAATTTTCAGGGTGTAATCAAATATTTTGGAATGGGTGCCCTTTTTAATTGTTTGCTAAATGCATTGTGAACATGTAACTGCCACAAAAGCGATCTGCATAAAAGCTAAAGGGATAACTGTACATCGAAGCAAGAAGAAAAGTACAATTATCAAATAAGCATGTGCCATCATCCCTTCAGCCAAGTGTTTTCCTTCAGCACATGGAATGTGCTTGGATCCACGTTCTTTTTTTCTGTTTCCTCTTCTATGTGCTATGAGCAACACTGGTCTTACCAAAATTGATCACCATGTCCTTCTACCTTGACTTTACTGAAAGTTTTCTCTCTCTTGTCCCAGAGATATGTCTCTGCACATTCTAGCCAGCTCTGCTTTGGTCCAACTCCCTCCCGTGCCTTCCTGCCCCAGGGCCTCATGTTCTGCTGCTCTGCACCAATCCAAATCCATCATTCCACAGAGTGGGATATTTCTCCACAGCAAAAAAAGAGTGATGCTACGTTTTAAAACACCCTCCTGCTTTCTTTGTCACCTTTAGTTCAAAACTGCCTGTGTGTAATGCAAAAGCTTTTTGTAGACAGTCATCTCCTTCCCATTGTAGCCATGCTGCAATGGCAAGTTCCTCTGCAAAGGAGACAGATTCTCTGCCGTTCTTACTGTCAGCAACAACTATCCTGCAATTCTCAATCTCACTTAAAAAAGAAAACCAATAATCTTTTCACCGTTGCCAAATACACTAGTTTCCCAGTATGCTGTGCATTGTTTAATGGGAAATATATTCAACTACATTTAAAGGCACACAGGTTTGATTTTGATATGGTAAACCCTAAGCAAGTACAGCCAGATCACATTTATTTTTGCATCATTCATGTTCCAGCTCTAGATCAAGCTTCCAAAGGACACTCACAGAATCTCAGCAAGTGACTGTTAGAAGTCTTAATATTTTAACTAAACTAAAATCAACTTTCATAACAGCACCAAGGCTCCAACCTTCTAGTGATCCACAAAAAACCTGAACCCAAAGAAAAGTTTTCTACCACATCTGGAAAGACAAAACGTGATACTCCATGAAGTCTTCCCCAACAGTTTGGCTATGGCAAATATAGTACGGAAGGCAATCAGATGCTCCTGTGATGAATGCCAGTAAAAGACAGACAATCTTCCCCAGCGTCTCAACAAATATGTAATTGTAGATGCTGGTGAGATCTTGTGCTTCTAAGATTGCGCTCTTTTTACACAACATACTACAGGCTATTTTCTGGAATATGCAAAGTGTTATACTAAATAATTAAAATGAGGTTGTACTTTTCAAAATAAGCCAGGCAGACGTACTTGGTGATTCAGCTGCATGACTTTACAGGGTGTGTTTGCATACTCAGTATCTTGCAAAATTTGATCATGCGTGAACAGCTTCTTCCATCCATTAGGATGCATTATTTATTCACACTTGTACATTTATTTCAGGCTCTAACTCCATTACAAAACACATAGAAAACATTGTTAATATACTAAAGCAGGGCATGCCACCAGGTCTCCACCCACCGATCACATTACCTGATGGAAAACACAGACCTCCCAAGGTATCTTCTCGACATCAAAAAACAATTAGTAATACTCCTACTTTGCGACTGCTTTGTCTGAGAGATCAGCTCTTTCCCTGTGGACTTGCGGCACAGCCACACTTATGCACAACCCTGAGCTTCAGCTGCCTCACCACAAAGCAAATGGTAAAAGGTGCCCTGCCCACGATCTTCTGGTTCAAAATGTGCTCCTATACTTCCCTGAGACCCATGTCTATTGGAACAACCTTACCCGAGTAAAGAATAGATCTGTGTGCAAGAGATATGGTCCACATCATTCCAGTTTCACTGATGGCAGTAATTCCACTGGCTTCATAAACCACTGCTCTGAAGTTGCTGGAACCATAAATATTAGGAAAACAAGAAAGATTTGATCATCGTCTTGTGGCAGTTTAAGAAGTCTGGAAGGAAACCCTGAGGATGGTGTGGAGATTTACACCAATACAAGGGATACCTCAAAAGAAAGGGAATCTCTCCACTCCTTTCAGCATCATAAAGATGTGCACTACTTTTAACTTACTTCCTAATGAATGAGCTCTAAATGAGAAGATATTAGAAATAATAAAACCAGACCGGCATTACACAGGAAATTCTGTACTTAAATTAGCATACAAAATAAAACCAGAACATCATTAACTGCTTTAATTAAAAGGTTATGTAATACTGCTGCATCTACTGTGGTTATATCCAGAAATGAGAGAAAGTATTTTGACATGAGAAAATTAGTAACAGAACTATGAAACCCTAGTGCTGCAGAGCTGAAAAGCAGGTGTTACTTGAAGTATACTAATTGCAGATGACATATAATGACACGTTTTTCACTTTGGTATCACACTGCAATGTGATTTAATCCCTTTTGCCATCTGCTTTAAACAAATGGCAGTGTATTCCCAAGAGGAAAAAAATACTTCCCCTGTTATTCAGTTCCACCAAATAACCCACAGATACTGATGTCTCATGGCAGAGCACAAACTCTTTGTTCTGTGGAATGGAGAGGAGGCAAATTTGCTGTTATCTGTTGCAGAGATAAAAGATCTCAGTTGTTCTAATCAATGCAATTTAGAACTTGGGAGGTGTGGGCGATGATGTTACTCAACTTCCTATTCTTACACCCTTCCATTTAATTTTACTGTCATTATGACCTATGTTGAACACTGAATGGGCTGTGACCACCTTGACATCGTGTCCATGTGACAGCCTATGTGAACACAGAAAGGGTAATTTGGAATTAATTGCATGGACTCAATTAAAAGAGGGGAAAAAATTAGCTCAAAACATGGCAGCTGGACAAACCAGGTCAACATGCTACAGCGTCATGGCATCCTTTACTTTTAAAAGATTTCCATCCTTTCTTCTTCTCAAGTAAAAGGACAAAAGAAAGAATTTGCTCACTGTGCAGGGCAAAAAGGTCTTTTTAAAATTGCATTATTAAAAGCATTATGATATGTACCAGAAAAAATTCAAAATAGAAAAGCATCTTCAGATGCCATTCTGCATGTGGTAAGTAGTTGACTTGCCACTGGCTACAAAGAATGCTGTTTAAATAAGGAGGTGTGTGCTGTGCAGGGCATAACTATGTCCCAGCCTAAAAGACAAGCAGGTCATACTTACTCAGAAAGAGTTCACACAGCAGCAATAGTAGGGAAATTAACTCACAATGGTCACATATAAAGACCTATGGTATTGTTTTTCTGGGGGGTTTTTTGTGTTTTTTTGGTTTTTTGGTTGTTTGGGGGTTTTTTTGCTAGAAGCTAGTCATTATTTAACAGCTTCCAAATAAAGAAAGCAATATTCTTCAACAAAGTCCTCAACATGGGATCCCACTAACCACCTCCAGTGCTGGAGTAGTACTACACCTATTTGAATAAGGCCTGGAGTTACTGAGCTTCACCCCTTTCCAAAATCCTGTGCTGACTGGGAACCATGAGGAAACAGCTTATATATCTTCAGATGTACCGTAGCTCAAAGCATATTTCGCCTGTTTTTTATCACATTTGCACCAGCTTTACACTGTATGCCTCTTCTGACTGCAAGAAATTCTTCTTACCCAAGTATGAGAAAAGAGCCAGTCCCATACAGCACCATCCTCAACCTCCCTGATGCAAAACATGCAGGTACTTTTATACAATGTCATTAGGACATAATCAATGTTAACCCAAAAAATAAACATGTTGCTCTAAACCTCATCTCAATTACCAATGAGAAACTACAACACATCAATCCAATTGAACAGGTTCAATACAGCAACCACCATGAGTACAATCTGCCTTAATGAATAGGAGGGGAATTCCTGACAAAGGACAAGGAGAAAAAAATGCAGTTATAGGATACTATGCATTGATTCTGGGGTGTTTTGCTCTTTCTATTGCAAAGTAAATATTTTACATCTCTAGAAATCACTCTGACAAAAACCTCTGCTAAAACCTGATTAGTTTGTTAAAATCAAACTACCTCATTTGTTTGTATGCATATAAGTAGAAATTTATGTCCTTTAAAAAAAGATTAAAATCACATTATTCAAGTACAGCCCTAATTTTGCTCTCTGGTTTTGCATTTGGGTGTTTATGGAGATCACATTTTTTTCTATGTTCCTCATAAAAATTTAAACTATATTTTTCACTACACAACCCACAGAGATCCCTCATGCTAACTCTGCAAATGTCGGGGGGGGGGGGGGGAGACAACTCCTACAATCAAGTTTCAGAGCAGTTTTCCAAATCTATCTCTTTTCAACTCTATTACTGTAGCTAAATCTGAATTAAAAATAAAATAAATAAAAAATTAAAGGCAGTATCAGTGAACAAAGCTGTTCACTTCAAAGCTTAAAATAATTAAAATGTCACTGATCCCTGAAATCAAAGAGGTGAATCCATAGATAAATCTTAGGCATCACTTCAGCTAGTTAACCTGACACATCAATTAAATGAAAGAATTTATGCAGTTCTCAGCCTACTCTGACACAAAACATGTACTTCCTCGTTAGCCAAAGCACTTGTCTTCTTCCATGCTGATAAGTTCATAACCATTAGTGTAAAGCATTAACAGAATTTTCCTTCCGTCACATTTTCGTCCTGATGACTGACACACCTTTTCTAGCAAGTGTACTTGTGCCAGATTCAGCTTTGTGGGAACTTGCCCCAAGGTCTTTAGTATAAAGTTCCTTCCCATACACATAAAACAATGATATATAATCACGATGTGAAGAATCTGTGTGAAGAGACGTACATATTACTTTAGAAAATATGAATGGAAAATTATGCAGTAGAGGAATGTAGCTATTTCCATCTGAGTGTATTTATGAAGCTAAATTGCATAGTACTTAGCATATGGTAGAAGGCAGCATGATTAACTCCCTGACAACATATTCAGGTGGTGCTTCTCATTAAATGTAAGGTGTTTTTAACAGACCAGACTTCTTACAGGATGCCTAATAATTCTAAGAAAATTAATCAAACCCAAGAAATTCCTTTTGTGTGCACCAAAGCTTACTATATGCAAGATCTGGCCAGGTAAGTAGTGGGTTTTTTTCCCAGTAAGCCATACCCAGTATTTGTTTCTTAGTTCTGTTTTGACTTGATGTTAAGAAATGTTTTTTGGAAGACAATTATGAGACTTTATACATGGAGCTGGCTGAAAAAAATGTAGGAAATGTCATGAAACTTTCATCCACATGAAAATATTAAAAGTTTCACCTAACTTTCAATTTATTTCTAGTCTTTCCCTCATTGCATCTCTACTGTTTTTCCTTCACAGTGATCAGAGCAGACTATATCCTGCAGAGTTGTCAGGAAATGGAGGCACAAGGTCAGAAATCTTACACTCTACTAAACTGTCTGGGGAAAAAAGCATGGCCAAAAATTAAAAACCAACCAAAATGAAATCAGCTTCCTTGTATGAAAGTCATACTACTCAGCTTGATTTGAATTGCTTAGGAACAAGTGATTTACTTCATTTCCATGTACAGAGCCATTTATTGGGGCTTCGGATGCCATCTGTTTTTCAGGGGGAATTCTAGCGTTCTTCTCATTCCCTGCTCTCCACACAGTGGCTCCGGATACATGACATAAGCAAGTATGAATTGTGCAGACTCAAGCACTGCAGGATTAGAGCACAAAATACTTGTCACTCTCCAAATCACAAATGCAGTTCTGGAATGTGATGGCACATTTCTCTGGGGAGAGGCTCCCAGCCGTGCCTGCTCTAGCAACACACTGCGGTGGCTTTGCAAGGGGATGCTGCAAGGATTAGCTGCTTTGCTAAAGGCACCTTTTGAGTCAACCAAGGCAGTGACAGCAGCTTTTACAGGCATGACTTACACAAAGAGACTTACACTAGCCTGTTACTCTAACTCTTGGGTAGGCTTTGTAGCCAGTGGTGGTCTCCAAACTGCTGGGACTGCACTGGTGCCCTGTTATCAGGGCAAGACAAGAATGTCTAAATAAGATGCAGTGACAGCAGACGAGCACAAAGCTGGCCCATTGTAGGTAGCTGGCACATTTACATACAGAAGCTCCACTAGCTTATCCTAGAATCAGTGCAATTAAACTGGTACAAGCCAGTTTAATTAAAGCAGATGTTCTCATGTGGGCTCAATAGAAAGTTTCCTGGTTAGCTTGCATCTGAACATTTGCCAGTGCAAGCTAATCGACTGCTGAGAGGTATAAACGCACATATATGTTCCTCTTCAAATCTGCACTACCTTGGCTAACTTATTACTAAAATGACCACTTCAAACTAGAACAAGTTTCACTAGGCTAATTATTCAGGAATTTTTAGAACTATTAATCTCTTTCACTAATCAGCTTCATTTGATGATTGTGTTGATGACCTGCCCCACCTTTGATTATAAAATGCTATTTTGGCAATCCATGTACCAAGGACTAGTGAGGCGGAGATGGATGTCTGCTTAATACATTAGAAAGAGTACTAAGGAGCAAGTTCCTTCATCAACAGCCTTTTATTTGAACAACATCAAGATTTGACCTAGGACAATTAAAAAACATTGTACCCGTGTATGTTTTCAACCTGTGACCCTGCTGCCCTCTGCTCTTTGTTTTGACTTGACCCACGTGCAACTGGTGTGAGGACAGAAGTCATCCTGCACTGCCAGCTGCCAAAAAATGAGAGTGCATGCACTGCTGACTTGCCATGTCTTATCTGAATTGCACAACTGTGGAGGAAAACCCCACTGGAATATCTATTAAATCAAAACTGCACCATTGCCCCTTAAGAATTTCAGCTGTTTTGTTTTTCATATGCTGCTTTACAAGCCTCACAACAATAGAAGAATTGGATAAAACCCAGCATTGTGCAACATGAGAAATACTAGCTAGTTCAGAGTTTCTCATTAGCATGCTTTAAAGTCCTTCAGGGAATTTTCAGTGCAATGCAGTGTTCAGATAGGTGGCCTCTTCCACTTGTTTAGTAGCCACAGTCAGTAACTACCATGCAACCTACGTATCTTTGGGAGCTCTGGTAAAACCCAAGAATAAGGAAAAGCAACAGAACAAGAGCTGTTCTCAGTAACACAGAAACCTAATGTCAAAGCTCATACTATCTCTTAGAAGGAATTTTCTTTCCAAGGCTACAGATGCTTTCAAGATATTTTCATTTCATTCTCAATGAAAAAAAGGAGAATATTTGACCAGTGATCATCATTTTAACATAGTAAATCAAAAGCTATGCTAACTGGAAATCATCAGATAATGCACATATGTTCTAAAACAGCCAATAAAATACAATTGAAATGGCAAAAGTTACTTCAGCTCACCATTGGGGAAGGATTTGGAGAACAACATTGTAAGTGCTGTTGTAAAGAGTTTGAGGGTTTTTTTCAAAAGTTTTCTGTACTTCTGTTCTGCCCATTTTCTCACCTGCCCTCTAGCTTGCAAAGCAGCATGCAGTTGTTTTAGCAAAATCTATTGCTTCCACTGCTATCAAGCTACTTTTATTCCTAGGACTAGTCATTCTAAGAGCTGGCAAATTGCCCACACTACTTGCTAATTAAACAAAATGTTAATTACCATTATTCAAGGCATCCTTGTTGCTTTTGCAGGAAAAAGACATCTGCTGGCAAAGACCAGTGGATTCCCACAGTGAACTGGTTAATGCTGGCTGGCAAGAAGTGTCCATTTTGAAGTCCACCTGATTTTCACTATTCCCTGCTAAATCAGAATTTGAGATGTCCAGCCCATACACACCATCCTCATAAACGAGAGAAGAATCAGATCTGTTGAGACTGCTTAGAGACACACACACTAAAGCTTCATTTAAGTAGAATGTATTTTCGCCATGTAAGCTGTCCGATTGATTATGTCCCATTATCTGCAGAAGGGGAAAAATAAACCCAGAAAACAGCATTTTCACCTTTGTTCAGCACCATGATCATAGAATGACAGAATATCTCAAGTGGCAAGGAATTTATAAGGATCACGAAGTCCAACTCCCTACTCCTTGTGGGACCATCTAAAACTAAACCATATGACTATGGGCATCATTTGGAGGAATTGTTATACCAGGATACATAAAATTAACTGCCAGACAGAATGGGGATTCACAGCAAAACGGTCACCTAATTCCCTGAAGTTAACCTCAAAGCATATTAAATTGAATGTGTGTTCAGGAATAAACAGTGATAACCTAGTACATTTTGCCTTACCTCATCTCAAAACACAGGAAAACTTAGTAGTAATACTTGCAAAACAGCAAATAACAAAGGGCCACTACTTGGGATGCACTGAGCTCTGCTGACTCCTTCTGGAGTTAATGCTCTGCCCTATGGCTCAATGAGGCACCACTTCACATATGTAAATCTGTGTCCACTGCCATCCAAAAATAATACCGTACCTCATGTACAAAGGTAACCATAGTGGACAGAACTGCAGCAGTCAAGCAGGTAATGGCAAACAGCATTCAGTAAATGTCCATGGCTCCCAGGGGGTACAAATGCAACTCCGACAAAGAATCCCTGCCTGCAGGTGTTTATCAAGGCTGAGCTCCCCCCCCCAAAAAAAAAGTAAAAAAAAGGCAGGAGCAGCAGTGTGATTTACAGCAATGTTTGTCTATTCAAAACCAGCTACATTCAGTGTAACCACAGAAACACTGTGCTGGGAGTAGTGGCTGACTGGCAACTACTCAGCCAGCTCTGCTGCTGCAATGAGTACGGTAGTGGAAAATGCAAGATAAAGACGATTCCAAGGCTTGGAATGCACCTGCAGCCATGTAATTTACTTGAAATAAAAACACAAGCAGTTCTACACTACTCTTTGACACTCAGCATTTCATTATTTTGCCTCTCTGTCTGTGTGATCCTGGCTATCCCTGCGCCCAGCTGTCATTCTTCAACTTCATCTCCTTGAAAGATTTGAAAAGTCCCATCCATTAAAGCTGATGGGCAAGCTCAGTTTTGGTTTTACCATCTATTTTTTAAGCACTGTCAAACAAATTAAAATTGTACCGCAAGCTATGCTAGTAAGAAGTGCCTACATTGGCTGGGCAAGCATACGTGGATGTCATGTTCACAAGGTGTTGACAAAAGCCACATGAAAAGAGGGAGGTCAGAGGCAGTCCTTCACCTTTTTATGCATACACAGGCTTAAATGTTGAATGGTCACTGGGTATTATGGGTAAGTTGCTAGCTGAAAAACTACGGGGGTGATGGCCTCAAGAAATGCTTTACAGATTTCCTTCTGAAAATGAAAACCTGCAGGGAAAAAATGCTGTTTGCATCAGTAAGCTTTCAATATATGCAAACAGACAAAATGTTTTGGTTTTCAGATGCTTTAGAGAACAGTAATGGAAATCAAGACTATACCCACTGAGGACAGGATTAGAGGTCAGGTCCCACCTGGCAGGCGAGCACCCAGACAGCTGAGTTCAGAGTCAGCCTCCATCCTTCACCCTCAATAAAAACTTTATAATTTTTAGTATTACACGCTTAAGCAGTCTCAGAGCTATTTTAAATTGCATCCCCTAGTAATGACCATCTCCAAGGAATTACACTGCCAGGGATAGAGCCACACACCAAGCTCTTCCTCTAAGGAGCTCTTTGTTTCAGGAGTGCAGGACAACTGGGCCTGACACATGGGGTTCACACTCAGAAGTCTGGTGTTTCCCACTCCTGAAGCAGACACTTTTCCTCACTGGAGACAGTGCTGTTGCTTTGTATGTCTCAAGCATCACAATAATTTAGCTTTTCCTACAAGAGGCAGGAGACACAACATGTTTTGCAAACACATCAGCGAAGTAGAATAAAACAGTATGACACTTAAAATTTCCATCTCCTCAATTTAATTAACACTCATCGGTCTGAGCTTGGCTTCTGTAGAGCATCCAGCTTAAAATCACAGAATGGCTGAGACTGAAAGGAATTTCTAGTTTATCTGGATCCACTTCTCTGGTCAAGCATGGCTGCCAAGAACAAGTTGCTCTGGACCATGTTTAGTTTTTGAGCAGCTCCAACAGCAGAGACTCCACAACTTTCCTAGGTAACTTGTGCCAGTGCTTGGTCACTCTCACAGTGTGTGTGACCTGTTCCTGATGTTCAGAGGGAACCTCCTGTGTTTCAGTTTGTGCCCACTGTCTCTAGTCCTAAGATTAGGTGGCATCAAAAAAAAAAGCCTGTGTCCATCCTCTTTACATCCTCCATTTAGGTATTTATATAAATTAGTAAGAACTACCCTTTCTTCTCCAGGCTGCGTAGTCTCAGGTTTTCTTCATAGGAGAGATGGCCCAGTCTCTCAAACATCTTCACTGAACATTCATTCCCTGCTCTCCAAACCCCTCTATCTTGTACCTCTACGTCTCTCTTGTACTTGGGAGGCAGAACTCGACACAGTACTTCAGATCACCTCCCTTGAGCTACACTTTGCCTAATGCAGCCTGGGAAAACATTAGATTTCTTTGTAGCCAGGGCACAATCTCAGCTTATGTTTAACTTAGTGTCTGCTAGGATCCACGAGTCCTTTCTGCAAAGCTGCTTTCCAGGTGGGTGGCCCCCAGCATATATTGATGCATAGGCTGAGGGCAGGACTTTACTCCTCCCCTCCTTAAACTTCATGAAGTTCAAACAAAACCCTGGATATGCCTGAACCTCAGCTTCCCCCATTCTCACTTACTATGTTACCAACCAACAAAGCCCGGATGTACTAGTCTATTCACCAAGAAAAGCCTCTCTGGGTCTGCAGTCAGAGATGTAATTACGCTGGGAACTACACACCTCATGGCTCCCTGTGGATGACAGCAGGCTGTTTTGTTGAGCATGCTTCCAGTGCCAGAGGAGCTTCTTCTGCATTTTCACACTGTCTCTTTCTCTCTCCACCATTTTCTGGCCCTCTTGGAGTCTCTCCAGGCTGTGCCGGTACTCCTGCATCTGCACTGCCAGTTCCTGCCGGCTCCTCTCCAGCAGCTCCTCTTGGCACCCACACTCCATCTCCCGCTGCCGCAGCCGGCCCTCTCTCACCTCCTGCTCCCGCTGCCGCTGGTCACATTCACGCAGCCACCGCTGCTGCTCTTGCTGAAACTGCTGCCTCAGTTTGTGTATGTTGGCCAGCTCCACTCTTTGTTTTTCCAGATTCCGGTATTTTTCTTGTTCCAGAAGGAAGTTTAGCCGAGAACTGTGGCCCCGACCAGTCTTCTCATTCTCTTGCAGTAATAGCCTATGGAGCTCTCTGTAACTGTCCTGGATAGCTAGGGCTGCCTAGACATCACAAAATAATCGGAGTATCAACGTTTAAATATTAGTATTAATCCATTTCTGTATTTTTATAGAGAAGTGTTACATAAAAATGCTTCAACCTCCTGTAATATCAGAGCTTAATGCTTTTTGGGAAGTTATTCCTCGTGCAAGTAGAGAAAATTCTGTGTTTATACCTTTACCAAGAGATGCTTCTAAAGGCACTCAACCACTTCAAGCACTTTAAACACAGCTTCTAGTTTACACTGGCATTATTCTGTATGTTTACGTTACAGCTGTGCATATGCACTTCAGTTACAGCTGTGGTCCTGTTCTGTCACAGGATGTTAAAACACATAGGAAAAATTATTTTTCATGGTTAAAGAGAGCACTAAGGCACTGGGAATGCTACATTCAACAAAGTATTCCTAACAGATGTGGCTTATGCATGCAAAACTGTACAGTACCACTCACTTGAACCCTAAGGCTCACCTTGCTAACCTGTAATAGGGCAGTTCTACTAACACCAGTCCTACAGGCACCTGCCAACATAGCAATGCCATCAGGATCATACTATAAGCACCTGACCAAGATATCTACGCTGGCAGAAATTTGCACTAATGATTTCGGATTTGATGTTTCCATAGTTTACTTTATAGCTGACAGTGCTATATTCCATCCTTCACAAGAATGTTGTGACATTGCTAGCATTAAAGATTGCGACATCCTCCTACTGGACACAAAAATAAATAGCTGGGATTAAGAAAGAAAAGAAAGAAAGACCCAGATCTACTGAGGCACTTACTGCACAGCCTCTTCAAGAGCTGACATGGGAATCTGCTTCAGCAGACATTCCCAGATAATTCCCACAGCCCAGTCACTCCATGCTGTCCACCCCAGAGAGTTCTTAACTTTATGCAATGCACAATTCCCACTTTTCTTGGCTCCAGTATTGGGTCAGCTCCAGTGATTTGTAAATAGGGAAGGGCCAGGATCCTCTGCTTGTTTCTCTGCACCTATACTGCCACTTCATGGTCTGAACAATTAAGGCATGATCCCAAGCCTTGTTTTACTGCCCATCTGGTGTTAAGCTACCCATTTCTCAATTGAAAAAAACATTAAAAACTGCCAGAATTACAAGTTCTTAATGTTACTTTTGCATTGCTTCTATGCTTCTGAAACGAGTATGAAATATGCTGATATAAAGAATGTCTACAAATTAAACATACTCAAACCGAGTATTTTAAAATGAACTATGTAACCGCACCTAAATAAGAAAGAAGAAAAAAAAAGTTAAAACACTTGAACTTCGCATGAAAGAGGCAAAAACTTCAGACTAGGGCCCTATAGAATATACACAATAATTAATCAAGATTAAAATACCTGAAGTGTTTGAGTTTGCTACCTGAGTGGCAGTGTTAATTAGTATCCAGGAGAATATTCTAAACAGAATTAAATTTTTGAACTATTACTTCAGAAATCTGTACCCGAAATTAGATCAGTTCAGTCAGAACTATTACTTTACTTTTCCCCTGTATTACTGGACTGTACACCCTTTTTTTTCCAAGAGGGATTGATCTCCAAGCAAGCAAACATTATTCAGTTCTTAAAAGAAACCTACCACTGACACAGAATAAAAAGATATTATATCACAACTTACACAACAGTCAGAAGAGATAAATATCCACTGACATAATGTCTAAAAAAAGTAGGGCAAGATGAAGACAAACCTCAAGAAGTAAACATTAAGACTAATTACAAAGCAGACGAGCAGTCACCTGTATGCTGTATAGAAGACGGGTTAAGTTCTGGATTGCTTGCACAATCTAGAAAATAAAAGAGAAGGATATTCAAAGATGTGACCACTGTTAACTAAATAATTACTATATTCTGTCTGGGGTTTAAATAAACTCACCTCTGTCCCTGTAGATCCCGGGAAACTCATACTTTCTCCCTGAAATAATACATTGCCTTAAAAAGAGGTTTTAACTTTTGAGTTGTATCATCTAGGTTATTTTATTTTATTAAAGTACTGGGGACATTCATATTGCAGAGTCAAACTTCTTTGTGAAAAAAGACAGAAGCAATAACCAGTGAAGACTTGTAATTCATCAACACGGGAGTTCCTGTGGAAATCGCTACAGATTCTAAGCACAACTGTAAAAACAAAAATATTTCATCCACAATTTTGATCTTCTCATGACTAATGCTACATAGAAAAGACATTTCCATACATTCTTTGTTTACTGGACAGTATTGAAATACAGTAAGCAGACATATATATACATACAGTATAGTAGGTTTGGACTACTTAGAGGATGACTCTTTGAAAATAAAGATATTAATATAGCAAGAAGCTTGCAGAGATTATGTTAGTGGGTTACAGTGAAAGCCTTAGATGTGCCTCTGAGACACTAAGCAAAGCTGTCTGTCTGCTATACTCTGCAAAATGCACCAGTATGGTTATTGTTGTCCACTTCAGTGAGGCTTGGTCACCACGCGCTTCCCCCTCTGCTCCTTTTTTCCTAAGAAGGTTTCTAAATTTATAGGGTGAAGCCACACATAATCCCTTCAGCATGAAGAACAGCTCCTCTGAGAAAGATAAAGTCAAATGGTAGAGAAATAAAAGACAATCCCTTCTGAGGCCATGCTGGAATGACTTCCTGTATGATCTTTTTTACATTTTTTTTCTAAGAGGCACAGAGAAGGATTTGGGGAATATTTGCTCTCTCTATGATTCTCGTAAGTTCTCTGCTGAGACTCGTTTTCCACCATAGAGAGCAAAACAGCTGCTCCATTTAGCTGTGATAACCGAAAATGAAAGAGGCCAGGCCCCCAAAACACTGCTCAACACAGACAAACCAGGGGGGACAGTGAGCACCAGCTGCAGCATTTTCTCTCTCACTCTCATTGTTCTCCTTAAGTATTTTCCTCCATTCATCCTCCAAATCTTCACCTCCTCCTCCGATTCTCACTGACCCACAAGCCGCACAACTGCTTGGCTCTTCTGTGAAAAGCAGAGCACTTTACATGCTTCCCTCTGCACACCACAAGGACTCAAAGAAGGGAACTCCACCTTCCCTCACCTTCCCTTTGCTGGACAGCCAAGACAAGTAGCAAACAAGGAGGAAAAGCAGGGCCAAAGGGGAGAGAGAAGAGAGGGAGGTGCTAGCAGGGTGAGGAAGAGTGAGTGTACAAAGAAGAGCTCACATGCTGAACCAATGGAGGCAGGGGGGAGATTTCCAGTTTTTGAAGCCCTTTCAAATTTAATAAAAGAAGTGTACAGGGGGATTGAAGACTTGGCTGGCTTTGGCATAGCCAAGGAGGAGCAAGAGCTAGCCAAAGCACCCATGGTCTCCTCACTGCAGCACCGCTTGAGCTTTGGGGGATAAGCCCAAAGCAGGTTTTGCCAAGCTAGTTGGGGTGTCAGCAGCATTGCAGCAGCACTGCTGCAGATTCAGCACAAGCTATGTTGGAAGCAACACATTCTGTTTTTACCCTGTGCTCCCTGTGACCTCCCTGCCATTCATCCCTAGCACCTCGGTTCAGATCAACAAGTAGTGGTGGAAATGAGAATGGTCAGATTCAGGGCAGACTGCGTGCACATTGCTCCAGACAACCCCCAGGAGATGTGCTTATGAGGCAGGGGAATGGGGGACAAGAAAGGTACCATCTCTTACAGCTGCCCACTTGGGACCTTATGCACTGCATAGGCAACACCGTTCCTTCTCATGGCTCAGTAAGCACCTAAACCCCAAGCTGGCGACTTCTGCTCCAGCTCTCCAGCTCTTGGTTTCCCAGGCCAGCTGTGCCTGAGCCAGTGTTACCACCTCACAACCCCAGGACTGCACACAGAGACTGAAGGCATATGGGAGAACATCTTCCTCACGTGAAAGCCTTTGTCTTGACTGTTTCGTTTGCTTGTGCTGCCACCTCCTGGTAAGTCTGACATTGTGAGGTGTGATACGTAACTTGCCCAAATAGGGCAGAGCAGAACAGCAGCTTAGAGTGGAAGAGTTTGCTGCAAGATCCCTCTTGTCCAGCTGCAGCTCAAAGCAAGGCTAGCTGTAAAGTTAAATGAGGTCACCCAACACCTTTTCCAGTCAAATCCGGGAAACCTCTAAGGATGTAGACCCCTCAAACACCTCTTGACAGTTCCTGCTCAATCACCTTTGTAGTGCCTTTTTTTATTTCCTTATATACAGTCAGAATTTCCTTTGTTGCAACTTGTAATCTTGGATGCTCATCCTTTTGCTGTGCACCACTACAAAAACCCTGGCTCTATCTTTATATATAACTCCCACAGCAATGTTTTCATGTGGAGCTACCTGAACTTCTAATGAGCTAGATCTGAGCCCCTCTATCCTAGCCCCTCACCTAGCTTCTGTGCTCCCTCACTCGGGACTTTTGTTTTCATCCTTATTTTTATACACACACACACACACTCTTCTTCCTACTCTTCCATCTGGTAAGTAAGACGACTTAGAGCTGAACATGAGGCAAGGTTATGGGTAGATGAGTGTATTACCAAGAGTCTTCCAGAAATAGCTACCAATAGCATCAGACCTGATGCAAACAGTATGCTAAGTATCTCCTTTTCTAATAACCTTTGCTTTCAGTTTCAAGTCCTGTATTTTCTATTCTTGTCTCCCCTTTTATATTCTTTTTATGGTCCTGCTTGTACAGCTAAGGACTCCGATGTTGTAACTGACTTTACTTCCATACAGTAATTCACACTGCTTTTATTCCAAAACTCTACTGGTACATGATTTGCCTTTCCTTATTTGCCCAGAAGTGACTTGTGATTCTGCTTTTTGTGTATGAGTTATAGGACTTTGAAAAATGGGCAGTTTCTCTTCTATCATGTAATTGCTCCATTTTGTTTTAATTCAAAATTCTGAAGCAAGCTGGTATAAGACAATCTATTCTGTGCTATGTGCTTGTTCTCAGGACAAACTTCTTCCACTACGTAAGTCTTCTTTGCATTACCTAAGATCTGCCTCACTGCAGCAGACTTGCATTATCCTGTGAACAGGAGAAGGAAGTAGAGGGAATACAATTGTCAGCTCCATAGAGATGCATGTATTGAATTATGACAGCAGAGAACCAGGCTCTCAAGTGGCCCATGCAAGTGGTACAAAACCACTATGGCTGTTATTACAACCCATTGATCTGCAAGCCTGGCAGAAAAGCTGTTCCCAATTTGAATTGTCCATGATTTAAAACAAAACAAAATAAAAAAATCATTATTGGTGTCAGTGACCTCTCTTCAATTGAATTGTCTGGATTTGGTTGAAATGTGCCTATCTCCTGCTTCGTGCTTTGGAACAATCTTGAGAGAGTTATGATGGTTTTAAGAGTGCCTTTTTAATTTTTCTTCACAAAGTTCAAGCAGAGAAAGTGAAAGAATGTAAATAAGTCACTATTGGGTGCAAGAAAGAAAATAACGATTATTCTAAACACTTCCATTGGAGAGAGAGAAATGTTTAGGAATTTCTACTCAAAACAAGGCTGGGGAGTTGGGCAGTCTGAGTCTCAGCTTGCTGGGCTTCTGTCTGCTGCTGCTTTTTTTCTGTCTGAAGATGACACACTGACCTTGACAAGCTAAGTCTAACAGCCTCTCTGCTTCTTGACTCTCTGCCTTCCGCCAGGGGAGTCCTTCTGGCTGGGGGGAGAGGTCCCTTGGGAAAGGCCCCTTGGGGGAAGCAAAGGGGGCTTGGTTGTGCTTTTCTGTTGATTGTACATATTTGTAAATGTTGTGAATAGTGTATATTTCTACTCATTCATTGCATTTCATCATAGATTGTAGATTTGCTTGTAAACACAGCTTTCATTTGCTTCCAGACTGAGCTAGCCTGGTTATTGTTGGTGTGGGACAGGGATTTCAGCTCTCACACTGTTACAATAGTCTATAAAATGTTGACAGCATTTACATTCCCAGTGCCCAGAGTGCGATGTGCAACAGGAAAAAGCAGTTACAATACCTTATCCTCTATACCAGCACCTGGCATTTCCTTCTCAACACTGAGATCAGATTCTTCTTTTATTTCTGCATCTAACAATGAATCCAAAATAAAATGCAAGAGAAACGTATCAAAACATAGTTTCATTAGAGAAACAAAAGGCACACTTTTTATCAGCTACTCACAGGATGCTGAAAATAGAGATGTATGTAGTTATATAATGGATTCTGGGCTGGGGAAAAACAAATTTGGAAGCCAGGATAGCACAGGCAGGATGATCCAGTTTTCCTGCCTTAAGAATTATTAGTGTTTCACGTACACAAATTTGGAGACAGGGATAGCCATATCATTAAAAATGCTCTGCAGAAATGCTTTTTGCAGGACTGTGAGGTAAGAAATATATGCTGCCTTTTACAGTTGAAATTATTGCAATGTCAATTCTGGTTTTCAGGCCTTTGAACAAAAATTGGCTGGCTTGGGAAAATGGCCTATATCGCAATAGAGATTTGCTGCAGAGCTGAGTAACAATGACATGAAAGTGTATGGAGATAAACAGATCTGACTCAATATTGCTGAATGCAGGCATGTGCTACAGAAAAGATTAAGTGGGTGCAAACCACCCATTTAGTTCAATGAAGTTCTACGACATTTTACACTGACTGAGCATTTGCCCAAAGACAACTTTTATTGCATTATTTTCCATTGATTCTGCCTCAGACTAAGAAACCTTTCAAAAAAAACCCCACACCAATCCAGTATCAATTATTTTAGCACTCTGAACATCTAAAATCATCAGATTTTACGTACCGTGAGGAAGAGATTCCAAGTTTTCATTGGTACTAAACCTGTGCTTTACACTTAATTCCTCAGTAGTTTCCTCTGGTGGTCTGTCTGCTTCACTCACTTGTGATGCAGCAACATGGAGACTCTCAACTGAGAGGAAAACATACATTATCACAGAGGCCCCTATAAAGCTCCTTACTGCATAAATCACTGACACAGAATCATAGAGTCATAAAATTGGCTTGGAAGGGACCTCGAGGATCATCTAGTTCCAACCCAACTGCCATGGGCAAGGACACCTCACACTACATCAGGCTGCTCAGAGCCACATCCAGCCTGGCCTTAAGAACCTCCAGGGATGGGGCATCTACCACATTCTTGGGCAACCTGTTCCAGTGTCTCACCACCAATCTAAATTGATCATAGACTGATTTAGTCCAGAGGTCATCTAGTCTAACACCCTACTCAAAGATAGTCAAACTAAATTGAGTTGCTATGAGCTTTGCACAGACAAGGCTGTAACATTGGCAAAGATGGAGACATCACAGCCTCTGGGCAACCTGTTCTGGTTTTTGAGCATCCTCACAGCATATAGTCTTTCCTTTCATTCAGTTAGAATTGCCCATGTTCCAGCTTGAGCCTATTGTGCCTATCACCACATGCCTCTGCAAAAAATCTGGCTTTTCTGTATCCCTCTCTTAGGCAGCTGAGGACAGCAATGAGATCCCACCAAGCTTTCTTCTCTCAAGGCTGAACAGACCAACTATCTCAGCATCTTCTCAGACATCCATGCTCCAGGCCCCTAGTCATCTTGGTGCCCCTTGATGGATTTGCTCCAGTTTGTCAATGTTTCTCTTGTCCATGGGAACCCAGCGGTGGTTATGGCAACTCTAGGTAGGACTGAGTGAGTAGAGGAAGGATCACCTCCCCCAGCCTGCTGGCAACTCTCCTAATTCACCAGCCTGGGTGGGAACTGGCTTTCTTTAGAGCTAGCACACTGGTGCCTTGGTCAACCTGCTGTTGAGTAGGAGTCCCAGGTCCATTTCTGCAAGGCTATTTTCTACCATTTCTACCAGGCAATGTCAAGCCTGCACCAACACATCCTACTCTACACAAGATGCAGGACTTTGCACTAGTCTTTGTCAAAGGTCTAGGGGGTCCCTCTTAACCTATTTGCCCCATCTCTAGAAGTTTCTCCAGCACATTGATCACTCTGCCTCATATGGTGACAGCCATGAATTTGCTATAAGTCTACTCAATCCCTTGGCTAACTTCATGAATAAATATGTTGAAAAGTATTAGTCTCAGGATCCGTTCCTAGGGGAATCCCCTAATAATATGCTACCAGCTGGACATTGCATCACTGACCACAACTTTTTTTGCCCAGAAGTCCAGCTAATTTTCCTCCCAGTTATGCAGTCAGCATTTCACCAGTTCAGCTGTAAGAATAATACAGCCAGTGCAGAGAGTGCTGAAGCCTTCAAAACACCCAAGGCAAACAATATGCACTGCTCTCCTCCCATCATAAAACCCATCAGGCTTGTCAGAGACAATTTGCCGTTGATGAATTCATGCTTGTTGTTTCCAGTCACCTTCTTGTTCTTCACAATCTTGGATATTGCTTCCAAGAGGATTTGCTCTATCACTGTCTCAGAGGCACTAGGTGAAGATGCTACTTTGTAGTTCCCTACATATTCCTTCTTGAATAAGGGTTATGCTGCCTTCTTTAAGTCATCAGGAATCTCCCCTATCTCTATGACCTTCAAAGATGATAAGAATCAGCCTCATATTTACATTGGCCATCTCCCTGAGCAGGATTTATCCCATCTCATCTCCTGGATTTGTGTATATACAATTTTCTAAAGCACACCCTAATTCTATCCTACTCTACTATGAGCAATGCTTTATCCCAGTAGATGCTGCTATTGGCTCAGGGACTACTATTTCTGTTCTGGAAATTGACCCACACAAATTGCCCACAGTGTAAGCAATTGTACATTCCTTAAAGTGTGCTGAAGAGTCCTGAAATCCAAGACATCATCAACACAAGCATGAGAGAAAGTGTGCAGAATAAGGTATGTATGTATAGGCTTCCATTTCAGCTAAAGTGACATTTACTACAGCATCACTGCTTATATTCCCTACCCAAGTTTTATCAATTTTATCCAAAAAATGCTCCCTGACATCATAATGTGATTACTAGCCCACAGCTCTCAATTTAGGCGATGCTAAAAATCTCATTGTCCTTCTCAGGATACATATAGCCATGATGGACATGGCTCAGTTTACCAGGACTCTTTTCAGCTGACTTTATAGAATCACAGAATTGTTTTGGTTGGAAAAGATCACCAAGTTCAACCACTGACCTAATACCACCATGGCCATTAAACCACGTCTCAATGTGCCACGCTCACACATGTCTTGAACACCTCCAGGGATGGTGACTCCAATCTCCCTGGATAACCTATTCCAATGTCTCATCACTTTTTCTGTAAAGAAATTTTTCCTAATACCCAAGCTAAACCTCCCCTACCCAAGCTAAACCTTCCCTGTGGCAACTTCAGGCCATTTCCTCTTATCCTATTACCTGACACTAGAGAGAAGAGACCCCCATATCACTGCAACCTCATTTCAGGGACTTGTAGAAATGAGGTCTCTCCTCACCCCCTCTTCTCCAGACTTAAACAACCCCAGCCCCCTCAGACATGCCTCATAAGAAGGGTTCTCTAGACCCTTCACCAGCTTTGTGGCCATTCTCTGGACATGCTCCAGAACCTCAATGTCCATCTCGTAGTTGAGGTGAAGCCTCACCAGTGCCAAATACAGAGGCACGATCACTTCCCTGCTCCTGCTGGACACACTGTTCCTGGTAAGGGCCAGGATGTTGTTTGCCTTCTTGGCCACCTGAGCGCACTGCTGGCTCATGTTCAGATGGCTGTCAACCAACAACCCCAGGCCCTTTTCTGACAGGCAACTTTCCAGCCACTTTGCCCCAAGCCTGCAGCATTGCATGGCGCTGTTGTGACCCAAGTGCAGGACCTGGCACCTGGCCTTGTTAAACCTCATACAACTGACTGCAGCCCATCAATCCAGCCTCTCCAGATCTCTTTGCAGAGCCTTCCTGCCCTCAAGCAGATCAGCACTTCAACCCCGTTTACTGTTATCTGCAAACTTACTGTGGATGCACTCAATTCCCTCATTCAGACCCTCAATAAAGATATTAAAGAGAACTGGTCCCAATGCTGAACCCTAGGCCTAAGTATTTAGCTGAACTTCAAACTAGGCAAGGTATTCACAAAAACTATTCCTTTCTTCCTTTGGAGGATAGCACTGTGGGAAGCATAAGGGCTGTCATCTCTCTACCAGTATATTAGGAAAAAAACAAACACAGCTTCTACAGAAATAGTGTCAGGTGTTTCTTGGCAGATCTGTCAGTATCATCTGCAGCTTCGTCTGCATGTATCTCTACATGATTGTGATCTGTGACCAAATTAATCAAGGTAGGTGAAGGTCAGGGACCAGATGCAATATGATACTGCATCCTTTGATATGTTTTATAGGGCTGTACTGCAAGGACAACAGATAACGAAACAACCCTCGGGGTGGAACCGAACACCATGTCCCTACTTGGTTACGTATGATGTCATGCACTAAATATCCATTATCTTACAATCTGGCAGGTATCACCTCGTGTATCTGACAAGTATGAACTTGAGAGACTTCTCTTCAATGCCCTTTGCCAAGTTTTGACACAGCCAGTTCTTGAGACTTGACAGAATCACAGTCCAAGGCAATATGGCTATACTTTGTTTCTTTTAATTATCTGCCCACATTAAGGGTCATCAGTCCACACTTCCAATGAAAACTCACCTTCCCTGAGTGCTGCTGCCAGCAACGAAGCAGCCTGTGGGGCTTCTCCAGAATCAGGTTTGATAAGAAGGTGAGGTTCGACATGAACATCCTGAAACCCACTCGCATCTCCCAGTTCTGCATAGATACGCAACTTCTCTTCCAAAAAACTACAGATCTGCTGGTCCTGGTTACTCAGTGATTCTGTCCATCAAAATTAAAGACTGTATTAACATTTTTTATCCTGCAGGGAGAGCATGTTAACCATTCACACTTCTAATCTTCTTGCCACATAGGCACTGTTTACTCAAGATAGGCCTTTTTGAAGTGGCCAGGAGTAAATTCATCCTTATAGTCTGTCTTAATGAAAACTGGCACGGAACCCAGCAAAGGGCCAAGGCAGTGCTCTACCCTAATTACATGGTCATGACTGCTCTGGGACCCGCAGCACTCACAAGGACCAACACACTTTGCTCAGGCAGACAGAATATGCACTGATTCAGTGCCCTAAAGTGAAAAAAAACTAAAATTTAAAAAAAAAAAAATCAAGCATCTACCCTCAGTAGAGGATGCCCTTCCCTGTGGCTCTCTACAGGAAGGACATTGCTGGAATTTCTCTCTTCACACTACAAAGATGTGCAGCTTAGGTGCAGGGAAACAAAGGAAGGAGAAATTATGCCTATCAGGTACATTTTTAGATAAAAATAGTATCATCAAAGGATGAAATGCCATAAACAAGCAGAAAGCACACAATTACTGAAGATAGGAGGTATTTCCACAATTTTTAAACTACATGGCCCTGAGGCTAATCTGGAATTTCAGTGTCTATTTTGAAAGCACGCATTTTTGGGTTTGAATTTTTACCCATGGCAACACTGCAAAAATATAGTCTTGGCGGGGGGGGGGGGGGGGGGAGGGGAATGGTTCTCTTCAATAAATTCACATTCTACCATCAGACTACCCCAGCCTTCTTTGCTGTGGTTCTGCCTATTGAGCCACTCTGAACCCAAAAGTCAGTATTGATGCATGATTCATTCATCTTGAACTTTCAGGAAGCAGTTCTCAGAACAGCAGGAAAGGTACCACACCTTGACATTTCTGAATTCTGGATGCCTTGGCCTCAGCAATACGTCTGTCCTCATCAGATTCACTCATTCTTCCTTCTTCTTCCTCTTCCTCTGGGCAACTTCAAAGATGAAAGACAAATAAAGGTGGATAAAGCAAAATATGCATATCAAACATTCATCTTCAGTACAGTCTTGCATTCATAATAAACAGAACACAACATCAGCACCCATGTTTGCTATAATCCAGAAGCACACCATTTGTCTGCTTCTTCAAAGAGGAGTAACTGGGCATAAACCAGAAAGAAGGACTCCTTTCAACTCTAGTAAGGCTGTACTGTGCAGCTGGCCCTCACATAGCTTTGCTGTGCTAAGCACAACCTTGGGCCTCATGATGAGCCATGAATCCCTGCCATTCTTAAAAAGTTGACACCAAGACAACAGGCATAATAATCTCTGCAGGATTCTGGATATCCAGTCCAAAGGCAAAAAGAAGGGAATCTTGCAATGGCTGTTAAGGACAGGGAATGGAGAGCAGGAATGGTCTGCTGATTCAGTGGGAAATGAAAAGAAACATAGGGAGTATGGCAGAAGTGATGGTCAGACTTTGGGGTCTGCCAGTCAGAGGAAAATCCAACCTCACAAGATGGATCAAGCGTAAAGCAGAACAGAGAGCAAGCTGCTATGAACATCCAACTGACCTCCCCATTTGTTTTGGGCTGCCAGAAATGAAAACCAAAAACCTTCCCCTCTACCTTTCCACTGCATCTTGAATATGTCTCATCCAGCTGTTACGTTCCTCTTTAGAGCTGGTATGAACCTCATACATCTCAGGCCCTGCAGATGAAGCGCTAATCAGAAACATCCCCCTTTCTTCATTGGCTACTTCTCTTACTATCAGCCTCTGAAGGGAGATAATGGAAGGCTTCTGGTCCTAGGGAAAGAGTCACAACACACAAAAATAATAGATGACTCTTACAAACATCACACTTTTAAAAGAGTATGACTTCCTAACCAATTTGGCTCATTTTAGTTGTGGTATAATCAGACTGTGTATGGGCTCACCAGGTCTGAGTGGCTGCAAATTTTGAGCATTCAAACATTTTTAAAAAATATCTTTTAAAATACGTTATATTATTGATGAACAATTAAAGCACTGAGGATGAGCTAAAAAGTAAATCCCAGAGGCACAGTATTCATATAATGCTTGTATTTCTATTGTTTGGGAACTTTCCATGACCTTTCATTCATCTTACATGTATTTACTACAACATTTGCAGTTAAAATTATTCTGTATTTTTTGCTTTACAGAACCAAAAGCTACAATTTACTTTAGGTAACTGAAAGAGGCTGTTCTCCTTCCAATCTTCATGAGAGAAGGCATGACATTAGAAATATAATTCTGTTATTTTCATCCTCTTCATTAAAAAATATATAATTTTTACAATCTTAGTTTTGTATATACTGGCATACAGCACCAGGACTTTAGGAAAACAAACAAAACAAAAAGAAAATTACCTAGTTTTCACAAAATCTACAAATAAAAGTGCAATGTGTATATTCATACATTTGAGAATATACTTACAACAGCTGCAAAGATGTATTTTTGATCCTTTTCTTGTAAGAAGAGCAGTACATCAGTTAGAAGCAGAGCTAAAGTGTCTTAAAATGAGAAAATTAAAATGATGGGTTTTAATTGAAGTTATTACAACTATAGTTGTTCCTCTTTAAAAAGGCAGAAGCCCTGATTAATAACTATCCCACAGAATACTACAGTAAACCAAACAGGAAATTTCTGGATTATCCTATGGTCTGCATGAAGTAACTGACACCATCACTTTCTACTGCACGGGAAAGAACACGTTTTGCTGTCTACCCTCATGCAGCACTATGCTGTAGTGCTGGCTGTGGGAAAGAAGTCCCATGTCAGTACAGCTTCCCAAGGCCACTCACAGGCAACCTGGGAAAGACCATCCCACATAAATTTTGGTTTGTCTGTGCTGTAACATATACTCACAGCACAGTATTGCACTGATACAAGTATTTCTGGAATACCAATGAATAGAATAAAGTTGTACAGGAAATGTGACTAAGTTCATAAAAAAAAAACAGCCTCTGCATGTGATTACCACAGTCAAATCCTGCACTTGCAAGTGAAAAATAAGGCCCCAGCCAAATGTGACTTCAGATTTTCTTTTCCACAAACACGACAGTTTCTTGAACTACTCTTCTAGCAATTAATGGCATATTCTTCATGCTATTACCTCAGAAGTCTGTTTGCAATACAGCACAATAAAGTATTTCAATTCTTAAACCGAAAAATCGTTGTATGTTATTTGCAAGTAAAGAGTTAAAGGACTTTACTGATCAGGAGGAGTACCTTTGAAACGACCAGTTGCTGTCTTCCAGTATACTAAACCTTCATGAAGAAGTATCCTTTCTTTCCTCATCAAGTCTTGCTTCCTAAAAATATGGCCATTTTTCATCTTTGTAAACGTTTTGTTTTCAGTTCTACTAAGAATTTCCAACAGCTTTTGCTTTTTTTCATATTCATTCACTGTCAAATCTACTGCTGCAATCATGTCCTTAATTAGATGAAGGGCTTTGCACAGGTCTGTATGTTCTTCTGTTCCTTCTGTATGAAACAAACAAATAAAGACCATGATAGCAGTCAGAATACTCAGAAGAGACAAGATCTCATTCCTTATTTTCTGGCAACAACCAACATGACACAAAGTTTAAACTGAGAAATAAGTCATTTTAAATCAAACCTGGCAATTAATTTTACTAGAAATATTAGAGGCATATACCTTTAGAAGATAACATGCACCTCAGCTACATTCATTAGTTAAAACAACACGTTTTATAGTTTCTGAAATATTTACAAATTGATAGCATTTAAAAAAAAATACATACAGTATGCTACTCCTCTGGATAAGGTTAAAAAAAAGAAAAACAAAAAAACAAACCCTTGAAACAGGATCGTAAACACAAAGAGTTTGCATGGGGATATGCAATCTTCTGCAGTGTTCATTTATAACCATTTGGGGGGCAATATCTGTAAGTTACTAGTGTTTCTACAGCACTCTACAAAATCCCAGATGTCATTCAAACTTTATGTGAAAAACTGGAGAGTAATTGCTGAAATGCTCACTTAGACCTACGTGCAAAAGACTTCTTCAGAATTCATTTCAAAAGAAGGGGCAGATTCACTTGAACTAGTTAACATCCTCTAGACAAGATGTTTTCCTAAAGTAAGTATGACTTTCTGGACTTCTATGGCTTACCTGGCTGGAATACTGGAAATCTTCACAGCCCAACCTTGACAAAGACTACATACACCAGACACCCTGTTTAGGTGACATATTCCTGAACAGTAGATAATTACATTGTCCTGGTTGTCTACAGAGCAGTGAATTTCATCTTTCCTTACTTTGCAGCAGTGCATATTCCTTAAGTTAGAAGTGCACTAGGATTCCAGACAGGGAGCAACACTTTAGCTTTTGTTCACCTTTTGAGTACTGTAATATCCTTTCAACCAGAACCGGGTATTTGGTGATTCGCTGGGTGACGAGCAAAATGCACTCAGGGATTCCTCGGCGTCGTGCCAACAGGTTACTACTTCTCAGCTGCACAGATACAAATATGTACCTTAAGTAATAAATGTGTATTAATCACCAAATTACTAATAAGAAATATGAACTAAATGCATTAGACTAAGCTAAAACAAAATGCTGAGACATCTGAACCATCCCCAAGGAACAGCTGCTGCCATGAGGGGTGAGGTGTACTATAGCAGGAACGTGTGTAATTCACACTGGATGACAAAGCTTTCTAAAATTTAAAAGAAAAACATAATTTTTCAGGTCACTTGTTAAGGATGACAAAATTCTGCCATTTTTATTGGCTATTTAAAGTGAGTTACTGAGTAGCATTTCAACCCTAAACCTGAGTAAACGCTGAGTATATTTTTCCTGAGCACTTTGTCAATAGTGATCACATTTCCATGTAAACTTACTTTAATAAAATTCTGGAACTTTTTGTTTTGTTGCAACTCTTTGAAGAGATTAACTGCTTCTTTCTGATGACTGCAAAACTCTCCATATATTTTCTTCATTTTAGTTGCATTTTCCTCTGAAAACTGAAAACATTGACAAGTGAATTGTGCTCAAAACGTTGAACCTTAAGGAAAGTATGTATCTTTAATTAAGGTATTTTGTACAGACATAGAACTTCTAAACTACTTGTTTCTCAATTTCTCTGAAGAATTTCACTAGCAGAGCCTATCACTATAGAATGCAAATAGCCTAGCTGTTTTTAGGAGCAAGAAGAGAAATACAGGCAGGAGAAAGCACAAGTGACTTCCACTACAATCTTGCCAGTAAGAAAAAGCTAGTGCAATTATTACAACAGTGTTTCCTTCACCTCTTTGCAAACACAATTCCTTTGAGGCTTATTTGCATTTGTCCAATCTCTGTACATCTTCTAGACAAAATAACAGTTCTGCTTCTTCATTCCGGTAGAGTAAAAAGTGACTGAAGGTGGAAAACCACACTTTCTTGTTTGCAAGGAACAGAAGTGTGGCCTAAAAGCAGTCAGCTTTTCTATTGCCTCTACAAATGCACTCTGACCACGTCTTCTCTAGCAAGCTGCCACTTGAGAGGCACAGTGCCAGATCACTACAAGAATGAACAGATAATCTCTCTTCTGTCATCATTCAATTCTTCACACTTCTGCTCAGCTGTTACAAAGTTAATCCATTGCTTCCACTTTTTGAGTTTGGAGTAGAACAGCCTTCTACTCCGAACAGGAACAAGTCCATCATTTTTACCATGCAGGTAGAAGTTCATCACAGCTACTTGTCAGTAATTATTTTCTCTCATTGCTATTTCACCCTGCAATAATCTGGAGAGGACAGTTTTTTATAAGGCAACCGCAGCCCTCTGACCATAATGTCTTTAAAGTCAATAAATTGTTTAATTTGGGAACCTCGAGTACATGAAGCATTAACAGAGTTGATGCCTCTACCTGCTGCACAAGAATGTCTCCAATTCTGCTGATGATAAAATTGCGTTCACTCCCTGCCTCACACGACTCCTGTCGTCTCTCCTTCATTCTGCAAAAGAACTGCTTGTGCATCTCCAGTAGCTCATCTAAGCAGGGGAATATTCTGTCCACTGTGCTATGGTCCAATTGCAGTTCTTCTTTCATTCCTTTCCTGAATATTTCAGACATAATGAATAGGGTGTGGATGTGGTGCACTTCTGTTTGCATCAGCTCTGCGGTACAAAAGAAAAGAGCATAGTACAGTAATCACTTGAATGTTTTCCATACCTTCCAGGATAGATTTTAGCAGCATTCAAATATACAATCATAATCAATATTTTTGTGTGAGCTTCAAATCTAATAGATTATATCAGTAGAAACAATTTATTTGGCTGTGACACAGTTCTCTCAGCTGTACTCAACTGAACAAGCTGGAATTGCAACTGCTTGACCCACTGCTTGACTGGATGAGGTCCCTTCCAACCCCAACTGTTGCATAAACAGAGCAGATGTGTCTGTCTGGTAATCACCACTCTCTATGTCCTTAGCTTGGTCTCTAGGATACACTGTAATTTCTGACAAAAATGTTCTTTGAACCTTTTCAGTATTTCAAATTTGTGATAGTTTTAGGCTATGCCTTTAAAATTAGTTTTTCACAGATCTTGAACAGAAAGTAGTAAAATGCAAATAAATCACTATTGGGTGTAAAAAGGAAAATAATGATAGTTCTGAATAATCCGATTGGAGAAATAAGGAACTTAAACTAGTTGTACCACAACAATCTCTCTTCTTGCTTCCTCAGGCTGGGAGATGCTAACCTTGTGCTTCTGCTGGCTTCTGCTTGACTTTGGCTGCATTGTTTTGGCTAAATCTAACAAAAATATCTCTCTGCTCCTTTCTCTTGTCCCTTTTGCATACAGGGGAGTTAGAAGGGGGCAGAGAAGTAGGTCCTTGACCAGGGTGGGTCCCTTGTGCTGTTTATTGATTGTAAATACCTGTAAATATTGTACATTTGTACATATTCATTGCATTTCATTGTAGTTTTGATTGTAAATACAGCTTTCATTTGCTTCCAACTGAGCTGGTCTGGCAAATTTAATGTTGGGGGGAATTTTTCAACCCACCACAAAATTGAAGCATTCGTTCTTCTGGATATAAAACATGTAGGTCACCTCTCTATTTTCTATGCCAAATTTATTTAAACCTACACAAAGTTTTGAAATACTGACCAAAAATGACATCCTGCCTCTTGATGACATCCTTTGCTTGCTTGCTACAGAATACTGGATCCACAACAAGACTCCAAGACTCTGCCTCGAATTCTTGTGCATCTGAGCGGAGATCGGTCCACTGAGACAAATCCTCATCATCTATGACAAAATGTGTATCTCATTGACACCAGGTATGCAAACAGTAAAAGTCCCTTTGCACATACAGATCTATTCATATAATAAGGGGAACACATCACAGGGATCACCTTTAGACAAGGCTTCTGCAAACACTGGCAGTGGCTTTACAATAGAGAAGCTTGGCAGATGTCAATATCATTACTCAAGCGTTGAAATGCAAATGTGACAGCAGGCAGGATAAAAATCCCACCCTTCTTTGCTCAGACTAGAATCATTGTTTAGGTTTGAAAAAACCCTTTCAGACCATTGAGTCCAACCTCTAAACAGTGTCACTTAGCACCACATCTAAACAATTTCCTTTTTATACTTCTCTTCTTGAAGAAATGTTTTAAAATCAAACATTTTTGAAGACGACAGTGAGAGACATCTGCACCATCCTTCATGAATGAGTGCTCTTAAACTCTAAAATTCAGTCTCACACTGAGATACAGAAAAAAAAATATTTCTATTCACTTCACAAGGATATGCAGCCCTTTTTAGGAGGACAGTTCATCAGTGGACAAGAAGATTTTGAGGCTGCTAAGGGAATACCAGTGAAGTGGTATTATAGTTTGCAATGTACATTGTCAATGAAGATGATGAGATGACTGCAGAAGACAAGCACGTTGCTCTTCTGGTTCTGCAAGGATGCTAAATACATTTATTTCCATTATTTTAAAACGGTAACACTAGAAAAATATTCTAAAAGTTATCAAAGAGTTAGCTATAAGAAATAAAGAAAAAAGTATTTTAGGACTGCATGATGGTATCATTTTGGTAAGGGACACAATTTAACTATAAAAAAGAGATACTCTTCTTGTAGCAGATTAAGTGGCTTCCTGTATCAAGTAAGGAATTTTTCCATTTTACACTTCCCAGTATGGGTTATAAAATAAAACAGCTGTGCAATGCTTCTCACCTTCCATCATAAAAGAATCCATTGAAGAAAAGGTTCCTAATGCTTGTAACATCTCTTCAGACTGTGACTTGGACCTCCAAGTGCTAGTCTCAGAGTCTTGTTCAGAAAATGGCATGGATCTTCTGCAGCAAAAAAATAAAATCCCACATTTATTTAGTGGTTTTTATTTTCCTAGAAATGCTGAATGACTTACTGAGCATAGCCTGCTGGCAACTTCCCTCTACCTTTCAAAACTGGCACTGGGGACACTTTTGGACAAGAAGTGGGATTGTTGCAAGGCTTCCCTCCTTCCAGCAGACAGTCCAATAGGCACAGAGGAAGAAAGATGCCCTGAAGAGAGCATCATCTGTGAAATGTCTCCAGGCAGGGAATCTGTGAGGCAAAACACAACATTCCAATAATCAACATAAAGCATACCATCAACAATACACTTATACTGAGAAATGCTACCTGGTTTTCATATTGACTTATACTGGGCACTAACAGTATATGCCATGGTCCAAGACCATTAATGCTCTCCCATAGAATATAAAGATAAGGCTACAGACAACACGGAATCAGTCTGGGACAGATATTACTGAAAAGAAAACAATCTCAAACCATACATGCTCTAACATTGCGACCTAAACACAGAAGACACAAACATTTGTGCATGCAATAAATGACATACTCAAAAGGACAAGACAGAATGAACTACTTTTGATTTTCATTCTCACTGAAAACAAAGCTTAGTAAAACTTCCACTCATTTTAATAGAAGACAAATTAAATTTAGCAGTAATTTCTTTTAAAATCCTGTTTTATTAGACATGCACTTTCTTTACTATCTTAAAGACATTGAAAGTAAAAAAAATGTAAATACACAAATCATGCAGGAAAACACATTACCAGTGCTGCTGTTTTTAACCGAGGCTTAACCTGGAAGTGCTAGGTTTACACTTCCTAACTTACTTGTTACACCAGCTTGGGGTTTGTTCTTACTGTGGTACTTCTCCTGGGACTTCTTAAAAAAAAAGAAGAATTGTATGAAATTGCAATGAAATCATAGCTAGTAATACAGTGAACAGTCAAGTCAGCAATGCACATCCATATATTATCTCATACAAAGGGTTCAAGAAAGTGGTCCTACTTTATGGTCCACATTTCTACCAATAAATACTAAATCCAAATCCGTTACTAGCACATAACAATATTCAAAGCAGAATGGTATCATCTATACTACAGTACTACTGCAAAGCCTGTAGTGAAAGTCTGCTGTGCCTAGGCATCTATTTCATGAGAGGTGGGCCAGTGAACACTTTTTGCACCTCAGCCCTGTTGAGATGAGTCGGGGGGGGGGGGGGGGAGGGGGAGGAGGGCTGTTGTCTCCTCTTGACAAACAACCCACCAGCCCCATTAATTAAAAGTGCTACTTCAGCTGTCCCAGCGCCCTGAATTGGCCCAGAAACTTCTGCAAGTTTATGATGTGACAGTAATAACCAAAATAAATACAAGCATCACTTTAAGCCTTGTTTATGCTGAATATCTGTGTGAAAACATGTTCTGCCTGCAAGCCAACATCATACAAAGCCCAGTTCTACCAGAAAGATACACTCCACTAATTTGAAAAAATTACTTGTGGCAAACTTCTCTGCAAGCAGAAGCCTTACACTGCTGGTTTTGGACATTAGGTCTTTGTCATGATAACCTCATGTACATAACCCCACTTAAAACAACACAGAAATCATCTGCTCTAGTGCTGATTTTGCCCTGTCCACAGCACCAGCTGAAAACAGGGAGTGACTGCCTAGGTAGGCTGCAGAGTTTCCTCCTCCAGAGATTTTCCAGCACAGGTCAAGCAAACATCTGCCCAAGTCAATACCTAAAAGTTAGCCTGCCTCTGCATGAGGACATGGACTAGGTCACCTTCCAAAGTCCATTCCCTGTCTGCTTTCTATTATTTCAAACATGAAATTTTCCCTTCTACAGCAGGGGCTATCTATGTTTTTGAGAAGCCTTTCTTTTTAATTCCTTTTGCATCCCTCCAGACACACCATTTCACAATTTGATCTTGCAACCCTTCAAAACCAGAAATATCTCTTTGAACTCACTTTTGACCCTCTTCTGAAGAGTGCTGTTCAAGCACAGTGCTTGCTCTGTTGCTCACATTCGACATTTTAACACCCTTGCAGCCCTATGCATACAGACACTTGGTCTGGGCAGGCTTTATGTACTTCCTTTTCTCTTTCATGTTTCCAGACCCCTTGGAAAGCAGACACCTTCTAGTAAGAACAGTGCAGTATAGGAAATTACCTTGGTGCAAATAGGAGCACACTCCTTGCAGCTCTTATGCACAATCATATTGCAATCTGAAAGAGAAAACACATTTCAAAGCCTGGTACTGAACAGGGTCCTCAGTCTGCAGAAAATCATACTCTGAGACCTCACTATTTTATCTTCTCCTTACTAAAGTGGCCCTGAGGAAGATTTGATGTTACAGCTCCTGGCTTAGAAGCAGCTTTTGCCTAATGCACTGCAGCTAGAAGATGACCATGGTCCTTCTGAAGTTGCCACCTTCCATCCTTCATCCCTGTCCCTTGCCAACCTTGGCTCATTACACAAATTGGACATAAATCCAAATCTAGGCAAAGTTTCTTTTTGAAACAAAACAGTGAACCAGGCTTTCAAAGCAGGATTCAGAGCACTTTCTAAGTCTGCATGCAAAAAGCCAGCACCTACTTACTAGAGCACTGCAGTGACTCTTTTCCTAGGAGGGCCTTTTCACAGGCCATACATGGAGTAACTCCTGAGAAGGTTCCGTTTACAAAATTGTGCCTGTTCAGTTTCTCTTTATCTTTGGTATCTTTATTTCTTGTCTTCATCCCCAATCGTAGAGGCAGAAAAAAAGGGGGCGGGAGGGGGGAAGAAAAATAACATTATAAAAGAAGGAAGAGTGATACAATCATAAAAACACTATAACATCCCCTTTTAAGGGCAAATTATTCTAAAACATTTGCTCCCTGACCTGAAGAACTTTTGGCAGTATACTAAATTATTACATCCAGAATTGTTGAAGTTCTAAAATGATACAGGTATTGCTTTCACTGTCAGGTAAACCAGCAAGCATTATCAAGGAAAACTGGAAGAAACACATTATAAAGCTGCAAAAAGGAAGTGTTACTGACTCGTTGCATGCATAAATATAAATGCACATATCTCCCTGAGGCACACATGCATGCCCATGCCTCTGCAGCTAGAGCCGCAGTTATATCAATTAGCCAATTTGTTCTTAGCAGACATTAGAAATAATTAATATTTTTCATGAATGTTAACAAATTTAATAAATTCTGTTTATCTTTACAGTACTCCCATTGCTGTGAACATACACTTCTCGAGCAGCCCTTGTAGTTAATTCTTTAGACGATTACACAGCCACAGGTTAATGTATGGCTGCTGTACCAGACACACGTGTTCAAAGCCAGTTGTGCTACTCTGCAAGGTACTGCCTCAGGCAACCATCTTCATATCCTAGGATATGCTAAGCCACAGGAGGGAGTAGCAGAAACCCTTCAAAACTGGCAAAAGGCCAGATGAAAAGATCCTGTAAGCCAAATCCAACTCTCAAGCTGCTAATTGATACTTTTGTTCTAAATTTCAGATGTCTCAACATTTAACCACAAATGTTATAATCCACCTGCCACAGTATATTTGTTTGACTCTCTGAGCCTCTCAAATCTGCAACTCTGTAACACTAAGCAGCTCTTACTTACACAGGAAGTCTTACTAACTTCAACTAAGGCAAATTCAGCTGATGGCAAGCCAAGGTAGAAGTTACAGCCTCAATTACACAAGAGTAACTGCAAGAACCAGCCCACACTTCTAGATTTCATTCAACACAGAAAATTATTTTTGAAGGCAATTCATACATTTAAACTTCAGATAAATCATCAAATGAGATTGTGAATAACATAAAAAAAAAATATGGCAAGGAAAACACTTCCTCTTGTTCAGCTAAGGATACTGTTTAAAAGGAAGGCCATTTTTAACATGAAGGTCATTCGAGGGTACACTGCATACATTTAAAATTTAAAAAAAAAATACAAAAGTTTCTTCTTATTACATACTTGCTTTTGTAATAAACAACTTATATTTACATTACAATTTATATTCTCATCAATAACTAATGTAATTACAATGACATAATTATACATACTAATACAGCTACAACTACCAAATTACCTTGCACTTATTCCGTGTGCTGGTCATTCTGTTCATCAGAAAGCTGAAAGTCCGACTCACTTTACATTTTTCAGACTCATTTTTTGAGGGTACAATATATTTATTCCATTCTTCCTCCTGTATCCTAAAACAGAAGCCAGTGATTTAAAACAAACAAATAAACAAACAAAAAAATCAGTCCAGTGGGAACATTCCTTTAAAACACAGCAGGATTTGAACAGTGCTTGTTTAACTTAACATTTACAATCATATGTTTTACTGTGGGTTATAGAATCATAGAATCAGTCAGGGTTGGAAGGGACCACAAGGATCATCTAGTTCCAACCCCCCTGCCATGGGCAGGGACACCTCACACTACATCAGGCTGGCCAGAGCCTCATCCAGCCTGGCCTTAAAACACCTCCAGGGATGGGGCCTCAACCACCTCCCTGGACAACCCATTCCAGGCTCTCACCACTCTCATGCTGAAGAACTTCTTCCTCATGGTCCAGTCTGAATCTCCCCACTTCCAGCTTCATTCCACTCCCCCTAGTCCTATCACTACCTGATAGCCTAAAAAGTCCCTCCCCATCTTTCTTGTAGCCCCCTTCAGATACTGGAAGGCCACAATAAGGTCACCTCAGAGCCTTCTCTTCTCCAGACTGAACAGCCCCAACTCTTTCAGTCTGTCCTCATAGGAGAGGTGCTCTCTGATCATCCTGGTGGCCCTTCTGACATTCAGCTGACATTACCAAAAAGACTGCACTCCATCTTTATAAAAAGGACTAACAGTAGCCCACGGAATGCTCTCACTATGCAATGTGTTACAAGCTTACTGAGATCATGGTTGGTAACAAAATCAGGTGCTTTTATTACAGTGTTTTGGACAACTCTGCAGTGAATAGGAGAACATCCATCCCTACCATGCGTGTCGCTGCAGGAATGCACAGTAGACCGCCACAGTAGAGGACAGCAAAGAGCCAAGCTGAGCACATCACAGGGCTTAAGCATGGACTTGCAGATCCTCTGGGCAAGAATCACTCCCCTAAACTGCTGCAGAAAGCCCTGCTGCAAAGCGTTCAGCAGCAGGCTCTGGCCCGCTCTGCTCCCTGGGTGGCATTCTCAGCCAGATCAGCTCCCAGCACCTCAAAACACAGGTCCTGTGAGCACTGGTTCCCATACCTGTTCTCTCGGCACTGCTCGGGCAGGCTGTATGCTCGCTCTGCAAGACATAAAAAAAAGTTATCAGGCACTCAGGCTGCACAGTCGTCAGATTCATTTGAAATATGACACCTCCATCAGGCCATAAGCTTGTCATTAAGGGCTTGCAATGTCATTTTAAAATTAAGAAAGCAAAAATGTATACACATTAGAAGCAGCTTTTCTTAGGGTCAGACCATTTGCCCACTAAGCTTTTAGTTGGCAGAAGGTGGCAGAACTGAGATAGGTATCAATGAATGATAGTTTCTGCAGACAGTATGTTTTTAAGAATAGGAGAAAAATATTCCTTCTGTTTTTCTTAGCAACCCAGGTTGAATGATTCACAATTAATTTTGCTTTTTATGTAATTCATTGTAAAATATCTTCATGGAATTCTTCCCAAATTTGCAGTTATGTGTCTTATGCAGCTTTAGCTGTAATATAAAAAAAAATTTCATCCCTCTACAGAAAGAGGAGTATTTCTAGTCCCTGTACTGCATAGGATGTGTAGTTAAAAGCTTACATCCCATGAACAGTAGAGAAGACTCAAGGAGCCACTTTCCATCAAACTATCTAAAAATCAAAAGAAAAAAAAATCATTTGGGTTCTTGTGGAAGAACAAAATAACCCCAGCAAACAAAATATAGAGACCACTCTACCATTTCAAAATAAGAAGCCATTCCATTCTGGAGACATTTTTTTGCAGTTTCGAACTATGCTTCAGAAAGACACTTAAAACTCCTGCCTAAGCGAAACTATCAGACTAGGTCTTTCTTAAAATTAGATACAGACTTTAACACGCTTTGCTGAATCAGCACGTCTTCAGACAAATGTAGACTTCAGGTTAGCAAAAGCTAGAATATTTACCAAAGAAGCAGAAAGACTAAAACGGCATTTCAGCTGCCAGGAACAAACTGTGCCACAGGATGCTTTTGGAAGAAATGAAGGCAATGTATCCATGGGAGATGAAAACAGGCTCATGCAAAACAGCACCGTGGAGCTGGCATTGCAGTACTTACTACAAGGGTGGTGCAGAGACACTGACTTAGAGAGTGAAAGAGTCTGAAGGAGGGATTGACCACTGTTCAGGAGCACACCATCTACAGAGCAGGGACAAATCCTTTAATATTACAGCAAGGTAATAGCTTCTTGAATAAAAGCATACTGATCATACTGAAAAGTTTTCACCAACAATGGATGGTGATTTCTCACTTTTTTTCTCATACTCTCTGTGACAAGGACCACCCTGTTGCCATCCAGTATCCATCTGCTTTATGTTTCACTGCAACGTAGGAGGTCAGCTGCACATTCCTCCTGTGTAGCTAAGCCTTGAGCAAGATGTTCAAAGAGCAGGCAGCTGAGCAGATGGTAAGGGGCAACTTGTCAGTGCACAGACACCTGCACAGACACAGACACAATCTCACTACAGCCCACAGAGATCAGGATGAGCTATTTGAACTAGTTTCTTGGACCAAGCTCTTGGACTAGTCCTGTACCCAGATGCAACTGCTCGAAGTGAGAACAGCTGTGCCTACCTCACACAGTAATCACCACTGCTGCTAAGCACTGGTCAACGCTCCCATCCTTGCAAAATGCTTGCAAGGAAGGCATGAAGCAGAAGGTGCTAGAAGAACAGAAGCACCCATCAGCAACCTCACCAGATCACCATCCTTCCTCCTAGCAGCTCAACAAAGGTATCTGCTGAAGGCTGAAGAACAGCTGGCTTCCGAAGTGTGGACAGAAAAGGGTTTTCACCTTCTCTACAAGACAGGTTAAGGTCCAGAACTGACTATTCCCAAGAAGAAGGTGAGAGAGAATGACCAAGCCATAGGCCCCAGCCTTGATGAGGTCAGAGCACATAATGGTGTTTGGCTGAAGCATAACAGGCTGCTGCTCCAACAGTCCCTTTCAGCTGCCAGGTGAAAGGAATTCTAAGAAATCCTGTTTTAACTTTACATGCATGCCACAGAGCTTTGCTTATCTGCCATCCTCTGCTTCTGTGACATACATCCTTCTTCTCCCTTGTTTTGCCAAAGACTTCTCTCCTAATCCATTGGATACAAATGGTTACAAATGCATTAAGTAATGTGGAAAAATAAAACACAGTTGTGTGCTGCAGGATGAAATACACACACTTTCTCACAAAGGGACATAAAATCTTACAGTGAACTTGAGCAACCACAAGCAAGTTATTTGCTGCACTTAACATAGTTTCTTAAGGCAAAAACATCTCTGCAGTCACTGCATGTTTACCCATCAGTTTTCTCCCCATCAGCTTCTCACAGTTTTGAATTTGTTAACAGGCTTCAAAGTTAACAATGAAATTTGCACAACTTTTTTCATGTTCTCACATTCATGTCACAGAATGACACAACAGTTTGGATTGGAAAGCATCTTCAAAGACCACATAGTCCAAATCCCCTGCCACAGGCAGAGACATCTTTTAGTAGATGAGATTGCTCAAAGCCCCATGCAACCTGGTCTTGAACAGTTCTCATGTTGAGGCATCCATGTCTATCTCATCTGCCTCTTGCTCAGGACCAGTGAACGGCTAAAGGTATACTGAAGGGAAAGACAAGCTGAAGTACAGCAATGGACAGGGGTTATAGAGACAGATGCCAAGTTTCTCTTGAAACAAAAGTGTTTTTAATAATGTGATCTACATAAAAAACATAGTATGTATTTCACACTTTGAATGGTTTTCAAAAGTGTGGGTTGTCTTCTAAATATGAAACTACGTGTCTAGAAATAAAGTATGTTACAAACAATTTGGAAAAAAAATTACAAGCTTCTTGCAGAGGCATCTCTGTGAGAGGATGGGATTTACTTATCAGCCTGTGGAGATGACAATAATCCATCTACGTTTCAGACATTCCTTAGCATCTACAGGGAGCTAGGGCCATCCACCCTGATTCCTCTTCTGTGTTACCCTGAGCCTCCTCATGGTCTCTTCCTGTCACCCAGTGGGAAGCCAGGATAAGGATCTTTCAAAAAGAAGGTTCCTGCCCTTGTTGGAGACACTTTTCCTGATTAACGCTCTCCCAGTTTGTGTGCCTTCTCAAGGATCAACTGCTGTTTCAGGAGAGGGCATGAGGGGGCAGCAGAGGGAAGAGTGAAGGGATGATGGCATCCAAAGGCAATTAAACCCTGCTTCCACACGTGTTGGCAAGGTCTGCATACAGAACAAACCTGAGTAAAGCCATCAGCACTAGGTCTGAAGCAGGGCGCCATGGGATGAGGCTGTGCAGGTGCAAAGCCTGAGCACTGACCTTCATTCGAATCCCCAGCTGCAAAGTCCCGAGGAATGCGAGATCTTCCTGAAAAACCTTTGGGTGACGAGCAGGAATAGGAGCGTGACCGAACCCCAGATACTGTGCACTCCTTCAAGAAATTGCAGCAAATTAGAATCTGTGTCATCTTGAAATGCATCAGCAATAGAAACAAATTAAATCAGTGACAGAATTTCTGAAAGACAGACACCCTTTGGAGTACCACCTTGTTGCACATCTTTTCATGCAGCCCCTTCCTGTCGTGCTGTTTGCACTACTGACAGGAGTATGGGATCTTTTCATCCTGGGAGGTGGAGGACACAGCTGGTGGCGCCTAAGAGCTTTAACTACGAGTACGGACACAGCTTGATGAAGTATCTTCTAGTTGTGTGGCACACAGCAATGAGTCTTTGGACTGAGTAGGGCCATCTCCACCTCATCTGGCTTCTGCATGATTGAGAACACTTGGACTTCCATGATGAAGTCCCTGTGTGCAACAGTACCTAGCTTGTGGATGCATCCCAGCTTTGCAGAGATCAGCCCCTATTAACCCGTTGCAATGGCTGATTATCCTCCTTGTTTAATTTGCTGCTTGTCTGCTGAATTAAACATCTCATTAATAGTGATGACGTAGGTTGGTTTTTTCGTATTGCACACAAGAAGAGTGACCAAATCACCCTCCCCATCCCTCTGATGACAATTAGGATGAACTTTTGTCCTTGCAGGGTGTTGCAGATTTGAGTTGAACCTGCTGCTGTTATTCATACCATGCTGCAGTCATGCCAGCTTCAAAAATGAAAGTGCTAATTGGAGGAAAGTATTATGGGACTTGAAATTCAGATTGCAACATGGGAGGCTTCCTGCTCCAGTTGCTGCTTTTGGGTTCTGGCATCATAGGTGTGGGCTTTTTTGCAGGCATGGTGCGGGCAAGAGTGGGAGTTAGGCAGCTGCTGGGTTTGGCTTTCTGTTTTATGCTGGTTTTTTCCCCTGTGTATTTCACTGTGCTTCTTCTGCAAATAGGCTAAGCAAGCTAAGGTAATCATGTATTGTATTATTAGATTAATTAGATTATTAACTAAAGTAATTACATGTTGTGCTTATGGTATCTTATCTTACATTAAACTCTTTATCTCAGCCTTGAGTTGTGTATGTTACTCTTCCCCTCGCTTCTGTGTTGGGGGAGGAGGCAGTTTAACCCTTGCACTGAACTGTTACACGGGGTGTGTTTTCCAGGCTCTTGATTGTTCCTGTAGTACTTTTTAACTTACTGGAGTATTTTTATTTTTACTGGCAGCTCTAAGATTTGGGTGCACTGTGTAATAGGAATTATACCAGTGCCATGTGCACTAGTATCTTTTGAATCCATTCCAGAACTTGAATTATTTGTTTTGGTGATAGCTCTACATTGAGAATGTATATTCAGATAATCCACTCTGTCCTTCAAAGCCAGTTCTGGGGCACTGCTTTGCAGAAGACGTATATGTAGGGCTCAGATTTCTACTTCCTTATATAACGTATAAATTAATGTTCTGGTTCTGTCTGGGCCTCTTTCAGATAGATTGGATCACTCTGATATGTATCTAGATATATTTAATTGGTTATTTTTCTAGTAACTGACAAAATCTGTAAGCAGCATAGCATCATTAAGTGATCTTGTTTAAAATTAAGCTTTGAAACCTCTTGGTTGGTCTTTAGTCCATCAAAAAATTATAAAAGGAGGCTGTAGCAAGGTAAGTGTTGGTCTCCCTAGTAACAAATGATAGATGAGAGCGCACAGACACAAGTTGCATCAAGGTAGGTTTAGGCTGGCTATCAGAAAAAACATTTTCATTGAAAGGATTCTCAAAGACTGGAGTAGGGTTCTCCACCTCTGAAGGTGCTTAAAAGACAAGGAGGTGCAGTGCTGAGGGACATGGGTTAGCAGTAAACTGGGTAGAGTTAGATAATAGTTGTCCTCAATGATCTTAAAGGTCTTTTCCAATCAAAACAATTTTATGATTTACGATTCACACAAATTTTTGGCTTCGTAAAAGCTTCAAGTTGAAGAAAACTTTTCAATGACTTCATCTGAATTCTTAGTCTGTCACACTTCCACCATGATAATTTTTTGTATATTACAGGAAATAATTCATGGTGCAAGTTAGACTAAGAATCTAGGAGAAATGTTATAGTCTTCTGCAGTTTGGTGGCAAATGCCAAAGAGTGTTGCAAGCCATCATATGCGATTACTAAGCTATCTTCTTTTACTAATGAAGCCATTAATCTTAGCACTTTACTACTTCAAGCACATTTCACAGAGACTAAAGCCTCTTTCTCTTTTCTCTCTGCACTATTTTTTATTGTTCATGAAAAGATATTCTGATCCTGAGAGGAGACCTTCTGATTTACATTTCAACAGAGCCTCCTCCTAAACTGCCTACAGCATTATTTTTAAAAGTAGCCCTAACAGAATTCAATGTTTGTGCTGGACTCTTCTTCCCTTCATTTGCTGAAGATCAGATAAAGCTCTAGAGAGGCAAAAAGTCTCTCTAAAAAATCATAAAGAATCCCCACAAACAAACAAAAAAAAAAAAAAAAAAAAAAAAAAAAACAAAACAAAACTCTATGTGTCTAAAGATTTCAGATATGGCATCATGGTCTACTGCAAACAAACAAATGAAAGCCAGAATACTTTAGAAACCATAATGAAGAGGAGAGATTTGCCGTGGTCAAAGCAGAAAACCCATCTGAATTTCCCTGACTCTGGGAATCATTTTAAAAGAGGCAGCAGGTTGGTTTTATACTTTACAAAGCTATTACCCTTTCACATAATTACAGCTGGTTAAACATTTCCTCACTAAATATATCTTGGTTAGAAAATGCTGATTCATTGAACCTGAGATTATTTCCTTTCTGATAAATTATGTTCTTTCAAAGCTGAAGAAAATCTCTGATAAACCCTTCATATAGCTGCTGCCAAGTCCAGCTACAATCGGGCAGCTCTGGCTCCACAACCCTCTGCACACTACTCTCTGGAGAGCCTGGCACTGCCAACTGGGAACTCATTTTTCCCCTTCAGGCACTGTTTCTTACATATTCTCAGTGATTTACTTAAAAGGAAAACAATGCAAACCAAGATAGCATCAAATACCTTGGACTGTAGACTGGTAGGTGAGTCTAATCCATCTCTGCTACAAGCCATGGCCTCCGAACAGCCAAGAGGGGGATAGTCTGAAACATCTCCACTTCTGCAGTCCACCTCAAGGTCATCGAGACTTGAACTGAAACAACAATCTTTAATTTGCAAGAATTCTGGCAACAATCCATCTCAACCTTAATGAAATAAATACTGCTGTATACTCTGATCAATGACAACCCAAAGCACCATGATTGTATCACGTAAGTCATGCTCAGAGCCCACTCTCAGGTTTGCAGTCACCTGGTCAAGGTACTCAGTCACTTTGTAAGGGACTCATCTGACAGCCTTGTGGATCTGCAGTCACCTGGTCAAGGTACTCAGTCACTTTGTAAGGGACTCATCTGACAGCCTTGTGGATCTGCAGTCACCTGGTCAAGGTACTCAGTCACTTTGTAAGGGACTCATCTGACAGCCTTGTGGATCTGCACTACAGATGCTTCCAGGGCTCACAATCACACAGACGCCTACCACAGTCAGCCACTTTAGGAGGATGATTTTCAGACTCACATTCTGCATCTCCCTTAAAATGAGATGTTTTTTCCACACATGCACCTGACTCTCTACGTAGATGATAAAAATAATTAAGACAACTAGCTTGGATACGTATCTTAGCTAAAATACGTAGGTATATATGGATATTTTGTGTACTGTCTGTATTTGAAAGATAATGGTGGGGCTATTCACAGACATCTTTTTTTTTTTTCCCTACACCTTGGACTTTATGGAGGATGGAAGAGAAAACTAATGGAGAAATGGAGTGTTTGAGACAGTTTATGAGATTATTTAGAAAGATATAAACTTTAAAACATATAGGACTGTAAGCAAAATGAAAAATCCCCGGATAGACCAACACTTCAAACATCTACAGACTATTTGACTGGGGAGGGCTCCTGAGCAGGAGTGTGCAGTAAGTTTTCTCAGGCCTTATTATTAGAGTTTCTCCAAGGGGATCCTGTCAGTTGCAAAAGCAAGTTCATGGTCTCTTCATCAAAGTGACTGGAAGGAATGGTTGACTGCGTGCAATAACATTCCAAGCTTCCAACGTAAAACTTTAAATTATGTGTGGTATTTCTAAATAGCTATAGTTCCTAACAGGAAAAACAACACAAGAATTCCTTCACACACCACTACAATTCAGTTTTGTTCAAGGGTAAATCTATCAATACTGTCCAAAACTACTTCCTTATTAGACTTCTGGAGGTTATCTTTTGCAATGTTTCCTACCAACAATGCATGTGACATCTCAGAAACAAGTTATTTAACTGCATGTCAGTTCACATTTTAAAATCAGAAAAAAAAAAAACAAAACAAAACTGTCCAGACAAGGAAGTGCATCTTACTGAAGACAACTTACCCAACGGAATTTTTTTGGCACAAATGTTCGTTTCAATCTCTTGCCACATCAGTAAACTGGCAGATTACACTAAAATGGGAGTGTTGATCTGGTTGAAGATAGGAAGGCTCTACAAAAGGACCTGAACAGGCTGAATCAATGAGCTGAGGCCAACTGTATGAAATTCAACAAGGCCAAGTGCCAGGTCCTGCACTTAGGTCACAACAACCCCATGCAATGCTACAAGCTTGGGGAAGAGTGACTGGAAAGATGCCCAGCAGAGAAAGACCTGGGGATGTTGATCAACAGCTGGCTGAATGTGAGCCAAGAACACTGACAGCATCCTGTCCTGTATCAGGAACAGTGTGACAAGGAGGACTGCAGAAGTGATTGTCCCCCTGTACTCAGCACTGGTGAGGCAAGTACCCTGAGTATTGCCTTCACTGTTGGTGACTTGACTACAAAAAAGACATTGAGATCCCTGGAGCAGTGAAGGGAAGCAAAGCTGGTTAAGGGTCTAGAGAACAGGTCTTATGAGGAAGATCTGAGGGCACCGGGGTTGCTAGTCTGGAGAAAAGGAGGCTGAAGGGAGACCTTACCATTCTCTACAACTACCTGAAAGGAGGTTTTAGCAAGGTGACTGTTGGTCTCTCCTCTCTACTAATAAGAGATAGGATCAGAGGAAATGGCCTCAAGCTGCAACAGAGAGGTTTAGACTGGATACTACAAAACAACTTCTTCACTGAAAGGGTGCTCAAACACTCCAATAAGCTTCCCAGGGAGCTGGTTGAACTCCCATCCCTGGAGGTGTTTAAAAGATGCACAGATGTGGTGCTAAGGGACATGGTTCAGCACCAGACTCAGCAGAGTTAGATAACGGTTCAACTCATTCTTAAAGAGCTTTTCTAACTGGAACAGTTCTTTGATGCTGTCACCTCCAAAGAAGGTGCTGCTGGAATAACATCCAATAGTCTTGTATCATGTGTAACATTTGGATCACTTGGATTTGACATATTACAACCAATCACGTTTCTCTTAAAGCTCATATATAGGTACCTGGCTGGGTCTTAGGGAAGGTGAGAACATCTAAAACTGCAGAAGAGAAAAATGTTTATGGTAGAGGTAGAAGATGACTTTTAGTAATCTACACTATATTCCTGGAGCTAGCAAAAATAGAAGGTTTGAGAAAAGAACAGCTCTTAGACTGACACTGATTGTCTTATATATGTTGAAAGATTCTTCCTAGTGGGACTTCATAATTGCATAAGAAACTCAAAATTAAGCTAGACAAAATGTAACTGTCCACTTTAATTAACAATGGACAGACACTACTTTCTTACTGTTTTCACATAGACCTGACAGCTTCAAATTTCCTCCTGTACAAGAAGGAATTGATTTCATGTCTATCCTATCCAGAGAAGCAGTAAAGCTTTTTTGTCAAGGAAATTTACTAACTGATAAATACAGTTATATACATAGTTTCATTTTCAAGGCTGTCTGCATTCCTAAAGCCAACCAGTTCACACCATAAGCCAAAGCTGTCAGGGAGGAGGACCCTCAAGACAACTGCCTTCCGCTGACAGCAATACTTGGGTGCCATCAAAAATGCAGAAAACAGTCTGAACCTATCAGAAACTTGAGCTGTATCCTGCATGGTGTCTTCAAAAACCATGCAATCAGGAATATACTGGTCCTTACACAGGTCAGTGCAAAGACTGCAAGGTTTCCCAGAGTGTTCAAAAGATTTTGGACAAGTTCTTAATGGAAAATGTAATTAAGGAAAACTAGGGTGAAATTCTGTTTTTTGATAAAAATAACACAATGGAAAAGCTTAGAGTGCAGAGCAGATTCTTTTCTTTGTTTTGTTTTGATTTGTTTTTTAAGAATACACATGAGAAAAAGAGGTATAAAAGTCTAAATTTGCATTAAAAATTCATTTACTTGGAGGTCATCTTGTATTGGTTAAAAATATCATCGTAACTATTTTATGAAAACAGATCATTAGGAAAATTTAAATATGAGTGACTGAAAACAGTAATTTTACCTCAGTAATAACATATATTACTCCATCTTTTGAAATAAAAGATTATATCAGATAATTCTTACTCTGGTCATATTATATCAAGCCAGTTCCATACCTTCTTTTTTTCATTTCAGTATAAAGTTGGCCCCGATCTTTAATAAATCCATGGGTCTTAAATGGAAGGTATGAATCTTTTCCATACAAATCACCAGGTGAAGCAGCATCTTTTAAACCCGTGTCTTCTCCATTTTTCACTGGCTTTTGCTTTCCTTCATTTGTAACACTTACATATTGGTCATTCCCCTCAAGGGAGGGAGATGAAGAGCTCTTAGCCACCAAGGCTGAGTTGGTGGCACCATCTCTGTAAACATAGTTCGTCTTTAATTCTCCAGCCTGCAGAGGAAAAAAAAAAAATGTTGCTAAGAGGCAATAATAAGATGTATTGTCAGGAAACTAGGATCAGGTAAGTTTATACTTTTATTTATGGTTATGTTTTGACTTTTTTTTTTCCTCTCTTACTTTTTATAGTAGATGAATAAAAGGTTAAGAGATTCTAGATCTTACATTGTTTTTTCCTATGGTGACAGTTGCAATAATTATTTGCAAGTCTAATGAATTTCTCACTTGTATCCATACCTTTTGTCAAATGTATTGATCCATATATTTACAGCTTTTATTTCGAATTTGCAGCTTTTATTTTAAAATATCCTTGAGCAAAAATACGCATAATACATTAGTATGGAAGACATATGGAAAGGAATTAAAATACTGTGCAATTCATTTTGGGAAAATCAGATCATACACATCATGCACTTTAATTTTCCAGAACCATTTTCCTAATCTTCCATATAAGTATACATGATCTGGAACAGAGGTTCTCCAGAGTAGGAGGGGAAAGGAATCTTTATTATTTGCCATTAAGTAATTCTGGGCATGAAGCACCTCTCGTCTGGCACAAAGATAGTAATGGAGCTGGGAATTATGTTTTCTCATGTACAATGAGCAGGATTTAGACCCTGGTAATAATTCTTTGTGCAACTGAGCTTGAACTCTATAGATGATACTAAAATATAGTTTATCAGCAGTCTTTTAATTAGATGCAATATGTCTATTTAGACGCTGAATAATAGCGAAAAGCCACACAGCCAGGTAAAACACACAACTTCCAAAAACCACCTGTATAAAAGCCAGAAGAAAGAAAGAAAGAAAGAAAAGAGACTGCAAAGCATCTCCAAAACCCCAGTCTTTCAGATTGCTGACTTCAACCTCTCCAGCCACACTTAAGATGTGTTTTCATCTTCATTATAATGTTTTAGTAAAAGGCAGAGGGAACTGCTGGCATTTTTACAGCAGCCTGTATTTGCATTTGAAAACACAGTGCATGCAAGCCTGGAACTACTTCTGTTGCATTATGCAGATGAGCAACATGAAAGTAAAATGCTGCTCCCAGGTCTTACACAGCTGATCCTTCCTTCAAAGTTATTCCTGTGCAGGTGTTGTTTCTCCGGCACCAAAAGGGACCTTCTTCAGAAGCTGCTCTGGCTCCAGCTTTGTGGTTTGTAAGGGAGCATTCGGCCCCAGTCAGCAATTTAACAAATTTGAAAGTAGCTAGGTATCGAGCAAATACACTCAGGTAACATCTGAAGCAGGAATGAAGCTGCCCTTCTGTAGCTCTGCCCTTCCAACACAGGCCTTGTTAAAATCAAAGGTTCACAGATTGCATAGATAATCCTCTACTAATTGCTTGCCCTTAGGTCATAATTTCACACATCCCCCAGTAACCCTAGGTGCATTTTTAACATACTGGCCTCCAACTGCAACTTCCTTCTCATCAGTCACAAGAAACTACATCTTCAGTGAATGCAGTGGTTGAAGTGTTTCAGGAAATAATTTTTTTAAAAAAATTAAAAATTACACTTGCAAAATCTCTCCCTTTTTCTACTACTATCATCTGATTATTTCATCTTCATTCAGTCCATCTTTTACTCCACGGAGAGTCCATAGCAGATTACAAACAAATTAATCACTTAAACCATCGCTGAAACATAGCTACATGCCACCAGAATCTGGCAACTACTACAATCGCTATACAAAAGAGTTGGCCTAATACTCTCTGCTCAAATTATAATATCTGAGTGTGACAATGGGGGAGGGATGTCAGGTGATAAAATAGTGATGTCAAATCTAATTTGGTCTGGACACTCTGGCTCATCTCCAGTGCTGGTGACACATAAATCAGAAACTAAGCCAGAATTTCCAGTATCAGAATACTCTGTGCCAGCTGTTGGACATCAATTTTACCCCCTCAGCAATATCTCATTTGAGCTTATAAGCTTAGCCATGAACTTCCACAATTAGCCAGAATCTGCAAATTCATCTCTTTTGCAAACATACATAGAATTCAGAAAATCTGACATTCACATAGGCAAGTTACATCATGTTAATGTTTTTTAGAAAGAAGCAATTACCATTCAGCTCACACATAGAAAAGAACTGTAGAACTGAAGAAGTGAAGAACTGTATTCTTCATACAGGCTGAGGAGAATAATTCCTATTATCAACTGAGTCTGTAAAAAGGGACCTCAAAAATGTTGTTACAAATTCACAGCAGAGAAGAGTAAGGTACTCTTGGTTTTATTTTAGAGCTTTACTAATTTACTAATTTACACACATATCACTGCTGACAGCCAGAAGACCCTACTGTCACAAAAATAAGATACTTTACCAGAAAACAATTAAAATTTTGTCAAAGTTCAAACATAAGTTCAATATCTTTATCAACAACCTGGATGAGGGCATTGAGAGTACCCTCAGCAAGTTCACTGATGATACAAAACTGGGGGGGTTGGCTGACACCTGTCAGGCTGTGCAGCCATCCAACGTGACCTGGACAGGCTGGAGAGCTGGGTGCAGGCAAACCTCATGAAGTTTGACAAGGACAAGTGCGGGGTCCTACATCTGGGAGGAATAACAACAGACACCAGTACAGGTTAGGGGCTGCCCTGCTGGAAAGCAGCTGCACAGAGAAAGACCTTGGAGTGCTGGTGGAGAGCAAGTTCTCCATGGAACAACAATGTGCTCTTGTGGCCAAGAGAGCCAATAGGATCCTGGGATGCATCAAGAAAGGTGTGTCCAGCAGGTCTAGGGAAGTTCTTCTACCTCTCAACGCTGCCCTGGTGAGACCACACCTGTCCAGTTTTGGGATCCCCAGTTCGAGAGAGACAGAGACCTGCTGGAGAGAATCCAACGGAGAGCCACGAGGATGATGAAGGGACTTGAGCATCTCCCCTATGAAGAGAGACTGAGATCCCTGGGGCTGTTTAGTCTTAAGAGAAGACTGAGAGGGGATCTGATCAATGTCTATAGGGGTCAATATCTGAGGGGTGAGTGTCAAGTGGAGGGGGCCAGGCTCTTTTCAGTGGTACACAGTGATAGGACAAGGAACAATGGGTTCAAAGTTGAACATAAGAAGATTTCACCTCAACATGAGAAGAAATTTCTTTACAGTGAGGGTGACAGAGCACTGGAACAGGTTCCCCAGGGGGGTTGTGGAGTCTCCTTCTCTGGAGACTTTCAAAACCCACCTGAATGCATTCCTGTGCAGACTACCCTAAGTGATCCTGCTCTGGCAGGGCGCTTGGACCTGATGATCTCTTGAGGTCCCTTCCAACCCCTGATATACTGTGATACTGTGATAAGCTTACTTGGTCTACTACCATGCAGTTTGCATATACTTCATCACTTCCACTCAGCATGGCAGAAAGTCTGGCTGCAGCAAAGAAAGTAGGTGGAGCCTTGAGTTTCCTGAGCACATCAAGGGTAGAATGTCTCTGCTCTGGAAAAAAGAAAATGTAGAAAACATGCCATTAAGTCCCAAACCATTTTATTCTCAGATATATACACTGTTATAAAAATGGCTCAGTTAAACATTAAACACCAAATTTTAGGATTACAATTTTACTGCTGTTTATGTGGCCATTCAAAAATCTGCCCATTTTGTAGTTGCATAGCACTTGCTCTATATTCCAAGAAGCCTCTAGCTGGCAAGATACTAAAAAGCACCACAGAATCATTCACATAACTTAAAAATAAGTGTTCCCATATCTTGGTTAGCAAAACTTTCTATTTTCTGGCTAAGATGCAACTTTATAGAGATGTGTGGTTGCAGAAGCACACAGGACTAGATCTATGAGCTAGAATGAAATATGCATGACTATGGTCTATACATTAAACACTTAACATCTGATACGTTGTTTAAATAGAGTGATGTTCAACTGGAGTCAAATAATGACTCACCTAAAGCATTCTACCTACTGGGAGCAACATGAAAACTAATCTTAAACCAGTAAAGCAAATTACTATTGTAGTGCCAAAAAAGAGCAAGAAATTTATTAAAGAGGTACAAATAAAATAGTACTGATTGTGCCTTAAGAGGGTGGCAGCAATCAATCAAGAATTAACCTATGAAGGTGATATTTGGGATGAAGGCTAAATCTGATCTGATTTTGGAACTGAAACAAGATATCAGCTTCACTAAAAATAACAGAAGTTGAAAGTTCAATTTTCATTAGCATATTGATGACTGCAAATCTTATAAAAAGCTGCACAGGCTGACTCTTTATTTCATGGCTTTGAACAACAGAAAAACTAACCAAGTTTTACAGTAACAGTGTCGATCTGTCCTGCACACTCACTTCTCTTAAAGCTGTTTGCTAGTATGAAGAGCATGCATCAATACAGCATTTAAGCTGGTAGTCAAGGCCTCAGATTACTTTCTGTTTGTATAAAACATCAAAATTTGACAAAGAGGAAACCAATCTTCTTCTAGACTGTGTGAAAATAGCCTTTAAAAAAAATCACAGCTGTAATGCAATTTTCCTTATTTTAAGATGCTGTAAGTTAAGCATTGCCATGGGAAGTGAACCAAGATAGACTACCATAAGAACAAGGTGATAATGAATCATACTCAAACCCAAAACTCTCAATAGATTTAAACTGTTTGTCTGATACTGAAAATTATGCCAAAAATCCATATTAGTCTGCATCAGAAATTTATTTTGTGTAAAAGTGGAAAGGAAAATAAACCACTAAAGGCTTCTCCAAGGCTATATTCCTAAAGCAATGTAACTGCTTTAGGAAGATCACAGAACCATATAGCATGGTTTGAATTGAAAGGAAACTTTAAAGATCGCATAGTCCAAACCCCCTGCCATAGGTGGAGGTATCTTTCACTGCATCAGGTTGCTCAAAGCCCCATCCAACAGGACTGTGATCTTCAGATTGCAAGAAAAGTTACTATAATGAAATGACACTGGATTAGAAACTACACTTGTCAAGGTCTGAGGCATTTTTTCTTCAGGAAAAGAAAGTCCCAAACCAATATCAAAACTGCAGTGCTACACCACAGCTTTTATTTAGTTTTCAGATGCTATCTCATAAAGCCCAAGAAGAGTAAGTTCTATGCTTAGGGGAAAATGGAAATTCCCATTTAGAAATGGCATGCTATGAATTATTTGGTTTCTAGTCCTGGCAGGTCTTGTGGGATCTTATACCAGTAAAACATCCTTACACTTCTCATTTTAATTCTCTCTCTGGAAGAATTTTAACATGATTTTAGCCACTGCCACTGAGAACTGTTAAAGCCACAAACCACTTCCTTAGGTCTGAGAAGATTCCAAAGCCTTTGTTTATATATAGTATAGAAGTATTGTTTTCTACAGCAGACTTTGGCAGCTAAAATCATATGGAAATGTGGTTTGGCAGAACTGCCACTACTTTCTTGTGTCAAGAAAAGTTTTCCAAGAGCTGGTCTCAAACCAACAACCAGAAAGAAAAGAAAATGAGGGCTCTCTATTGCTTCTTGTATGCTTATTACCTTCCCCAGCACACACTCCCTCTTGCATTTAAACCTATGGGTACAACTGGCAAGGGCAGTGTTTGACGCCAGTGCTAGGCTGAAAATTATCAATACATATCCCTGAAAAACAGCCCAGGTATTATGAATTCTAGAGTAAACCTAAGCCTGTGGAGATAGTTTCTTGTCTTCAGCAACAGCACCCACTGACAGTTCTCTACAGTCAGTTAATGGACTGCACTGTGAATTACACTTCCCAAGCCAGAAACAACAAAATACCCTATTACTTCACATTTTTATGTATATAGCAACTTCTAATACCACATTTTACATTCTCTTAAATTATGTAAGAGTAGAACAATCTAACATGTCCAGTGAAGGGCAACGAGGCTGGTGAGGGGTCTGCAGCACAAGCCGTATGAGCAGCAGCTGAGGGAGCTGAGGGCTGTTTAGCCTGGAGAAGGGACTCAGGGGAGACCTTATTGCCCTCTACAATTACCTGAAAGGAAGTTGCAGCTATGTGGGGGTTGGTCTCTTCTCCCAGGCAACCAGTGACAGGAGAGTCTCAAGCTGTACAGGGGAGGTTTAGGGTGGATGTTAGGAAGAAATTCTTCACAAAAAGAGTGATCGGCCATTGGAAGGGGCAGCCCAGGGAGTCACCGTCCCTAGAACTGTTTTAAAAAAGACTGGATGAGGCACTTAGTGCCATGGTTTAGTTGATTAGGTAGTATCAGGTAGTAGGTTGGACTTGATGATCTCAAAGGTCTTTTCTAACCTAGTTAATTCTGTGATTCTGTAAATAACTTCTGAAGAAATCTACTGCAGATACAGCAGGATATATTAGAATATGTCATCTGTAGTACTTTCCATCAGTCAGTCTTTATTATCACTGCTAAATGTCCCATGTTTTTCTGGTGATGCTCCAATCAGTCTGTTGCCAAAGGTGAGACGTGTAAATAAATACTTATTCGGGTTTTAAATGAACAGACTAGAAGGTAGCAGGTTATTCATGGCTTCGTGTTGCAATACAACCCCATTGCACCTCTTTACTCCCACTCCACCCCCCATTTCAAACATGCCTGAAGGGATGACTACATCAAATTGACTTTGTAACAAGAGAAGTATTTAAAGACTTCGCTGAATGCAGGGGAGACCATTATTAATTACACATTTACTGTGCTAGTAACTTATTTCCCCTGGACAGGCCTGAACAGTTTAAAAAGTGACAAAACCATTGCAAACGTCCACAACACACAATACATTCCTACAGCCCCACTAATTACCACCAGCCTGCCTCGCTGCCTACCAGTTACCTTGGTCTGACAGGGACCATCAGCAGACCTTTCTCAAGGCTAACAAGGCAGCAGGTAAAAGCTTTCTGCACTGGGTTCCAGTTGCAAAGCTGTCCCTGCCTGAAAGATGAAAAGTATTGACAAAATACATTTTCAAAGAAAAGGTCTCAAAAATCTCCCTGACCTATTAAAATGCTCATTCTCATTGCAGATGCAAAACTTCAGCACAGCTTATGGAAAGAGAGAGAAGATTTCTATAGGGCAGCCCCAAGGAGAGGGCCTTGGGGGTGCTGGTGGATGAGAAGCTCAGCATGAGCTGTCAATGTGCACTTGCAGCCCAGAAAGCAAACCAGATCCTGGGCTGCATCAAGAGAAGTGTGGCCAGCAGGTCAAGGGAGGTGATTCTCCCCCTCTACTCAGCTCTGATGAGACCCCACCTGGAGTACTGCATCCAGTTCTGGAGCCCCTATTACAAGAGGGATATGGACATGCTGGAAGGTGTCCAGAGAAGGGCCACCAGGATGATCAGAGGGCTGGAGCACCTCTCCTGTGAGGACAGACTGAGAGAGTTGGGGCTGTTCAGTCTGGAGAAGAGAAGGCTCCGAGGTGACCTTATTGTGGCCTTCCAGTATCTGAAGGGGGCGGACAAGAAAGCTGGGGAGGGACTCTTTAGGCTATCAGGTAGTGATAGGACTAGGGGGAATGGAATAAAGCTGGGAGTGAGGAGATTCAGGCTGGACATGAGGAAGAAGTTCTTCACCATGAGAGTGGTGAGACCCTGGAATGGGTTGTCCAGGGAGGTGGTTGAGGCCCCATCCCTGGAGGTGTTTAAGGCCAGGCTGGATAAGGCTCTGGCCAGCCTGATGTAGTGTGAGGTGTCCCTGCCCAAGGCAGGGGGCTTGGAACTAGATGATCCTTGTGGTCCCTTCCAACCCTGACTGATTCTATGAAATTTGCACTTCTTACAGAGTGAAGGTCTCCCAAAGTTTCAGCTCTGAAAGACGTCATCAATGAACCTCAAGATGATTACTGAGGTAAAAATGACCCAAACATGACAAATCAGAACTGAGTCTGGTACTGAAACAACGCAGCAGAAAAACTCATCAAGCAGATCCCCCTTGAGCTGAAAGCTCTTTGTGCCGTGGTCACAGAGAAAGAATAAAATCATGACATGCCTCCTTTAGCAGAGCCTTTGGCCCTCTGCCATCTGCCTGGTAAGCAGTCAAGATGTATGTTTTATTCAGATGTAGGTGAACAAAATCCCCAGTGATGGGAAAGATAATCTCCAAACACGGACAATATAAAAGACCTTGACCATCAAATAGCTAGACACAAGCTGTCTACATCTTCTGCAAAGCTGTTATCTAAGTTAACACAGCAAAGGCTGTGTATTTCACCAGGCACAAAAGCTTATAAAACTACTTGAACTTTTAAAAAACAACACAAGATCATAACAGCAGTAATTCAAAACATACTTTAGGTTGGCTTAAGAAAGTGTGTAGCCTTGAATGACCTGTGTCAGAAAACTGCAAGAATGGAACACTGTTCTTCCACAAAAATAAAGACTGACATCACCCTATGAGAAAGCAAACAGCAGAAGTGAAATTCATCAACGTGAACAATCCAAAAGACAAGACATAAATTACAAATTCCCTTCACTAGATACAATTAATAGTTTTCAGACAGCTCAGCTCATTTACTCCCAGCAATCTGAGCAGTGGTTATGTGTAACTGGAAGTAAGAGTTACAAAGTCAGTGAAAAACGCAGACAGCTAACAGTTATGGGTCACGCAGGACTGCAGAAATACTCCTCTAAATTCAGAGGTGGTCACCTGAAGGAAGCTCACACATTCATTCCTGGCAAGGGGTCATCTAAAGTGACATGCACATCTGTAGATAGGGACAATAAAACCAGGTTCACAGGGTGATCTGTATCCCTAATTCAGGTGTCTTAGTGCTTCATTCAGACAGTGTAAATACTGATGACAGCAAAATTGGGCAAGTACATAAGAACAACATTAAACAGATAGGGTAAAGCGAGGTACACTTCCAAGTATTATTGTCATAAAGACAAATATTTAACTGTCCTAAATCTAGAGAAACTAAAGCACTGTTTCCTGTATACTGCTTGGAGAGGACCACGAATCTGGATGCTAGAAATCATACCATCACTTTTAAGATGTGGCCTGAAAGTAGCCACTAATAAATATTCAGGACAAAGTCACTTTTCACTCGTTGATCCCTAAAGGTGGGATGTGACCCTTTCCAACAACAGATTCACTGCACTGACTTCCCTCTCTGAAGCAAGGCACTTTGCCTACTATATGAATGAATGTAAGAAAATGCAAGAAATAAGTTCATATCTCATTTAATATAACAGCACAACAAACAAGTATTTCCCCAAGATACAGGATGCCTGATTTCAATTCCCCCCTTTTCCTGATTTGAATGGGCACTGAACTCCCACCTCGCAGGACAGTGGGACAACTTGTCAGAAACAGATACTTTCAGCATCCCTGAAGGCTGTTAAAGCCTCCAGAAAGGCTTTGAAAGTCACTGTCTCTGAACAAGAAGGAGTATGCCATTGCAAGAGGAGGAGAGAAGAGACCCACCTTATGGCCATTTCACATCAAGTAACAACACAAATACCATTATGGCTCTTGAAGCAGGGAATAAAACCTGGACTCCCTCCCCAGCCCCATCACTAAGACACAGTCATGTTAATTAGACTCTGTTGAGCCTTTAACCTTTAATTATGCCACGCACATGAAACCTTAGCAGAAGGGAAGGAGTCTACAATGAACGGCCCTAAAGCTCTGCAATCTGCGCTTGGCTTCTGCAGTTCAGGGGAAGGACAGGGGCTCCACCACCTAGTCTGATAGGACTCTAAGCAGAGACAAAAGCTGCCCTTGGAGCCCACAGCTAACTCAAAATCTGAAGACAGAGATGGGTGTGGACTCTCCCACCTGAGATCTGCACTTCCATGGGGAGCAAACCCAGACTAGGAAACCAACAGCCTGCCAATTTGAAGAGGAAGGGAGGAGGCTAACATTTCACTGCCTATATCAGATGGAGCACCTAGCAAATGTACACAATAACTTCATGGCTTTTGGAATGGCAAGAAGAATCCCGCGGTGCTTTCCACTGGGCATTACACGGCTCTTGTTCACTGAGACCTTAACTCCTACATGTGGGAAATTCAACTTCAAAACCAGCCCCACACCAGACTGTATGAGAAAAAAAGAAAAAGATCACCAATGCAGATAATAAACCTGCTGTCCCCTTTCCAAGGCACTTCTCCCACCCCATGTGCAGCTAGGATTTCAATTCTCCAAGCACAACTGGGATTTTACTGCTAAAACATGCACATGTACCCAAGAACACCTTCTTGCTACAACAACCCCAGATATATGATCAGTTGTGCATACAAGTCACATGTGTTGATATATTATTAACAGAGACAGGAAACAAGATGCAAATACCCGATCTCATACAATGGAGAAGTACTACCAAAAAAAAAAAAAAAAAAAAAAAAGGAAAAAAGGGAAAAAAATTACAAGAGAAATGTCATGGAGGATGGGTGCAAAGATACAGCATTTACAAATAAAATGAGTCTTCATGAGAGATGGAAAGAACACGCTTCAACTCAGTTAATCGATTCTGCAAATTGCATGTGCATCCACACACATTGCAGAAACTCCTAGATGCTTAGGAAATCTCATGAATAAAACCCAAAAGTTTGGAAGTGTTCTGCACATTAAAATGTGCTTTCTGTACACATTTTTTACTCTCAAACTAGGTCAAAGCCTCAGTCTGTGTAAACATAATTCTCCCAGCTCATTGACTTAAATGACATTGATGGGTCTTCTCTTAGGCTTTTTCCCTTTTCTCAAACACACACAAAAACCCACCCAATTTTATGGAAGGAAGCAGAGATTACATTTTTTGCTATTCTTTCTCTTAATTTCATTTAAATGTAGTAAAAATTTATCTTTCTTCATTAAAGCTTTTAATGATAATTCCTCCTAACATAAGCTTGCTGGTCTTCCAACCTCCTTAAAATCTGCTTTATCATACTGACATTTATAATGCTTACTTCCCAAAGATTTCTCCACAAATTTCTATGTGCAAACACAGTAAATGACTCTGCCACCAGAGAGAGTAACTGACTCTTTTGCTTGCAAAAGATTTCATTCTTCATTCTATTAAGATTTTTGTGCATAATTTAAAAATAAAAAATCCTGTTAGATGTTGAGAAATATTTGAAGTAACAAATTCTCCCTAAATGAAAACTGTAACCAGCAGAGCTTTCCACAGCCACTGCCATGCTGTGCAGCTCCTAGGGTGTCAGAGCTACTCAGTGAGAGCTACAAATGCAACCAGAAATCAAAAAAAAAACAAAAAAAAAAAGGGGGTGGTGGGGTGGTGGTAGGGGAAGCCCTAAAAGAATAAAGACATTTTTAAAAAATAAAGAACAGTATATCATTTGGGGAAAATATTTTCTTCCTCCTTAACAAATCCCAATATTGTTATCTACAAAAGCATAGCTAACTACTAGTAAGGTAGACTTTTGACAGACAAATAATCTACCTCACACGTACTGTTTAGAACCACCTGCCTGCAATCAGACAATGCAAAGGAAGCAGAGCTATTAAGCAAGAGTGATTTAAAAGAAGACAGTTTTATCTACCTGATTTGGATGCCCTTCTTCGGATCCTCATTTTAGGTAAGGAAGGCCAAGAGTAATTAAAAGGTGAATCAGAGTCTGAGTCCATTTTTGTGCTAAATAAACAGAGAGCAGAGTCCCAAACTTGCACTTTGTTGTTCTGAATAGCAAGTCAAGTCTAAGAGTGATGTAAAATAAAGGAATGGGCAAAGAAGGATCAAATTGCCCACTAAACACAGGGGAGGGAGAAGCTGTAAATGTTTGCTCTCTTCAGGCGTTCAGGCATGTAGACGGATCAGGCTGCAAACATTAAGGCAGAAGCAGGGAGGTTAAAATATGAGAGCTTTCAGCGGAGCTGCTGCATCGTGGTCCAGAACTATTTGAAAGGTCACTGTGTGCCAATGAATCATTAACTCACCTTTCCATTTTGATGTAAATGAAAACAATAGGAGCTGAATAAGTAATAAGAAAATACATCTCAAAAGTAAACAAACTATTGCACACTTCTTCAAAGCTTTGTTTCTATCTTAAAAGCAGGGTTTACAAGGACTCCTAAATTAAAGACAGGCAAAATGCCAGAATTAAAGAAGCCAAAGATTAACAGTAAACTAAGAGCACTAATCAGTCTGCTGGACCCTGTATTACTGCAGAGGAATTCCCCTCCTCTCAGCATTTACAACTTTGGCAGACCTTGGGATGCTGCAGCTGGAAAAGCAGTGATAACCCACTCAAAATCTGCTGCTCTCATCTTTCTGGCTCAAACAAGCTTAAAGCTTAAGTGTTACAACGAAACATTACACTGCAAGTAGAAGAGCTCTCTTTCCAATAATATTTAGTCTGAATAAAAGTTTCTCCTCCACGCAGTCACCAAGTCAGACAATGAATCATAAAGATTTTGTAGAGCTGGCACCTTTACAGCTCTGGTCTAACCTCACAGCAATGCACAATACAGCTAGTGACCAATTTACAACAAATCATCCATTCTTACACAGTCTCCCCGAACAACTCGTAGGCAATTAGTATTCAGTAGGAACTCATTATCCCTTCCCCCAACATCTTTACACTACACAAACTACATTTTTTTCTAAACAGGCTCAAATGTGGCTATACAAGAGCTAATACAAAAATAACATGTGCACTGTTTCTTAACCAACTCCTCCAAACATTTCTTTTAGTTACCCCACAATGTACGTGGTTTTGTATTCCACATAAAGGAGAGGGAATGTGGATCAGCTTAAATGTCAGGTTTTGGAAGATGATGACAAGCTTGTTAACATTCCTTACTTCAATTATTTTTCAGTCTGCTGAGGTCTTCAGTGCTACTTCTGTATTATGTTTCAAGTGATTCCTCAATCCACATTTCAGTGAGAGATAACAACATATTTGTTGAAAGAACATAAAGCAGCAATTCAAATGCAAATTTAAATCAAACCCCATTAGAAAAATACTTATCAGGTTTTCAGGAATAAAGTAATTATTATACAAGCATTTCAGAAAGTTCACAAATTACATAAAACACAGTTGAAACACATCATTATTGTGCCCTTCCCTTAACTGAAGTTCTGCCAGCTTTGTTAGGCCTGAAAAGAATAATTCACCCCAGACACTGGAAGCCTTAGACTTTCACTTTAAATATTACACACTCCCATAGCCTTTGCTTCATTTATATATATAATTAACAGCCCCAGGGAATTAAACAGACAATGGATGACTCAAAATACAGAAAGGATATAATTCCATGCTTCAAGCATCCACTTCAAAATATCTCTATTCCCTGGAGTGTCATGTTCAAACAGCACTGATAAATCCCCTGGGCATACAGGACCACAGGCACTGACGTACACCTTCTCACCCGCACACCATACAGGGTACTCGCCTGCCTCCCATTGTGTCCACAGTTTGAGAGAAAAGGAAAGGACAGAATGTATTTGTTGGATAACTTTTCCACTTAGGAAATGCCTTCCCAACTGCTACAACACAAAAGATTTCCCCTCTACACAGCAATTTTCCCTACCCTGTATGCTGTCTTGCTCATTGGAGGTATTTAATGCCAAGTGGAACAAAAGTCTTAAATCCAGACGTGTACAAAAGGCAGCACTTCATGGGCAACCAGCAGCTAACATTTAGAGAGAGTTGTATGTTTTACGCTGGCTTTAGCATTTCTCACCTTTCAGTTTGAGCTATCATTCCTTTGTTCTACTTTAGGACAAAAAGTAAGTTTTGTTTATTTCTGTAATATCTCAATTTGTGGCTTTTTCACTTATATGTTCAATTAAATTACGCTTACTTAGTCCCACTGGTCTTCCTGGAATTCTATTTAGTGCAGGGAGGGCTAACTGAAACTGAACAAAACACTTGCAATGTGGAAATGCCATCGATGTGTATTTAATGGCATTAAAATATTTTACATGCCAAGACATTTACTTTCCTGAATGACCTCTGTACACTGCATAACTATGTTCACTGGCTGCTCAGTTATTGTCTACTTTCTCCCTTAAATTAGCAGCATTCATTTAGAACCTTCTAACACAATTGATTAAGGATTGTCAAATAATTTTTCAATAGCAGCCCTATTACACAACACTTGGAGAATCAGCTACTCGATTTCTGCTGTGATAAAAACCTGATCATTTACACTTGCTCTTTATCCTTTATTTCTTGGCAAAGTTCTTAGGAGTTTCACTCCCTTACCGCAATCTTCCCTGAATAGGATCCTCCACAGGAATTTGTCAATGGCAGTCTGAAAGTTCAGAGGAATTATCAACCTTAACCCCTGTTCCTTAACTGAATATCACTCACTTTACGTGCTCTGTTCAGGGCTTTGTGAACAATTACTTTTTTCTAGTTTGTAAAATTCCTTCATGTAGATGTGAAAGACAGGCTAGGTTTTGCCACAAAGAAGGCCTCAGCCTTACTTACAATCTTCATTACAAATATTTTTTCCCCCACTCTTCCCCTTTCCAGGATGGCCAAACTCAATTTCACCTGCCACACTGTTTCAAAAGTGAAGGCATTTGCACGCAGCTGGCACAGAGATCTGTCAGCTTATGAGATAAATGGTGCTTTCTAGCTGGAAAACGTCAATTTTGATTTCCAATGAAAAATAGGTTTTCATTTAAGTATACCAAGGTATAGATGTGAAGATAAAGACCAAATGGGGGGGGGGGGGGGGGGGGGTTGTGTGCATTACCAAAGGCTTTTGATAAATAATGTAATGTCTCAAATTCTTTCACTCGAAGCTTGTCAAAACCCATCTGTATGGTATGTTTTTCAGAGATATTACATTCCAGTGTCTGATCATTCCCATGGTTCATGGCAAGATGGGAGGATGCAGAAGAATGTCACCAGCATCTGCAGTCTCCATGGAAAGGCACTGTTGCCTCCCAAGCACACTCAGAGGACAGCACTGTGGTGTTGAGCAGGTGAGTTTCCTCAAACTCTGTTAAACAATGGCTTGGCAGGTCTCCGTCTCTTAAGGAATCAACACCTCTGGGCCCAGTGTGCTCTTCCCAGATGGAGACAGAATGTACACAGCACGGAAAGCAGGGCTACCAACCCCAGGAACAGGCCTCAAAAGGGTCACTGCTGGACACAGGTAAGAAATAAGCTGCCTGAACAACAGCTCTGCCAATAAACACCCTGTCTCGTTTCTCTGTACTGTCTCCCCTGACATTAGGGATGAAGTTGAATCCTCCCCAGGTTGATTCTACCTCACGACCAGGAGAGACTGCAGTCATTTCCCCAAAGGCTGCAGAGAAGGTTCTGACAAGAAAAGATGCTGTAGAAAAGACTAGGTGACCTTCTCCATCAGCCTTTGTGACCCACGCACGTGTGGCTTTCCTACCTTCTTCACTCCATTGTTTTTACTAATTAGAGCATATCTTCCCACAGAGAAGATCACCCAACATACCTGGACAAAATAACTGCATTACCCTGCATTATACTTAACAATCATATTGAAGACTCAGCAAGTATGAATTAAACGCAAGGAAACGCAGAACACTACCAACCAGATCCCACACACCAAGCACCTTCTAACTTTAACGCCCTTCCCAGTTGCCCACATTGATGAAAAGATGGCTGTGCAGACTGCTGTTTGCAACAGCCTCACAAGTCTCATAGGATGCCTTGTCCCACACATTATTTCTACCACCCCTCTTCTCTACCAAAGACCTGGGTCTTTCTATGAAAGTTGGTACTAGAATAGTCAAATCACATTGTCATATCACTGTTCTCCCCCTCTTCCAAACCATTGGTGAACTGATAACTGAAAAACGCAGAACCAAGCCCAGATCCTGAAGTTCTTGGCAGATGACTTCCTCCTCTATTTGTTATAATCTTCCTTACTGCTAAATTTCGATTGCTGGCTCATGCATTCAGTTCAGGGAACTGGCCTGATTATTTCCTTATTTTGTGCACAGAGATCTATTGAGGCACCCCACAAGTAACACAACAGTCTGGGATTTAAACTGTTCATCAGTGGATCCCAAAAGGTCAAGGCAGACATCGCTGCCCATTGTCACAGCCTGAGATATGACAGTATTTGATGGATCTCACCCCTCTTGCTAGTGCCCTGCAGCATGCTCCCCGTTCTATGCCACCTGCAGGGGAACAGGGCTGGAAGTGCAGAGAGCAAGGCAAGGAAAGGAGGAACGGAGTTTCTTGCACTGCACACTGTCCTTTGCAAACACACCTGCTTCCCACCATTTCAACCCTGATGAAGCCACAGGTTTCAACAGCGTTCTTCCTCACACTGCCAGTTTGGAGCAGCAGATTTTTCTCTCCTGGAAAAGCACAGTCCTTGAATTTGGGTATCAAACTCAGGCACATTCTCACAGGAGATTAAATGGTTCTGACTCACCCATACTGAGCCCTCACACCTCCCCTCATGCAGGTGTTCTCCATTCTTCCATTCAAACAACTGCTGACAAAAACCACCCACATTAGAGCTGCTTTATCTGTATGAGTGTATCCTACAGATGTTGTGTAGACAGATACTGGAGATTTTAATGAAAAATACAAAATAATGATATGGTACTATAAATTTGCGTCAGTTTTTCATCAACTTATTTGCGCAGTTTCCTGGACACAAAACTGGAAATGAACACAGAACAGTTGCTGCCTTCACAAACGCCCTGCTGAGAATGGCAGGCCATCCTACCCATCTCCAAAAATGCTCTTCTACACAGACCCTCAACTTTATTGAAATGCTCCACAGCCACAGCAGGCTGCAGGAGAAGCAGGATCAATGTGTGTGTGCTGCTTTCTGGATTGTTTTAAGCTAGACTGCCAGTCCAAGTGTTTTGTTTGGGTTTTTTATGCTCCACTGCATTTACTTTCATATGGATGTATCTTTTTACCAACCCCACACAGGGCACATGAAATTACAATGCTTCTGCAAACCATCCAGATGGAGAGGAAACTGTGCTGTCTGAGTTTATACCTAAATCCTCACTATTCCCCTGCATGTATACATTCTAATTATAATGTGAATTATGAAATTATTTTTAAGGCTATTCTTTTGGTGTTTTCTTTGACACCAGGGCAACAACTACAGTTAGAAAAGCTATAATAATACTTCCATGCTAAAAACATCACATTTGTGATATTCAGTGAATTATGCAGTATCCGACAAAGAGCTACTAGAAATACCTCTTTTGGAAGCAACTGTTTGTAAGTGGTGGTACTTAAATTTCTTATTTCTTCAGTAAACTAAAGAAGCAAACTTTAAACGTTCAAGAGAAACAGCTTGGCATAAAGTATACCAGATATGACAAAATTCTTGGAGAACACCCACAAGATTGCAGTGAAGAAGGGTTCGGTTTTCCAAAACTGAGGCAAAAACATGACCTCTGCCCAACCATGACTCAGTGTAGCTCCAAAGAGCCAGTCACCACATGGACTGCGTTATCTCAGGCTTTGTCCCAAACTCTTTGCATTGTCCAGTTTACTGTCCAGATCTCAGGATTTCACAATGTTCCTCCAACTTCAAACCGTGGTATCCAGTTCATGACTGATTACCATTTGATATTTTGTTTCCTTTTTTTCACCGCACCATTCAGCCGATGTGGTTTAGGATAACAAGCTCCTTTTAGGATAACAAACTCATTAGTACAACTTTCACGTGACAGCGGTCAGTATGCCCTGACTCTTGAAACAACCACTGAATGCTTCCAACAAAGTACATAAAAGAGGCAATTTGCTTAAATGCTCTCCTCGTCCAGTATCTATTCACATCAAAAGACTAGCTGGGATATGCAGTATGAATGTGGATGGAAAGCTTGTTGCTTTTTGTCCTGTACCACAACGAAAAGCTCCCTTGAGTTTGTTTGCAAAAGCTTGAGAACTAAAGGCTCAAGTCAATAAAAATCTCTTCTGGGTTTCAGCTCCGTGGAGGCCTGCAGGAACCACAAGCAACAGGGAGAACGCAGATGGCCTCACATGAAAGCAAACCCAAGTTTGACTTGGACCTCACTCCTACTGAAGTTTTGCCAATGACTTTGTTCTTGAGTCTACACTTAACGCTGGCAGCCTGTGCCACCAAAAAACTCACTGAACACCCATGTTGTTAAAAACCCTATTTTCCATGTTTCAGGGAACATTTCAAGGGAAAGCCTGCCTCTCAAGGAGGAAGAAAGCTGAAAAACATGTTCATGTGTGCACTTCTAAGACTACAACTCTTTTCTTCACAATGTATTTCTGGATTATATTTCGTATTTAAAGAGTAAATTGATACTAGATTTATTCCAGACTGCTTATTTATGTCAGCATGAAATGAGACTGGGCAAAGGACAGGCAAAAGAACTTATTTAAACATCAGGAAAAATGAGCTTCTTTTTGAAGGATTATTTTGTTCAGCGAATTTGTTTCGGATTTTAGGCAGAGGAGGAGGACAAGTTCTGGGAAGCCAGACAGCATATGTTTGTAACTTGTTCATTTTTCTTTCTGTCCTCCTTTTGAGATTAACTTGAATTATATTAATGTCTCAGAAAATCAAACATGGAGGAAAATCCAAGAGACAAGCACAAGATTGTTTTGGTGCCTAGTGTTGTTTCTTCCAGATTTCTCCATGGCTTTTTAATTAAGCTCAGTTCAGGCTCATGTCCCAGGAAGGCTTTACTTCCCACACTCAACTACTTTGCAGTCTTCAATATTTACTTGTTTATAAACACAACAAACATATGAGAATATGCTTTATCTACTAAAATAAACTTCTGTCATGTTTAAGTGTGTTTAAAAGCTGTTTCTGGCAGTTAAGCCTCTCTTCTGCAGGGTACACAAACAACGCAAAGGTTTTGCTAAAGCAGCAATATAAAGATCTCTGAAAGCTGCAGTAAAGAAGAGCAGAGTGCAATTGCCACAGTCATTAGCTGCAGCAACAGCTCTCATGTTTTCTTCAGCTATTATTTTTCTCTCCAACTTTCAGACCACCAACCTCTTAAGTAAAAAAAAAAAAAAATAATAATCTTTTTTAAAGTCTCCTTTATCACAAACTGACCTTCCAGAACTTCTTCAGCACAACCAGTCCCAAGTATTTGCACATCTGAAATCACCCTAGTATTGCAGTGCCGCTTTCTCACCTCTCTCTTTACGGTCTTTCTTGTTTCAGGTGAAAAACTGAGACACATGGAAAAGGTAAGTGACATGTCTAAGGTTCTACTGTAAATCTGTTAAGGATAGAAACTGAAGCAAAGGTCTGCAGCTCTGGACTTGAGATGCTGTAGCTGACTCACCTAACCTCTCTCAAAGCATACAAAAGGGAAAGGACTGAAAGCTGACAGGACAATAAAAATGACCACAAACAAAGAAGATCTGCACAGCCTTAATCACAGGGCTCTTGTAACTTTCTCAAAGAGGCAACACCCAACATGTAACTTTCACTTTTATCTATCAATAACCATGAAATTATTTCCTGTACTTCCAATGTCAATATAGGCACACTTGACTCACAACACTCCTAAATGCAAACATTCTGCACACTAAAAACCAAAGCAAACGAAAACTAAAAAAAAAGAGCAAAAGATGTGACAGCAGTAAGTAAAAAAAAAAAAAAAAAAAAAAAATCATTCCACATATTTAACAAAAATTGCACAAAGACGAGATTCCAGACAGCAGACGATGGTATTTTCTATCTTAAAAAAAAAAGACTCACTTTCTTAAGTCTTACCAACCACCATAAGAAAATCTAATCACAAAAGAGGAAAACAGCAATAGCGAAACTACATTTTTCTGTAGATTACAGTGCAGCCCTCTGGGTTTATGCTGAAAGAAAGATCATGATGTTCTGTTCCTTAAATTTATTTGTGGTTGAACTAGGATTTCTGTGGAACCACGAAAATCAAAGGGCAGATGCTACTAAAAATTTTTTGTAGCTGCCTGGTCACATACAACGAGCTGCCAAAAATTTGGCATCAGTATTTTTATCTCTTGAAGTGCAAATCCTGGCTTGCAGAGCCACTCACCACTGGCAGAGCAAACAGAATAGACTAGGCAGACAGCCTTAAGTCGTTGTCACTGTAACTAGGAGAGCAGAGAAAATACCTTGAAAATTAACATTATCAAGCCTTCCTGGAGTTTAGGAGGGGGGAAAAAGCTGTATTTCCTTGGAAGAAAAATTGGGGGTTAGATTTTTCTTATCAGAAAAATGAAACTCCTGCAGCTTTAGAAATGGCCTTATGAACATCCTCTTTCCAAACAGGCTATGGAAAACAGGAAGGAATTGCAAGTGTTTAAAACACACGTCCCCAGCTAACACTGTCACATGCCAAGCAGTAACAACACTCAGCTGTCACTTCTTAGACACTCTCCCAAAATGTACAGGGTCGTTGGCTCTGAGGATGACAATGCCTGGCAATAATATATAGGCTTAACAATTAAAGAGACAAACAAATCTTGTTGCTTTCCATTTTGTTTATTTCACCCATTTTCCCCAAATGGATATTGTTGGATTTTTCTTCTCCATCTTTCCAGTGTGATTTCTCTCAATGAAAAAAAAAAAAAAAAGAGAGAGAGAAGAAGAAAAAAAGGCAAAAAAAAAGTTTTGTTCATTTTTTTCTCTTGTAAACGCAAAACAGATCCCTAACAATTTCCAAGGGAAACAGAGAGGAGAAAGAAGATTGGCAGGTGACCAGCACTGAACTCAGGAGTCTGCATGCAAAACCATGTTCTTCCTGCTCTAACATCCTTTTGTGCCCCGCAGTTTACTCCTATCTTTCAATTCTCGAATCTGGCAAATGGAAAACAAAAATCATCTGTAGTTCCTATGGCTTCTTACTGGCCCATCCCCCCTCTGACACTCACAGGCATGAGACCCCAGGGGCTCTCCAGCAATCTCAGAGAAAGGAAAGCCTTTTGCACAAAAAAAAAAAAAAAAAAAATTTTCTACCATTCTCAAAATTTAACTACAAGATTCAAATGGTGCCTAAGGCAGCCCAGGCCCATCCCAGACATGAACAACTGGAGTAAGGAGAGCTGACAGCCTTTCAGCATCCTACTGAATGCAAGCAGCTCTGCAAAGATACTGCGAAAACTTTGCTGGGTGTGGTGAAAGACCCACAACAGTCAATATGCCTGAAAGGGCAGGCAGGGAATGAAAACACAGAAGGAACGGCAGAGCCCTTCAAGGAATTACTGCTCCCACAAACCATTCTATGACGAGACTGATTTGTAGCAAAAGTTTCTAAAAGTAAGAACCGTGTGGAAAAAGAAGTGAGAAGCAAAACTAGGGGAATTTAATCCACTCAAAAAGCATTCACATTCTCACTCTTAGAAGTCCTCATCTAACTTTCAAGTGAGATTCCAGAATTTGCTCATTTCTGTTCACAGTTCTTCACTCACACCCCCTGTTTTCCCTCTTCTTCTCCCCCACTGACAGCCACTTCCATTTCTATCCTTATCCCCCACTGTGTGCTTTTCCTGCCAAAAGCATTACCATTTAACAACACTGCCAAGTGAACTTTTTTTTTTAATAGTTTAAAACAATTCGGGGTAATAAACTCCACTTTGCAGCCTGCTCTTCTCCTAAAAGTTTAACTGTGCCCTGACTATCCAGTATAGTGTTATTTTGGAGGAAAGAGCAACATATTTTTAAGATCCCTCTTTTCCTAGTGTCTGAGCTGTTCACACCTGCATTAGTTAGTTCATTCTTTATAGAGTTATTACGGCCTTCTGCTAGATTAAAACAACAGACTAACAATATGGCACTAGAACCTTTACCCCTCAGTAAGATTTGAGCTGCAAGACTCTGACCCAACACAGACTCCAAAACGTGTGCATATTGCAGAGGTGTATTTCTGCAGTGACACAGATTGCAACAGCAACATGTGAATCCCAGACAAATGGTCAGTCCCCTGCACAGCTGATAATTAAAAAAAGAAACACCTAAAGAGTCATCACTTTTACAATAATGACCTAACAAAGGTGGCAGTCCAACAAAATTCCACTGAATTCAAACACAGTTTTTTTAAAAAGGTTATTAGCTATTTAAAAGATACCATCTTCACCAGATTTGTCATATTTTAACAGATTTTGCTTCTCTCAACTTAAATCATTACTCTAGCATTATACACAGTTGAGCTAATAATCAAGCTCCTGCTTTAAAAAGCAAAAAACACTGAGACCAACATTTCCCAGTTTTGTAAACAGATTCAAATAAATAAAAAGCAGAATGTAAGACTAGAGATCAAATACAACTAACTGTAATGGGCCTTCTCACAGATATTGGTCCCCTCCAACACCTGTTAGATAAATCCACATAGAAGACAATGGTAGCTGCTACATTCAATACACCAAACATTTTTTCCATTTAGGACTCACAGATACCTACCTGGCCTTTCTCAGAGACGTAATGAAATTATACTTCACTACATCATCCCTTCAGACTGTCAGCTGAGTTGTGAGCTCAGGAAAGGCCCTAAACTGATTCAACAGCAGAGCCTGCTTCTTCAACCCAGCTTTCCAGCCCCAAAACATATCACAGGTTCCTTCAAATAATAATCTTCTACACATGCGAGTATTACTCCGGGATAGGAAAAGGCAGTAAATGTTGTCTGGCAGGCATCTGTGACCCTATTTATTTGTTAGCTCTGGGATGTGCTCAAGCAGAGGTTGCTGTTTCTCAACCTAAATAAAGGTTAGAAATTTGTATAAGGAGAAATCTGTACCTTTTTATCATCCTGGGACAATTCACCAGATGTCAGCTTCACAAAGATTCCTATCTTCAATAACAAGTAAATTCAGTTAGGGTCTGCTTTGATTTCTGCTGCTGGTCTCTCTCCTATTTCGAATAGGCAGGGAGACACAGGAGCAGGCAAACAGGCAGGCAAGCCAGAACAATGGACTTGGGCAGCCCATGCATCTCCCCACAGTGGCATTCTTGTGGGCAGCATGCAAGCTGGATGCACAACAAGTGCTATGTTATTGTCACAGCTACGTTTCGGCTAGGCAAGCATGCTGATTTGTCAAGCAGCTGCAGATTAACCCCCACAGCTCAGAAAAATCAACAGTTCTAGTGCCATGCCTCACACCAAATCCACAAATCACCCAGGTCCTGCTTTTCTTCTGGAGTTTCATGAGTTTTCTGAAATTAGACCTTGCATTTTCACCCCAAAGAAGTTAAAAATAACTTCATTTCTGTCACTTTTTTTTAATGGTTTCTTCCCAGGGCAGTGGGAAAGGACACAGCGCTTGCAACCCAAGGACCACACTTGGCAAGTTTTGCCCAAATGCAATCTCAAGGACTATTCTGAAACAGTACACAGGAGTAATCTGGCTACAGGAATGCAAATGAGCACCAGCATCCAGGAACATGATTATTTAAGTAAATATAGTGTAAATAATAATAAACATATAGGCAGAGTTATGGTGGTAAATGTGTTCCATTTTACATCGAATCCTTCAACTCAAGGTTCACATCTGTTCTCAGATACACAAGTCCTTCTTTCTCCATTTTCCAGCTACATCAAAGTATTACTCAGCAGCCAGTATGGAATGGTTTGGGGGACTGTCTTGAGGAACGTGGGAATTCAGAAGCTCTGATCTTTCTTAGCATTGCAAGTCTATACCCAACTTAAAAAAAATAAAAAATAAAAAGAGCTGTGTTGATATATCTTTGGAAAACAATTCAAAGGCAGCTGCCTAATATCTAAATCACACAGTCTTCAGCAACAATGAACCTACCTAACCTGTAGGTCTCTGTGAGATGAACTTCTAGGACACAATTGTGGGCCCACTGTAATCAGTGTGCCTGTTGTCCCTAACCTTAGCAAGTGCCCTCAGACGCTGGCAGGAGTCAGGACTGGGTCCATGCTGATCAGGGACTGATCAGTATCTCAATTGTTAATTTTTAATTAATTCACTTTCTTTAATTAACCTTCTGCAACAGTCACATATATACTTCCCTATGCATGATACAATCACAGAGCACGAAATCACTAGTGGCATCAACTAAAGTATCCCAGGCATCACCTTTCAGCTAGAAGGAACAAACTGTAACTGTAGAAACTTACTTCAAAGCTTCAGTGGGAAGATTTTTTTTTTTTTTTACAGTATGGTCTTGCAATTGGCATTATTATTACAGAGTTTCATAATTCTCAGAAATTAAAAAGCTGTTTGCTCTACACCCAATATTCTGTACAAGCAAACAGTTTATCCTCCAGATAACAGCATTCAGTCCAATTATGGACAAGGGATTTCAAGATCAGAAAACAGAAAAAAAAAAAAAAAAACTACTGAACTAGCCAAAATACCATCTATTTTACCTTTTGTTCTGCATCCTCACTGGATAATGTATCGCTCCATGTATTTGAATTTAATTAAGTTGCTATGGGAGATTCACTGCTAATCTAGCAGCATCACCTTACACTCACCCACTGCTGTCATATGATTGCATTTCACAAGAAGCAATGTGCTGCTATAGCAACCTCTGCTCAGTAACAGCTCAGGGCTTCCAAGAGCATTGCAGTTTAAAGCTTTTGACTTCAGGCCCACTGAGAAGTGTGTAGTTAATACTTCATGAAAGAGCAGCAGTTTTAAAATCCAACAGGGATCCTTTGATGACACAAATGCACCAAATTAGTGTCCTAAACATAGCAGCCACTTTACAAAGGAGTTCACTGAGAATGGAGCAAAAAAGTTCTCTATCAGTCATTTCATACCATTTCTGCTTCAAGCAGCAGTAATATTAACTCGGTCTTGAAAAAAAGTTCTTGTGGTCTCCTGAGTTCTTGCAAATGTGGAGCGTAAGTCCAGCTACTAGTCACCTGTAATGATCATTCATGATTTTTTAGTATCTGGATTTGGTGGTGGCCAGTGAAAGCAGCCAAAGAAAATAGACTTGTTCATAGAAATACGGATTTTGATACTGTCATTGGTTACCAAGAAGATGAAAAGACTCAGTGGTCTGCAAAAATAGTTACCTGCTTTTCATGTCAAAAACACAGAGAGTTTTCATGCAGAAAACACAGAGTGTAAAATCATGCACGACCGATTACTACAACTTGTTTGTATAGGTCTGGATACTCTCAAAAGCTGTGGCATGCTGTTCTTGAAAGTCCAACTGAAATTAGGTTTTTAAAAAACAAGGCACAAAATTACTCTGATGTCAAATAAATTTGGAGTAAGGAGAGGATGAGGAGTTTCACAACCATACTAGATGTCCTGAACTGGTGATTTTTTTTCTCTCTGTACAATCAGTAGCCACTGACATTCATCATCTGCTTGTGCCAAGTCAGTCTGAATTGAAAGCGCTTTTATTTAAAACAATCAAATAATCACCACCCAGAAATGGTACTGCCCACGCTACTGCCACATGTAGTGCTACCAGTTCAGGCCATTTTTACTTTCCATCACTGATGAACAGCATAGAGATCATGCTGCCCAGAGTATGGCACTCAGATGAATACCCATAGTCAACACATTTGCACACTGTGTCACCAAAGTCATTCATAAACTTTGTGTGATAAATTGACACTTACAGTAACAGATGCATAATTTGCAACTGCTAAAAACTGCTTATCATTTCTCTGCTAAATTGCCTTGTAGTGGCGGAACACTTGTTGCCTGAACAAGTGTTCTTCTCCTTGTGGCTGGAGAAGTTTGGCACAAAACTGCTTTTCCAGCAGCAACAACGGTGGCTTACATGTTTAAACATGATCTACACAACAACTGTGTCATCATTTTATCTATTCACTTGAAGTTACCAGCTGATGCCACTTGGAACTGAAGTCATTTTCCTTTTCCTCAGTCTGTCAGCAGTTCATGCAGGTGGTCCCATTTCCACTGCCCGTGGTAGGCTACCCCCAGCTCAGCCACTAAGCAAAACCAAACCTCTCACAGAGCTCACAGTTTTCAGCTTTTATTGCTTCATCTAAATACACAGTGTCAGCCATATAAGCTAAAATGATGAAAACTTTTAATTAATTCCTAATAATCATGCATAAATTCCCAAAGTGTCATAATTCTGCTGATGAATGACCTTTTTTTCCTCTTTTCTTTTCAGCTCTAAGAGATGCTTTCTCCCAGATACACAGGAATGTATTTTGGTAATGAAAGAGCTTTCCCATCAGTAAGGGTAGTCCTGCAATCCTTACAGAAGTAAACTGCCCACCAAAATATTGAATGTCTAATTGAAAGACATGGAAATTCTGCCAGATTAAGAAGCCTGGGCTGGATCCCAAAACAATTCACACAAAACATTATTCTGCTCCTACCTTTTTTAGCTTTAATTACAGGGCTTTACTGGAATCTGCTGGCAAGAGCATTCATTCAGTTAGACACTGCCCTCTCCTGGACCTTTCTGACATTCTTCTGGCCCTTAAAAGAAAGCTTTTCCAGTCACTATAAACGACACCGGTTTTGTGGGCAATTTCAGTCCGACACTGAAAACCACAACTGTCATAGAGTACGATTTTCATATTCCACTGTTATCTACTGTCTCTAATGTCATATGAAACATACGATCTTCCTGAATAAATAAATAGTTTACAACTTTGTGCCAACTCTCCAGGGAATTTAAAAACTGCAAAAATGTGGAATACTAAACTGCACCTTCTATAAAGCTTGTTGTTTTGGACCTCCAACTGTCCCAACTTGGTTTGAATTAATAAATAAATAAAAGACATTGACTGTATTTGATGTCTGTGACATTTACTAGAAAACTCAATATCAAAGACTAGCAAACAAATATGCAAAAATCAATACTAAAGTGACTGATAGAGATTCCACAGGTTTTTTATTGACTGCCTCCCAGAGGAAACTGCAAGCAAATCCTCAAGAGGGAAACCAATAAAATATTTTCCACTACAGAGAGAAATTACCTCCTGCTTACAATACACAAGGGATCTAAAGGATCAGATTTAACATTTGTACTTCATTGTTTGTAACATCCTTCACTGTGAGAAAAGCAACACAGCAGATTTGAACAATGGCACAGTTCAGAAGTCTAATTAACCTTGACAGCATCTCTACAAGGGGAGCAGTTTTGATGGACAGGCAACACAAAGAACCTAAACCAGGACTAAACATGACTACATGGTTAAGCTCAGCCTGAAAGCTCAGCCTGCTTCTTCTTCACGTCTGTGGCTGGGCTAACATCCTTCTCAGACACACACACTGGATTGCTCCTCAAAAGATGCTAGGGTCCAGTCCCTTATTTTATCAATTACCTTTGAAGATTATAAGCAAAGCGGGTTGAAGAGAGAATTTCTGCTTCGAATAGCTTCATCTACAACTATGCTTGCTTTCTAGACTTTCTAGATCAGTTGCCCATATATTGGCCTTCTACCAGAGCAGCAGAGAAATAATCTGCACGTGAAACAAAAAGCCAGGGATGACTCAGTTGAATTTTGTAGCCAAATTGATTTGAAAGCCATATATCTCTCAAGCTAGATATATCCTCTACCTTCATGGGTCTAGTTGCATTTTTCTCTGCTCATCTGTTGGTGTGCAAGACACCTTCCTACTCCCACACCCACCAGGCAGAAATAAATCAAAACCTACTTGGAAATCTACTGAATCTGTCCAGCACTAGGCAATAAAATTACTAAATTATCAGACATTATGTTAATCGCTCTGGATTATTATCCTGGTTTAGCCTTTCTTTTTTCTTACTACCCTGACACGATTTCACATGTGTCTTTTAGTTCCTAGACTTCTTTTTCTTTCATAGAGGACCTTTCACCTGCATTGGCTGAACTGACTCCAGCAACTGAGACAGGCAAATGGATCACCTCCACACACTGCTTATGGCTCTGCTGAAGGTGTATGGTTAAACCTGCATCCTCACTGATGGGCGCTGCCACCACCACAGTGACTTCTGCCCCAAGGAGGCTGCACAGAGTTCAAGAAGTTCCACTCCCTTCCTCATTATCTTCAGAAATGTCTCCTCTGTACTACCTAGTACACCTGGAAAATCTGTGAGCTTGCACTACAGAGCCTCTGAAGGTTTCCAGTGATGGCATGGCTCCTATACAGCTAACTCTAGCTTACCAGCAGCTAGTTTGTTTTAACATTTCCATTACTTTTTCAAGTGTTATTATTCCTTTTTGCAAAGAATAATCAAGGTACTAAAAGAAGCCACAGAACAAGGACTGAAGAACCTATTTGAGAAACACTGAGATTTTCCTGCATGGAAAATTAAGAAATAGTCTGTGCTGCCCCCTCAGTCATCCATTTCACACACACAAATCCAATGCTGCATGCAGCCATAATCTCTTCAGTCCATGTCTTTCTGAATCAAGCCTCAAGTAGCAATATGGTCATTTATTCAGTCTCAAGATACAATACAATACAGTCTTAGCCTGCTGTAGATGTGCTGAACACTCCAGTACAACAATAAATTCTGCCCCTATTTTACCTCTATCATGAAATATCTAATACCCATCTTACACTTTGGATCCAACTAAGGGCTGCAAGTCCTTGGTTTGCACAGGAAGAAAATTAGCTTTTGCTTTACCTTTTGGATGTTAATACATAACCTAAGCATCACAGTTTTATCATTCCCATATACATCATTTCAGGATGGTATCTATTGTATAGGAAATGAACTAAACCCTGTGGTCTTCTCAATCATTTCGGCTTATTTGTGCTTTATTAAAAGTAGCACAATATTGATGCTGGGCAGGGGATAAGGTCCCCCAATGGAGGATCTGGACTGCTGCAACTAGAGGAATGAGCAAAAAGGGAAATCCACAAGTGTAGAGTTTTGCAGCCTTTAAGAGCCTCTGAGAGTTAAGCAAACATCTAACATACCACTCTTGCAAAGACTGAAAGAACAAGGATTTGATGAGTGCAAGGAAAAAACAATTATACAAACAGCAATGTATTTCTCATTGCAGTCTTGGTTTAGCTATTGGATTTCCTACTGCTTCCATAGAAAAGCCACCAGGTACTGTGCAAGCTACAAACACAGAATAATTTCATTGTATTGGAACAGATCAAAATCTAGGCAGCGTAGTTACACAAGATTATACATAGGGACTATATAATGCATCACACCTTAAGTTTTTGTGTTAAACATAACACATGTATCATGTTCTAAGTCAAAAAAAAAGCAGAATGCAATAAAGATAGCTCAAGTAAAATCAGTGCACAAGTAAGAAAACCTGGTCAAACATGGAAAAGAAAAATTGGATTTTAAGACCAGAAAAAAAGACTAATTTACTGGAGGGTTTACTCACTAATGTTATACAGTCATGCTGTCTCAAAGCAGCCTGTATTGTTATTAAAGAACCTGTGCTTTCAAGTGTTTCCCTCCTTACTTCACTGAGATGTCTTGAAGAATATTACAACAGTGCTCTAGACACCATACAGTGAAATAAGACCCACTACACCGTAACTGAATTCTACAGCAAGTGTCTGTACTCTGCATTTATGCTGTAAATAATAGACTAGAGTTGGCTCTTGATAAAGGCTTCCAGTTATTACACTGCTATACAAAAGAATGGAACTAAAATAGTTCAAAGTACCAACATGGATACAATGGCAACGTAATTAAGGACACAGAGATCTCAGGGAAAGATAGTCACTGATTTAAAAACAACTTGGGAGGTAAAGGAGGCTTTGATAAAGTTCTCAGCATCTTTTACCCTCCAGCTTCACACATACAACATGCTACACTTACACAAACTAGATGCCCACTAAGGTAACACTGCAATTACACTCGACACAGGCAGCTTAAACTAAAATGCTACTCAAAAAAAAAAAAAAAAGAAGTCCAGCCAGACGAGTCTATAGCTGGAAATTATTGAAGATATTGGTGACAATGCCCTAAGCCAGGTAGGTACCTACCTGGTAAAGAAGAGATCTGTCCCAGAACTATTTTCTGAAGAGCTTAACATCTAACTCCAGCAAGTGCTGCGCAGTGTGGCTAAATGTCAGCACCAAAGTTCTCAATGAATGAACAACCTGCAATCACCCTTGCTAATCTCTGCTCTTGAAATGTCCAGCAAATGACTGCTCTGGAAACGGGAACAACAAGCTGTTTAAACCAAAGCAAATGCTCCATGCACAGGTACAAAGAAGCGTGGCCACAGTGAGCTTCCTGCTTGCCTATCTCAAAGCTTGTTGGGATCTCAGCACACCCACTGCAAAAATACAGAGGCAAAAAATCTGAAACATCCACTGAAAACCCATCCGGTCAAACAAATACTTGCCAGTGACTCAATTCAGACCTAAGAATATGCAGCTACTTCTAGCCATCAGCAGGGTAAAAACAATGTTAGCTCACTAGGAAACTAAGCCATAAAGAGCAAGCTCTGACAATACCTATTTCTCTTTGTTGCTGTAAATTAGCAATAGTACCGTTTCCTGTTAATGTTTCCATATATAGCAATAGGACATGATGGACAGCTAGCAGGTTTGTTATCCCACGACAGTGAAAAACAGAAAGTATCTCAGGGGAATACAGCATTGTTTGGACATTACAAACAAAGAATGTACTGTACCAGCGTTGTAAGCATTTCTTTTTATCAGACTGAACTATGGGTAAGTCGCACGTAAAGCACACGCTGCACGGAGCCAGAACCAAAGGAACCACATAACAAACCAAAATGTAACCCAGTTCTTGCGTATTTCTACTTGCAAAGAAAAGCCAAGGGGCATCTGATGCTGAACATCTGGTACCCTAAAACACATACATATACCATGCCACAACTCAAGTCCACACAGAGGAAAGCCCAGGCAGCTGAAACATACCAGAAAGCACTTGTCCTTTAAGTCATTTGTCAGTGCGGCAGCTCTCCAACAAAGTAGTTGTAGCTGCGGCACTGGATTTGATGCTGACTCTCCCTCGCCCATTCAAGCCTGAGCTTTACAGAGCTCACCAAGTCTGCTGAGGTTTTGTGAAAGTCAGGTCCTATGTTCTTATTTATAACTAAATATTTCTGTCTATATATTTTAAGGATGTCCTTGACTTGGTAATGTGTTGCAATTCAGCTGAGATAGTGCTAGGAGGTACCTGATGGTGCAGCTGACTTACAGATGTAATGAAGGACGCAAATCATAAATTTTCCTTAATTGTAAATACAAGCTTACCACAATTTTATCACAAAGTGAAAAGAGCTTCTTTATGTTTAGGCTCTGAAAAAAAACACAGCAAAAAAAACCCTAAATCATCAGTAACAAAACCTAGCATTTTATTTGCCAGGAAGCATCAAAAGAAACTTGTTATCACAGCAAAAATGTCACTGCTCAGGTTCAGATCTACAAAAGTACATTGGCAGAATCCATTTTTCACTGAAATCAAGAGTTAGATACTTCGTTATGTCTGTAGAGCTAAATTACTGTATCCAAATACCATCTAATTTCAGAAAACAGTCTGAAATAGATAATCTCAGGATTTCTCTCTTTCTTGCTATATAACATAGCGTTCAGCCCAAGAAATGCTTCAATATACTGTCAAAGATAATTAAGAGGAAATTTTCCAGCTGCTTTGCACTGCCTCAGCCACACAAACCATCTGGCACCACAACCATAATAAGCTTTTTTTTTTTCCCCCTCAAATGTCTGCAAAACATTTCTAATTTCAGTTTTTGAAGACTACAATCATTGGTTCATTTTAGTTACCAATGTTAACCATTAATAGTATGAATCACAGTATTTACAGATCTGCTAAGAGAGATGGCATATACATATGCCATATACCTATATTATATATATATGTATATACATATACATATATTCAAAGCTTTCAAGTACATGCAACCTTTAAGTCCACTGAAATCAACTCAGTCATCTGCAGAACTGCTTTTCTAAACAGCTATATGGAACCATAAAATGGTTTGGGTCAGAAGAGCCTTCAACCAAACTCCCTACAAGGGCAAGATTATATCAGCCTGCCCAAAGCACTACCCAAACCAACTTCAAACACCTCCAGTAATGGGACATCCATAATTTGCCTGGGCAACCTGTTTCAGTGTCACACATAAAAGAATTCTTCCTTAGATCCAGTCTAAATATCACCTCTTCCAGTTTAAAATCATTGTCCCTTGTTCTGTTGCTGAAGGCCCTGGTAAAAAGTCTTTCACTCTCTTTCTTATAATGCTGCATTGTATGCTGAAAATCTGCAATAATGTCTCCCTGGAGCCTTCTCTTTTCCAGGCTCATACAATAAGTGTTCCATCTTTCTGATTGTTTTTGTGGCCCTCCTCTGCTCACACTCCAATAGGTCCATGTCCTTCTTGTGGTATGAACTCCAGAGTTGGGTACACATCAAGTGATTCAGGCCAGCCCACAGGGAAAAAGAGGCATGAGGATCTGACTCCAGCCCAAGCACTACTCATCCAACACCTTGATGTGCCTGGATCTAGACATTCTTCTACAGAGAAACATTTAGATGAGCAGAGCTTAAGTTTCCCAAAACCCATCCAGAGATAGTGGCAATGATGGCTGATGCTCCTCTTCAAAAATGGAAGCCCTCAGTTCAACTTCCTTCTCAGCAAGACGGGATTTAAACTCACACATGCCAAACAACTCCCCTTGATCACTCATGTGTTGGGAGCATATCCTGTCCTCTCTGTTGCAAAATAACTGAAAATGGGTCAGGGTGCAGAAGAAAACACAAGGCATACCAGGCAGAAGACAAAGCAAGCTGTAGACAGACTACAATGCAACAGCCAGCTGGGAGAAGTCTGCTGTGTGGATGTGGCTGCATTTCTCACTATAGTGTCATCAGATGTCAAAAAAGATGCGGGGACCACAGGTGTCTCACTTGCTCAAAGAACACCCTAGCCGTTCAGACAGCAGGAAAATGTGTGCCAGTATCTTCCCTTTTCCTAGCTGTTTCTGAATTGGGGTTTACACTGCCCCCATTACTTTTTCTGTACTTCAGAGAATCTGCTCCACAAGGACATTAGCAGACTCAGCACTATGACATCAGGTTGGACCCTGGCAGAGCACCACAGGATGCGCAGCATCAGCACTCCCTTTTCAGGTTCGTTTGTAGGTACACCAAGAAGTTGAAGTTTAAATGCTCAGGAATTACTGTGGTCTAAAACACAGCCCCTGAACAAGTATTATACACTTCCAGGTTAAAATATCCACTAGAAAATGAAGTTTCAGAACTGCTCCTTGGTCTGGAATACTTAAATTCTGCTAAAATCTCACTTTAGATATCAAAGTGGGTTTCTTGAATGCTTCTAACTAGATAATTGTTATATAAATATGTAAAAGTGTATTAACAAGCATCCAGCATGTGAGTTCATCTAATTGAAATACATGCAAATACACCTGTATTATGCACTGTAACCAAACCCCAGCCCTCATATTAAAAACACAGAAGCAAGAAAGCAAACTTTACTCTGAACTCCATCTTTTCATTAAAACGTTTTCCTGGGACCACTGGGTTTCAGTGTACATTGTAAGACTGTAAAAAAAAAAAAAAAAAAATCAGGACTTTCCTGCACATCAAAAAATGAGCCCTTAGGAAGCCTTCTCTAACCAGGGAGAGCCTCTACTCTCTACTCTGACACTGCAGTAGATAAAGTCACTCTTCTGGTGGTCAAATCTTAAAAACAATGCAGTTCACTAAGTGTGCTAAAAAAACCCAAACCAAAAAAAAAACCACCATAAAATAAGCACAGTTTAAAAAATAACTAATAAAGAGTAATTTATCATTGTGGTCTTAATATCACCTACAATAACAGTTTCTATTATCTTACCATGAACATTCTAGTAACTATTTTTATCTGTCCAACCAAACAACCTTCATCAAATCTTAAGCTAAATTTGTTCACAGCTTTCTTTACATTAGATAACGATTACAACACTCATCACCCAGGTTTGAATTGCTGCAAATTAGCAGAAGCATATTTAACACCAAGTAGAAACAGCAACGGGATTTACAAAGGGAAAGGCAGGGAGAGGGTAGTAAAGTAAAACATGCCACAGAAAATGGAAGGGTGTTCTCAGAAGCAGACAATAAGCAGCAAGGTTGGGTAGGTATGCAATTCACTCCACAAGAACTATTCCTAGAAAACACTTAGGAAGTATTCATGAAATAAAATGTAAATTCTCCTTCTTCATCAATGGGAACTAAACAAGAGTAGACATTTTTCCCTCCCCTGTGATCCACAATTAACTGTCATAATCCAGGCTGTAATTTTCTTCCTTTTGCTAATAGCTTTAAACCTAAAAGAACACTCTTCCTCTTGAAAAGTAACTGTAAACAGTGTCAAAGCCAGCAGCACCTCTTTCTGCTTGATTACCAGCACACTTAAGTCACTCAAAACAACATGAACACCCAAAACAACCAGAAACTGAGATGCCCTCAGCCTCCTGTATGTAAAACTGAGTCCTTACAGCCAAGGGACATAAGCCTGAGTATGTGAAGGATAAAAAGGTTGCACTGAAGATGCTGAACCTATGTCTGGTGGTCCTTGGTGGGCTGCAAATCCTAAAAGACCACCCTAATCTGATGGTACCATGAGAGAAAAGGTTACCTGGAGGCATTTTTCTCATCCAGATTAAACCACTCCATCTTTCTTTCTTCGTTGTTTTGGTAAGATTCTCTCTCTTTTTTTTTTTTTTTTTCCCTGAGCAGCTTTAACAAGTTATTTGGCTCAATATTTAATAAATACCTCCATAAACTGAACAATCCATTTTTGAGTAGGAATCATCTTTATGAAGGTGCAATCAACAAGAAATTTAATTTCTCCCTCTCCCTCATCCCTGCCCCTCCTTTTCCATTCTTTAAATCCACTAGTAAATAAATATCTAAGCATAGCATCTCTACTGGGCCCCCAGTTCCCTCTAGAAGCAAATTGCTTGTGGGTTTGGTGGTCTCAACCTCTGACCAGTTTGTGTGAGTGAGCAGCTCCTGACAGGGCTGCCACACAGGCACGTACTGAAAGGTTCATGCTTTCTTATTTCTTTTGCTGAACTTTAAATAACGCAGCTAACAAGTCCTGACCTGTACAAGTGCGCTAAATTCCTGAATTATTTGCAAAGCTCCCTAGAAAATCCAGGCTTTCTCATTATCCAATCCTTTTTTATACCTTATAAAGGGAATACAAACACTTTTTCAAAATACCAGAACTCCTATGAATAAATTTTTCTGCTCATATGTCTCTAAATCCTCATAAAATTGAATGAGGCCCAAAAACACCATATGGTGCATCAATTTTCTCCAGCAATATCAGTTTCAAGTATTTTTTCCAATAAAAACAGTCCAGGAGCTCTGAAAACTGACAGAATCTCACTATATCTTAACTAGTGATGGATGATAGCATTCATACCTTTCACAACACCAAAACTGAAAAGAACATCCTGACACTCACACTGTTAAGACACCATAAGATCCCTAGGGCTAAAGTTGCAGGGACAACAAGTAGGGAAAGAAGGTCTCATCTTCTTTCTAAATCCTCATAAATTCCCTTTTTCTCATCTATTTTTATTTTTTGAAAGGCAGGGAAGAAACAGAGTGCTGAGACAACCCTTGATCACCTCACAGTGGTAAATGAAGATCCTTCTCCCCCTCTTCTCAGCGGTGCTGACATCTGAAGCCCTCAGACCTTTTGTCCCTCACTCCCCTTCTACACAAAGGGCTCCCTCAGCCACACGCAATCCTCAGCTGTGCTTGGCTTCGTGACTTTGAAGGGAAATACAGACTGATGGTGTAACAGTGTGAGAGCTGAAATCCCCTTGCCACACTGACAATAACCAGGCTAGCTCAGTCTGGAAGCAAATGAAGGCTGTATTTACAAGCAAATCTACAATCTATGATGAAATGCAATGAATATGTAGAAATATACACGTTTCACAACATTTACAAATATGTACAATCAACAGAAAAGCACAACCAAGCCCCATTTGCTTCCCCCCAGGGGGCCTTTCCCAAGGGGCCTCCCCCCCAACCAGAAGGATCCCCCCCCAGACCCCCCTGGCAGAAGGCATAGAGTCAAGAAGCAGAGAGGCTGTTAGACTTAGCTTGTTAAGGTCAGTGTGTTATCTTCAGCCAGAAAAGAAGAAGCAGCAGACAGAAGCCCAGCAAGCTGAGACAGCCCAACTCCCCAACCTTGTTTTGAGTAATAGTCTTAAACATTTCTCTCCCTCCAATGGAAGTGCTTAAAATAATCATTATTTTGCTTTCTTACACCCAATAGTGATTTATTTACATTCTTTCATTTCCTCTGCTCGAACTTTGTGAAGAAAAATTAAAAAGACAGTCTTTAAAACTATCACAGATGGGAGCAGCACCAGGAAACAACCGAAGTCAGTACTTAGCATGGTTGTAAGAATCAAAACTATGCTTTCAGAAAGGAGAGAGAAAGGAGGAAGGATACAGGAGGCAAAGGAAAATTAAACAAACTGCTTAGAGGATACCAAAACAGATGTCAGGCCTGGCTCAAGCCTGGACCTCTAAGAGAAACACAGGGAATGAATGACCTCCCTTGGGCTGAAGGAGAAGCTGTCAAGAAAGCCTTCAGTAGCCCCCACTCAGAAAGGGTGGCCAGTAAAGACTGCCCAGGCAGGATCGCACTGAGAGCTCCTCACTGTGCATGAACACCACTATCAGACCCCAGGAACATGGATAAATTTTTGGTTTATTTAGAAACAAGGGGGAAGATTCCAGGTTCATCTAAGAGCAATGACAGGTACAAAGGAAGAGGTCCCTTACAACCCAAACCATTCTAAGAATCTTTTCAGTGCAATAGTGCCCATGAGGCAACCACTAATGCAGCCCACTCAAGACATATTCATCTAACATTTCAAACATTCATGGAGACCATATATAATGACCGAAACATCCCTGCTGTTCCACAGCGTCCAAAGTTTGTTTGTACACAATACTTAAATCTGAAAAGAAAGTAGGAAAATGACACAATCAAAAAAATGTCTTATAAAAGACTCATGAAGGAAACATACTCTCTTCCATATAAATGTTGCAGTATACCTGACAAATAACAACTACCATAACTAAAAATTACAAGAATTTTGCTGTTTGGATAGTGGCTGCCCTGGTAAAGCTTAGTCTGGCACCAGCTGAGTGGAACTGCAACCCTCCAGACCCACAACACACCCAACATAAACCTCCTCACATTTCAAGTAAGCAGGCACCCAGCTGGCTTTGCCTGAGCCTTTCTTAGTACTGCTGCTATTCCACTGAGGCTTCTGGGTTGGACTTCCAATGCATTTGGATGAAATGCTTAGCCAAGTCTATGAATAAAACTACAGCTGATTTCTTCAGGCTTTGAATCAAGGTTATCACTGCTAAGATCCAAGAACTGTTCTAACAGTTGAGTAATTTGTTGAAATTACATCAAAAAGAAACAAGCAACCACTGTTTTTTTGATCTCTCTCCTGTCTATCCAGTATTTGAATGAGACTTGGTATTTGCTTTTATTGTTTTTACACCTCTTAAAAGAGCTGTTTACAACAGATAGCTTGAAATCTGCCGCCTTCCCTGGGAAAAGGATGTTTCTTTTCTATCTGTCATTAAGAACTAGAAAGACTTAAGATGGGGGGAAAAGCCCTCACCTAAAGAAACAGACTAAGTGCTGTGTTTTCACATTCCAAAAGCTTGCATGAATTTCTCTGTCATTTTGGCTCATATGGAAACAGCCTGTCCTCCAGTTTTTTGCAACTTAAAGCACTAAAGGGAAAACAGTCAAAAGTACCAAATTCTCCACAAAAAACACATGAAGCCATCAAGTTTAACATGGTTCCCATCCTCAGCTTAAAAAAAAAAAAAAAAAATTATACTCCAGCAAAACCAAACTACAGTTTTTGGCTTGCAACAAAACCCTGAAACCAGGAAAATTTTACCTGATTTTGTTACAAAAGTTTTCAACAACAAATCCTAATGTAAATTTTCCGATTTCCACTACACTTACAAAAAAAAAAAAAAAAAAGCACCACTAAATATGTCCAATGATCCTCCCTAAAAAATTACTATAGACATAAATAAAGCATAAGCCGTGACAAAACTGTGATTAAAAAAAAAGTCTACTTTGTATGCAGACAGTAATACTTTCTTCTGTTTAATGACCATCTTACTCTTGTCTGTGTAACTAAAATACCTCACTTGGTTGGTATCATGGTGGCAATATTTCACTGCTACAATTCTTGCCTCTTTTTTTTTTTTAACAGACAGCTCTGTAATCTTGCAAAGGTAGAATCTAGTTATAACTAAAGAACTGCGTTCACAGTGAGTCAAGGCACGAAAAAAGACTCCATAGAGATTGATTTACAACATTTATTATCCTTTTCACACTTCCAGACACAACCCAAATCTCTGATTACCCTGCTCAGACTTGAATAATTCTTCATCTTAACCACAAAATACAGTGCAAATGTTGAAAACCTGGGATAAAATGATGAGACACTCTGCTCTGAAAGGTGCATCTAACCACTGCTAAAAGCTTTCCAAGTTAAAAAAAAAATATATTTACCACCTTCTGAGAAGCTTCCAAGGATATTCGGGGTTGAAGGCAATTCTTTATGAGCAATAACCACTGCCAAATCATTATCCAGGGACTGCAGATCATTTATTATTAGCCCAAACCTTTCCTGTAATATCTTGTGACTAAAGGCAGTGATAAATTCTGCATAACTGACCAGAAAGCACAACAACTTGCAAGACAGATTCTCTCTCTTCAGTGACAGGACAGCTGCCAAAGACCATAGGTGAGTATCCCCTTGTGTACGGTAACACAGAGATAGAAACTGCTCCTGGGCAGTCCTGGTGATGAACTTGTACTTGAACTGGATTTGAACTGCCAATCCTCTCAATTATAGTGATATAATTACTTCTAGAACCAGTCTTTCTAGCTGCTCATTAACTGCAGTGGAAAGAAGAGGTAACCACATCAGGATGAAATCCCAAAAATCAAAAGCCTGAAGTTTTTTTGCTAAGAATTACAAACAATTCTAAGAGTGACAGAGTGACCTGCAACAAGAACTCTGACTAATGTATCTTTATATTAACATCCATTTTGTACCTACCCAGTGTCTCCAGGTAGGCCAAACACAGAAGCTTTGAATTAGTGCATGCCTCAAGCTTTTAGCAAACTTAATTAGATGCTCTCTAACTTACAGCTGGGACCCTTGAAGGCCGAAGGACTCTTTATTTTCATTAGTTCACAGATTCTGTTGAGAACAAGCAGAGGATTAACTATTGCCTGTAACCTTCTGTTTTCCTTCCTAGCCCAGAAGCAATCATTTAACAATGTCATTTCAGGCCTTAAAAATAAAAATAAATAAACAGGGGAGGGGGGAAAAAACCCCCCACACAAGATTTCTTCTGTTTTCCTTCTGTTTTCCTTCCTAGCCCAGAAGCAATCATTTAACAATGTCATTTCAGGCCTTAAAAATAAAAATAAATAAACAGGGGAGGGGGGAAAAAACCCCGCACACAAGATTTCTTCCTACCGGAACAAACCTACTGTTACATCACTACATTTTCCCCATCTGTAATACATGACAATAATTTACCACTTACAGGATGAAGGAAGCCACCATGTAATGGTAGTAAGCTTTCAATTTTTATACGCAGCAGTTATTTTCAGACTGTAAATCCCCTCTAGATAACAAGAGCAAATAACAAGTAGATCCTATTGCACACATATATCACATCTATAGCCACCTAACTGCACAAATGAAAAGGTCACAAAGCACAGGATATAGGTGACAATGAGGGCTTAAGTTACATCTGTGAGAGGAACAACCCGAGGCTCTCTGGGAAGTAACCCGAATCCCCAGTTTGCAGTGAAGCACCCCCGGAATGGTTTCCCTGACATCTCTGCACTATGTGCAGCTCCAGCAGAGCTCCAAGCACTGCACACCACCATGACAGCCTTGCAAGCCAGACTGACTGCTGCATTCAAGAAAGACTCAGGAAAAAAAAAAAAAAAAAAAAAAACCAAAACAACACAACCAAAAACCAACACATTATTTTTCCAGGAGTTATTATGTTTGAAGGTGAACCATTGTGGCATAGAATTCACATTAAAAATGAAGCCATCCCTGAAGACTGCACACCCAACTATGCATGCTCAACAACCCTGTCTATGCCTGACACTGTGCTGGTGTGGATTGCTATGAAAGGCAGGCTCACCTATGGTCAGTCAAACTCTGTCTGCATCTTAAAGGCAATCATTAAATTCCTACGTTTCTTCCATTACAGAGCCACAAAATCAAGTTACACAAACTGCTCAGTTCGGCACAGCTTTGAAATGAGGGTGCAGTGTAGCAAAGAGATGAAAAATGTAAACAGTTCAGCGCTCACCTGCAACAATAGACTGAAGAGCACTGTCACTAATTCACTCAGCAAACTTTGTATGTGCTTCTTCAGGGATCCATTGTACACAAAATAAAAACCAGCATCCTCTGGGATGTAAATGTCTTTGCCAACTTTTGCATGTATGGTCACCTGTCCCTGAAAAAGCACTTTCAGAAACACCCAGTAAAATTCTCATCTCCAACAAACCCATTGTCCTGAAGGGTCAAACCCCAAAACATGCCCCAGCCCAGACAACAGGCTAAGCACCTGCAAAGGTGCAAACCTGGACAGTTCCTGGGGGTCCAGATGGTCAAGACAAATGTATAGCACATGTGATTAACATTGTAAGAACCTGTCAATGTGCAAACCTGGACACTTCCTGGGGTCCAGATAAACATGTACCATGTGTAATTAACTTTGTAACACCACTGTGAATTGTGGGTGCCTCTGGCCATGTTCCATATGCCCCATTCTATACATGCAGCTGTCAGGGTTCTGTGTTACCAAAGGGCATTAATTGTCTTGGGACAGTATGTAAACCAGCCAAGAAGTCAGGCAACTTGCCTTGTTCTCACCCAGCAAGCAACAAGAGCCAAATGCTGGGCCTGCACTACCAGGTAACAGCTACACCCAGGCCTTGCACCTGGACCAAGGCAGAAAGGGCAAAAGCTCCCAGGAGAGGCTACAGCCCAGCGACAGAACACACAAGAGAGAGGCCTCCTAGCCCTCTCCGAGCCAAGGACTGCTCCAACTATGGCCACAAACCCTGCCGAGGAGCAAGTCATGAGTACTTGGCTAATCTGCCACAGAACCCCATTTGTGAGAAAACCACAGATCGCAGCACCCTTATTTCCAATTTGAATCACTGTATTGGAAATGTTACATCTGTGTTTAAATCATTTAACTGTCTTTATATGTGGGATGCAATACCCACAACTGAATAGAACCTGTAAATATACCATGTAAATAAGTTGCAGCAGTGTTTGAAGATACCACCACCCAAGATACTAAATTATAAAATACATTAAAATATACATTTTATTACACCCATTGACATATACTTCAGATGCAAGTATCTAGTATTCCAGTATCTGAAAAGAACCTACAAGAAAGCTGGGGAGGGACTTTTAGGATATCAGGCAGTGACAGTACTAGAGGGAATGGAATAAAGCTGGAAGTGGGAAGATTCAGGCTGGATGTGAGGAAGAAGTTCTTCACCATGAGAGTGGTGAGACCCTGGAATGGGTTGTCCAGGGAGGTGGTTGAGGCCCCATCCCTGGAGGTGTTTAAGGCCAGGCTGGATGAGGCTCTGGCCAGCCTGATCTAGTGTGAGGTGTCCCTGCCCATGGCAGGGGGGTTGGAACTAGATGATCCTTGCTCCCTTCCAACCCTGACTGATTCTATGATTCTGTATCATAACCTTTTCCACTCTGCTATACAGAGGTTGTGATTCAATGACAAATCTGCAGTCTTCTGCTTCCATCTAGAAAATTACACTTGTTTTATGCCTGCACAAGTAAAGGTGATTTTTGCCTTCTAAATAGTCTTTCAGCTAATTCCTTTCGTTCTGACCCACATAAATATAACTGACTTTTATTTAAAATGCATCAGAATGTCGCCTTTCGTGGCGGACTGAGCGCAACATGTACACACTTACAGTTGCAGACCAAGTAGGGCATCAAACATACAGCACCTTTATTATTATTAACACACACATTTATATGTTTTCTATGCTACTGTGGCCACTTCTAATTGGTTAACAAGTTGTTTTTAACACTCTTATTGATTACTACTATGTCACTATGGTAGTAGCTATTCTTGCTAACTTTCACATGGGATGATTCAAACCTTTTATTTCCCAGTTTCCCAGGCACTCTTTGTCCTTGCAAACCACCTGCACCTCTGGGGCCTCCCATATCTTCACTGATACACAGTAATCTGCCCAAGACCAAGTTCTTCTTTCCCAGGCAAGGAATCTGCAGACCTGCCGCAGTCCCCCACATCAGAATAAGCAAGGCAGCGAACTCAAGTATAGCAGCGAACCTGCTATATACAAAAATCACACTCTGTGTTAGGAACAAAACATTTTAAAAATTCAAAATAACTTGAAAAGAGTTGGTTTACAGAACAAAAGCACTGATGTCATTCCACAACCAGTTATGCTGTTTCCAAAGAATACTAGTTCCCAGGTATTTGCTCACGGGTTTCTTTATAGTAAACAGAAAGCAACCAGCCAAGAAAAATCTGTCACACAATAGCTTCAAAAAACAACAGGAAAAGGATCCCAGAAACAGCAAACTATAACAACTGTCTCACACATCCAAAGGAGGAAATTTAGATGAAGTCGCATTTCCTCGAAGAGGAGGACACTGTGCTCCACCCTGGTCCCTGGCTGGCAGTTATTTTAAATAAGACAGAATTGCCCAAACATCTGACAAAAATAGTATCTTCTTGAAAACACACTGCAGAAGAAAACCTCAGCTGTTTATGCTTCCAAAGGATGCCTGCTTTGCCTCTAGTTAAAACAGTTACCACAGCACTGACTCCAGAAGTCTCATGAAAACCAACACCAAAGCATAACACCGTAGCACAGAAATTGCCACGGTTAAAACTGCAGTTATGCTCTGACCATCCTGATGAACATCTGGCTCACTCCTCTGTTCAACACACGACGAACATACACTTCACCGCAGTGAGACTCTCATTGCCCCCCACAACACCACAACTTCACCTGCCTTCCCCAAGGACAACTTGCTCATCACTTGTAACAATGCAAGCCCTGTACTTGTTTTCCTCTTAAAAACAGGCAAGTCTATTAAACCAGGGCGGAACAGCCAAAGGCTAGTTTTAGACACAAAAACTTCCTTAGATAGGATTGTTCCTGTAAGGATAGATGCAATCAACATTAGGAGTCCAGTATTGAGATCGAATATGCCCATCATCCCCAGAAACTGCTAATGCACCTCTTTTTAGTAGCCTGAAATGTTATTATGACTGCCAAATGTTTTCTCCTGTTTTTCTTTGGGTTCTGCACTGTTTACCCAGAAATAATAATCAGACTCATAACAGTTGTTGCTGTTAATTTATCACCCTTTTTAAAGAGAGTAATACTATGGATGGCTGTTTTGGGGTGAGATGAACAGGGCAAGTCCCTGAAGACACTCCACAGACTGCACCAGTGGATGCTAAGCTGACAGCATCCTGGTGCACAGGAGCACAACACAATTTCTTCCAGACAGGTACTTGTGGCCACAGTTCCCAAAGCACCTCTATAACACCTGGACTCTAATGCTGAAGGACTACATAGCCAGTCAGCTTTCAGGTTTTCTTTGCACTGACTGTGTGAAGCAAGGGAGATACTGTGCCACAATGTTCTTTTATAAACATATTTTTGAGTAGGGGAAAAAGAGAAGAAAAGCTCAAATTCTAGCCATTGGCTTACACTGCTTTAAAAGAAAAGAAAAAAAGTAACTTTAGATGAAGATCAGAGGAACATCTTAAACTGATCACACTACACAATTTCGTATTCATATTTCACACTACAGAATTTCCTAACTTCTTGCCTTATAATAAGTGAAGGAAAAAAAAAATAGAGGAAACAATGGAGTGGAAAGCTCACATGCATAACTCATGCCCTATAGCCCTCCAGAAGAAGAAATTGCTGGTAATTTAAGAAAAGATTTTACAGAAGGAAGGCAAATTGGCTTGTATCTGGCCAAACAATTAAGCAATTCATTTGGAAAACGCATTTGGATGTGATCCAAAAAGAGGGTTAAACCCCGCATTATTAGCAAGGAATTAAAGATAATAAAAGGGAACATTAAGCTACATCTTTTTTTTGATGCCACATGTGGCATCAGAAACAGCTATTTCACAAAGGACTAGCTCCCATCATTGTCTCCAGCACTTGCCATTTGCCACCACATCCTACTGTCTTCAAATGTTTTCACTTCATGTTGCTCAATTCTATCATCTTTCTCCTTGCTGCCACTACTAAAACATGAAGCAGTTTGCTCTTCATGCCAGGAACAATGCCATTTGCTCTAGCTTCAAAGTACCCTTTTCCTTCTTATGCACTCCCCTACAAAATACCCATAGTATATATATAACATCATGTCCCCTTCTCAACATCTGAAAATCTTTTACAGTTGCATCCTACTATTGCTGGAGTTCACCCCTACGCTTTAATCCTCTCCTGTCCCTCCACTGTTTGGACTATTACATGTTATAGCAATTGCTAAAGTTCAGTATAAGGAAACTGCAACAGAGCTTCAGAAATGTGTGTGACCTTGATTTCTATTACCTTCCTTCTTACCACACACAATAAGCTCACACAGGCAGAAACCCAGAAACCGTATATTATTTCTTTCAGAAAAGATCTTGTTAGCTTAAACCAGAGGGATAATTGAAAGTCTTCCATCACAGTCATTCCCTTCAGAGGCATTTATTTACTGGCTAACTCGGGCAAGGCGAGGCCAGCCCAGAAAGCATGCTACAGCAGGAACTACCCAAACAGATCTTTCCTCTGGAGAAAAGTGAACTCAGAAAGCAAAAGAAGCGTGAACAATTCCAGCTCCATCCTCCTGTCATAGCAAGGCACACAGGAAAAGAGGAAGCATACTGAATCTTGGAAGGAGATTCAGTAAAGCCCCTCTGCTTCACAAGACTTTACCAGAGTGGTTTGGGAGATTCTACCTCTATTAAAAAAGAGATTCTTCTTGTGCTCAATTCAGGCTGTCAGACATAACAAATATATCCTCTAGGCATTTTTAGAGACTCTGACACAACTCTAAATGCATTAAACCTGTGTCCGAGCAAGTGTTTAGTAGTTTTGACCTCTCTGGGTTCCATAAAGGAAAGTATATCTTTTGTTACCAGTGAAAATACTGCCCTGGCACAAGTAGAAGATTAGGAAGGTTTGTGGGTTTATCAGGATTTATAGGTCTGTGTACTTTTTCAACATAACCAAACATGTTTTCCTTCCTGCTTGAGAGCTGACTGGGTTGGGCATGCAGCAGCAGCATCCCCTGAGCCCCATGTCCTGGGGACTAGACTCCCCACAGCACCAGGAGAAGAGTTCCCACATCCTCCATTCCGAACCTCTTCAGCGTCTTAAGCGAGGCACTAGGGCATGCTCCCTGCAAGGAGATGAGAGGAAAGGAGTTAACAAACCCCCACAGCTGAGGCAGAGCAGCAGCCAGGCAGGACAGGCCAAAGGGATGGCCGTGGCACTTCCAAGTGTGCTCAATTCCTACTCTGCTGCAAGTCACCCCACACTGATAAATAACTGGCCCTCAGTCTGAACTGAGCTTCTTTCACTTTGAATCCATTCGAGTAACAGCATCTTCCTCACTATGAACCTGCCTCTGCAAAACAGGTGCAGTGCAAAAACACCTTTTAGTGGGCTTCCAGATCTGGGCCACCACACTGGCTAACACAAGAACTCCAACAATCGGTCACTGCCCTTGCATAAAAAGCCTGAATAAATCTATTTTCCCAAGAGACATTTACCATACAAATAACATATCATGAAGTACACTAAAAGTGTCTTTCTCAAACTATGTGGGCAACATACCAGCTTAAGAATTAATGTCTTATCCAGCATTTTTATTATCTGCAAACATAATGGTAGAAGCAGATACCACACTTGTAATTACATGCTCTAAGAGAAATATCTGTGTACAGGGATAGGAAAAATTAAAAAAAAAAAAGAAAAAAAATACTTCTTTGTTCCCAAAACACCAGTCCAAACACCTCAAAGTAAATGCAAATCCCCGAGTATCAATAGCAATAATGAGGCTTTTTTCCTCTATGTAAGCAGACACTACCCATTACAATTTAACACAAATATTTATCCACTGTTCAGAATAAAACACAAAGATTTTCTGACGTGAGCAAAATGAATTGTTTAGATGTATTTTACTTGTGCATAGACAAGGATAGCGGCAAGGTATTTACCCTAAGCAGCCACACATTTTTAACAACCTTTGCCGCAACTGTGAGCAATTCTACATAAAATATGCTAAAAAGTCAGCAGGGAGAATGTGAATAAACACAACCAACCGTATTCAAATCACTAATCACAAGGCCAAAATAACAAACATGCCTTTAGAACATACACCAGACAGTTCTTGTTGACACATTGCAGTAAATATTGTCATGGAGTTGTTTAAGGAAGCACACATCCTCTTTGAATGGAATGCAATGGGATTCAAGGCAAAATACATGATGAAACAGCAGTTACACCCAGGAAAAGAAAGGCATAACAAGCTAAAAAACAAAATAAAAGAAAACATTTCTCTGTCAGCATTAACCTTCTAACTATATGCATAATAACCCCTTAAAAGAAAATTAAAGGGGTTCTGCAATCAAATGACTTAGAAGAAGCGACCAAGTATAATTAATTTCTTTTCTATCTAGAGTAACAGAACAAGCATAATTCCAAGAACAAACTGGAGACAAGGTGGTGTGATGATACAATCACATTTAGTATTACAGGTAGATTTTTCTAAAAATTAAGCGCACACATACGGTTGCTTTGAGAAGAGACATTCTTCTGCTGATCTACACTGCAAATCTCTACCAGCATCCTGAGAACCTCACTCATTCACACCAGGAAAAACGGTGCGGTCTTCAGACTCCATGCCTGTGCACAAGACACTGCTTACATACAGGATATACACCACAGCAGGTTCTCCAAATATCAACTTTATGCACCAGGTATGTGTAGGTAACATTCTGTGATTCTGTGAGAAGCCTTGTGAGAAATGCAGAGGAAGTATTACGGAAGAAATGTGCATGTTCAGGGTTTAACTGTCTTTTAGACAACATACTGGAACAATGAAGAAAGGAACTTGTAATCAGGGTGTCCTTGAGAGTTAAGATATCCTAAACAAGTGTGCTACTAAGTAATGTAGTCAGCTTTTGGTTCAAAAATAGTGTCCCAGACTACATTACTGATGATGCTAAACCCCCACCTCCTAGCTGGAAGAACCCTGTCCAAAATAAACCCCCCACCCTATAAGCATGCTCAGTCAGTTTAAGAGAAGATGTACCTTTAATGCAAAAGTGAGCAAGAGACTAACCAGTGGATCATCAGTAGGTGTTGACATGAGACACAGCTAATGCGCTTTACTGCATGAGTACCCACCACAAATCTCAGTTGGTGTGCTAGCTTTGTGGGAATGCCCCTAGCACCCAAACTGGCACAACTCTGTAATAAAGTAATGCCTGCTCATTAATGAAGAACCCCATGTTAAAGAGTTTTACTCCTGGTTTTGGGGACACAAGTATCTGCACACACCTGTGGGCACAAGTAACAAGCATCTCTGCCATACTCGCTTAAGGCAAGGCAACAGGAGCGAAGTCCAACAACTAGCAGCTAAGGCAGCTCTTTGTTCTTGTCAAGAATGTGACAATAGGATTAAGTGATCAATGTCCAGAATATAACCTGAAGGACACTCTAGCAAAGTCCAAGAATAACCTTGAAGAGAAAAGCATCAACAGAAATTTTCCAAGAAAGGTGGGTAATCTGCCCTCTTCTGATATATCAGCAAGTCTGACACTTTCGCTTAGATGTAATGCCTTTTTAAAAGGAAAAACAAGTGTCAGTAGAAGCTATTGCTACCTTTCTATAAGTTTAAGAAGCCCCAAATAAACTGGAAAAAAATGAAAGCATTCTGTTACCAAACCATCCAAATCAATGAGAAAAGGACACTCCAAGCAAAAAAAAAAAGCAAGAAGGTTGGACGAGATTCTGAGAAGACAGCTAGCAGAATCCCCTGCCTCAAGGTAAAAATCAACACTGCCCAAGTTAGTCCTCAAAGACAGGTCTTCTCCACCCCCTTCTGAAACTATTCCTTGCACAGTCACCTAACAGCCAGCACGGGGAGATTCTTTCCACTCAAAAAATTCCCCATCTGGCCTCTCCCGCCTTCCACAGTTGGCAAATATATTGGCTTTTATAAGGGCCTAACAAGCCTTCAGCCTTGATAACATGATAGTTTGGTGATACAACACAGCCAGCAATGTGCCAGAAGGCTGCACTAAATAATTCAGTGCAGCCTGTGTTTCTGTACAGCTCTGTTTCCATGCACAAGCTGAGCTGTAGCCTACTGATTATGTCAAAACTGGATTATTACTTTTTTTCTTTTTTCTTAATGTTTTAACAGATTAGCCTTAAACCTTATAATTTCTCAGTGATGTTTATTGCAATACTCCTCTCTGAAGTATACCTGCCGTATTGAAAGTTTCTGAAAACTCATACACTGTTATTTTCCCAAAGCTGATACCTGAAAATAAGCCACAACTTCTGCCTCCTTACTAGCTTCAACATAGGCTCAGTCTCTTCACAAACACAGGCAGAAGAACAAGTTTCTTTTTACAAATTGAAAGACTTGGCCCCAGGAATTTTTTTTTTTTAAAAGGGGCATCTAAAATAATGCTGATTTACTACAAAGCCAAACATAATTCCTCTGAAAAGAAGAAATTCCGTGACAGGTAATGACATATATATGGCTGCAAGGCTCTATGCTGCTCTGCACTGTTTAGTTGTCTCTAATGCTGTCCACTTTAAACAGAAACACATATCAGACACATTGATCCATTTCAAACAGTGCACACACAATATTCCAGACATGTCCAAGATCCTTATTTTTATAGTACTATCTTATTACAAAAAATTGCCTTCCTCAGTCCTGTTTCTAGTGTTGCACACTCTCAGCCTTATGCTTTTTGTTTTACTTCTGTCAAGTCTTCTAGCTCACATTGCAAAGCACAAGCCCCTAAAAAGATGCTAACCACAAACACAGCTGGAGCTTACAGTTTACCAAGGTTGTGAGGGAAGCCTAGCACAATCTTGCATCACAAACAGCACAGCATGCAGCAAGCAATCAGTCAAAATGTATAAAATTATGATGCTAGTGACACATATATCTTACATGCTGCAGTGCTATACTGGTACAGAGAGTGATGTGAGAGCAAAGGAACAACTTGGGTAATGAAGGAATTAATTTCTAATGGAAAAATCAAAAAACTCATAAATAAAGTTTACCTTGGGCAACCAGCCATTTGAGAAATATATTCTAGAGCCAAACACAGAAGCTCAAACACTTCACACGACCACAGGTAGGATGCTGCAGGAACTTGGCCAAAGCACAAAACCCCTTAATGACCACAAATTACAGAGATGAAGAGAATGAAAGCATCCCATAATTTCTCCCCCAACACAGGCTGTCAAGTCTAACTTCTCATTTAAAGGTACAGCTAGCAGGAAGACCATTTACACATCACAATGACCAGCATCTAGCCACACTAACCTGACTCATGCCACAGCTGGGCACACAATTTTTGTTGAATTAGTGAGAGCACAGGACACAAAGCTTAGGCCAGTTTTGTGTTGTTTATGCCTGCTGTACATCAACAGCAGGAAAAGAGACAGTACCTGATGTGGCTGCTGGTGCAGAATTGATCTACCAGTGTTTTCAAACAACCTGAAACAGAGAGCAAGTGTACGGCAAAACAGTTTTGCATCACATGGCCACCGTTTTCTTAAAGCTGAGTTTAGTACACTAAACTGTGACAACAGATAAGGTATGGAAAAGTTTCCAGTTTCCTATATGGTGAAGTAACCAATACTTGTGGAGAATGGGGTACCTTCTAATTCTGAAACTGCTGACTAGAAATAAATATATACTGGATGCCTTTATCAGAAAGGAGTCGACAGGGGGTGGAAATAAGGAAGAACCTGCCAAAACATGTATTAACATTCTTGCTGGCCTGTTGTTAAAAATATCATCCAGTGTTTTGCTGTCAATAGCAACACAATTTATGCTGGAGCATAAAATCATACAGAAGAATTAAGAAGCTTGGGAATGAGCTGACATACACAGGTCAGAAAACTTCTATGACAAAGCATGTTGAAAGAAAAGGGATACCCATTCTAACACAGGTGCTAACTTAAAAAAAAAAAAAAGGTAATCTCTTTCAGTTGACTTAATTTAAAACATATAATTGAGATTACTTTTTGCTCTTGTGTCCTGTGTGACATCAGAGCTCAACTGTTGCAGATACCACATATACACATTTAAGAACAAAGTCTCTACCAGGAATAACGTGACAAGAGGGATCAGGGAAGTGATTGTACCCCTGTACTCATCACTGGTAAAGCGAGTGTAGTGAGTACTGTGTTCAGTTTGGGGGCGCTTGCTACAAGAAAGGCATTGAGGTCCTGGAGCTTATCCAGAGAAGAGCAATGAAGCCAGTTGAGAGTCTGGAAAATAGATCTGACAAGGAGCAGCTGAGGAAACTGGGGTTGTTTAGTCTAGAGAAGAGGCTGAGGGGAGACCTTATTGCTCTCCACAGCCACCTGAAAGGAGGGTGTAGTCAAGTGGCTGTTGGTCTGTTCTGCCTAATAACAACTGATAGGATGAGAAGAAATGGCCTCTAGTTATGCCAGGGGCAGTTTACATTGGATATTGGAAGAAACTTCTTCACTGAAAGGGTTATCAGCACTAGAGTAGGCTTCCAGGGAGGCGGCTGAACCACCATCTTGGAGATGTTTAAAAGATGAACAGACATGGTGCTAAGGGACACCATTTAGTATCAGACTCGGTACAGTTAGGTAACAGTTGGACTCAATCATCGTAGAGGTCTTTTCCAATGAAAATGATTTATTATATGGTTCTAAGGACTGAAAATGAAAACAAAAGCAGAGGAAAAATAATACACCATGGGAGCAAAACATGATCCAATCACTGAAGAACTTGCTTTGAAGTACCCATTCTTTCCCTTCTCATCTTTTAAAATAGATCCCCTTCTTTCACATGTAGTGCCTCAGTCTCATTGTGACAAGAAGTTTGCCTCCGAACAAAGGCTACCCTGTGCACACTCTGTGGGTGCCCGCATGCAAACCACCCAGGATGGACCTGAACAGGCTCCCACAGTGAACACCAAAACACTCATCACTCCGTCCAGCGCTGGATGAGAGCAGTGAAAAAGCTCTATGCATCAGCAAATGCATGCTGGAAGCCCAACACACATTTAGATTTTAAACCAGATGTTCTGGGTTTGGCTAGGGCAGGGCTCACTTTCTCACAAAAGACTGCAAGGGCCCACATCCAGGACAGCCACTGGCGTATTCCACATCTAACAGATATCATGCCTGCTGTATAAGGGGAGGGCTGGCAGACACAGAACTTTTTGGTGCATAGCTGCAGGTGAACAGGTTGCATGTTACATCATCACAGAACCACAGAATGGTTTGGGTTGGAAGGGACCTTAAAGGTCATCTAGTTCCAACTTCCTTACCATAGGCAGAGACACCTTCCACAAGACCAGATTGCTCAAGGCCCCATACAAACTGGCCTTGAACACCTCCAGGGAGAAGGCATCCACAACTTCCCTGGGCAACCTGTTCCAGTATCTCACCACTGTCACTGTAAAGAATTTCATCCCAACATGTAGTCTCTAAATCTACCCTCTACCAGCTTAAAGCCATTCCCCCTCATCCTAAAACGTCCCACCCCAGCTTTCTTTTTAGCTCCCTTCAGGTACTGGAAGGACATCTATAACGTCTCCCCAGAGCCTTCTCTTCTCCAGGCTTCTCTTCTCTAGCCCCAACTCTCTCAGCCACAAAAGAGGTGCTCCAGCCCTCTCATCATTTTCATGGACACACTCTAACAGTTCAATGTCCATCTGAAAGCACCATCTCCCACAATTCACTGCGGAGCAATGGACTGAATAAAGCAGTTCCTAAGGAATAGGTACACACTGTATGACACATACCACTTGGGAACACAAAGTCTTTCTCTTGCTTTGCACACACAGAAGTAAGAGTTTGAGCTTATTTGTGAACCAAATCATCTTAGAATTATGTCTGTTTCACCATATTTCTCACCTACAGAAATCTAGGTAGCTAAATTGTCCATCAGTGGAGCAAATTTTGCTTTGAAGAACATTAGAAACTGGTCCAGAAGATAGCTGTTTCAGTCTGCACTCCCAGGGAATGAAACGTCTTGTTCCATTTTCTCCTCTTTGTTCCTTACTCAAGTATGTTCTGCAATCAAAGTAGCGGTGAATAAGCAGACATGTTTTTACCTGGGTCACAGGGAATTATGCCACTTCATCCTTGAGGAACCACAAGATTGCAAATTAAGAAAACAGTGAAGATCCTAATGAACCTGGCTATAGCACAATTGTTTGCCAAAAATTCCTGGAAGGAGGATATATCCGTTAAAAAGCAAAAAAAGTATCAAAGGAACTTAAAAATTGTTACTTAATGACATAAGGAAATAAACTAGCATGGATTCAAGAGATAATTAACTGAAGTTGTAATACAGAGATGCCTTTGTAGCGGTAGGCCACAAGCAGATTGCACATGATAAAAAAAGATGCCAGACTGCGCTAGTATTTAATTTCCAATTTTGCACTCCTACACTCTCTTCAGAGAGTCAGTCTCTTGGGCCAGTAGTTAATGCTGAGGCAGCAGGGAAGCTACTCTGTCATCTCAGCTTGCAGAGCAAGTCCATCGGAAGGCCAGCTGTGGCCACCAGGCTGCACTCACTCTTCCCCCTTCACTGCTACCAAGGCTGATCTCCAGTGGTGTAATGATGAAGGGAAACGCTGGTGTGGATAGGGCCTAGGTTTGCACATGCATATGAACTAGCATAAAAATTCGGGACTTGCTGCCTCAAGCGCTCTAAACACTCATGGGAATAGTCCTCGGCCTCAGTACCTCCTGCTTCACTGCAGGATAAGCGGATGAAGGTCTCAGTAGGATCCTAATATCCTAGTATCTGAGAAACCTGTACAGGACTGTGTTTCACTGTAACTTTCTAACATTTTTAGGCATGTTGATGCACTTAACATCACCTCATATCTTCTTCGCTAATGAGTTAAACGATGTCTCTTCACTGCAAAAGATCACTGAGAGGAATAGTGCACTACAAAAAAACCACAAAGCACTGCCATTATTACAGGGATGGAAACACAGGCTCCTAAAATAGAAAGCATTAAGCAAATATCACATTTTCTTGAGCAAATCACCAACCTGAACAAACAAATAGCTGGACAAGCGAAGAACAGGCATAACCATGCAAAATCCATAAAGACAAAGAAGAGAAAATATGCAAGACAGAAGGAAGTCAGGGAAAAGGAAACCTAAAAGAACTTGACACACTTGACACTCTGCAGATTTGGTCTAGGTAAAGACTATCATCCAAGCTTAAGAGGATGGGACAGCCTCCAGGCATTTGGATGCTCTGTGGCTGCAAGCAGCTACAGAGCATCTGCTGCTACATCCTACTCTCAGCGCTCCTCAGCTCAGTCAGAAGAACATACCCTTTGCCAGGAATACTTCAAAAGATCAGTATCAAACAGTGAATACATAAGCACCACTCCCTCCTTTGCAACTACACTTCACCACAGAAACTGTAACACTGTCAGAAACAAGACCCAAGCCCAAAAAAGAACAAACCAGCAGAGGTACTTAAGAGGGAGAGACTTGGTACAGCAGAATACAAGAGAAGTTAATTAACGAAAGACCTCAAGCGCTTTTAGCCAACTCCCACGGCTGTAGAAAAAAGCATGTGATAAGTTAGGGAAGTGCATTTTGAGAGTATTAAACAATGTGCAGTACAGAAACAAATTAAAATTTTATTTCCCATAAATCTCCATTGAGTCTCAAAGCTGGGAGCCCATGTCTGTGTCTCTTCATGTAAAATTAACATCCAAATAATCCTTTGGAAAGACAAGAGAGACATGCAACCTGCAGCATCATCAACTGAAAAGACCCATCTATCTCTCTCTGCTGCTCTCAGAATAATTTGAGCACAGAAAAATTTATGAACTTCTTAGATGTTATTTTCTGCTCTTAAAAGTTGACTACTCCCACAGTATGTTTGCCCCATAGCAGCAAGACATTTCTTAGTCAAAGATTAATGATGGTAATCGATAATATTTATTTAAAACAAAACAAAGCAGTCACCTACCATTACATAAGAAGGATTTTCCATGAGAGAATTTTCTTTATCCATACTAGACACTGCTTTCAATAGTATCATAAACTCTGTAATATCTGAAAATGCTTCATCAAGTATTTCACTTTTCATCTTTCAGAGATACAGATTATTTGCACTCCATTTCCATAGCCATTTCAACACAACAAGCAGAAAATTTCATTTCATATTTTACAACCCTTTTGAAAACCATACAGTGGCCACTCACTAACCTCTTAGACACCAACATTCATGTAACCCTGCTACTACCTTACTGATTGTAAACTACGGCAGAATAAGCCAAAAAAAAAAAGACACACGTGGTTTATCAATAATAATTACTAGAACTCCTATATTTTAATCCTCATACTCACACCTTATTGAAGGTACCAAGTAAATTAAATTTACCCTCAATCCAGTTATCCTTGCTCCTGTTACAACCTGCTTTTGAATTCCTAGTTCCCCTATTTTAAGGAACCACTTCAGCTTTTGCAGAAAAAAAAAAATCCAGTTCATTACAAACTTCATGAGGTTTAGGGTGACAGGTTGGACTCGATGATCTTTGAGGTCTCTTCCAGCCTTCTTGATTCTATGATTCAACTTACTCATTTTCTGACATAGCATACAATTTCCTGCTTTGAGGAACAGGAGAGAACAGCAATTTTATAGCAGAAAAAAAGTTATGAATTACGGGTAAGAGACAAAGTGGTGCCTCTTCACAAGCAGTAACCTCTGCTTTTGAAAACTGCAATTGAGACTACTGAAGAAGAAAATAATGACCATTAAGGGGAAACAACTTTAAACTTATGTCAGAGAACTGAGCCACGGTACTGAAAACTATCATCCCCACACACGCCTGCATCAGACAGGAATATTCAACTACAGTCTCAAGTCTCAGACAACCTGAGAAGGGGTTTTGGTTTCATGCACTCTGCTTTTGAATTGAGCTGTTACCTGAAAGAAAGTGATTCTCTAGGCAAAAGCCCAGCATTGTAAAACTTACATAAAGAGGTACTTCAGCACAGCTCAAGTCCATTGTCACAGCATCTAGAAACAGAATAAAGCCAGTGGAATTATTACACAGCCACCACGAGGCACTGATATCATTTAGGTGTGCAAACTAAGCCAACGTCCTCCAGAGTTAGGAGGCAAAAAATTATACTAAGCTTATCAGCTATCCAGCTGGCCCAAATTTCCCAAGTATGAGGAGACACTAGTATAATGATGTCTGTGTAAGGCTGGAGGAGGAGTGGCTGGTTTTAGTTAACATGCGGCATGCTTTTCACACAACAGACACAACAAACAAAACAGGTCAGGCTGAGTCCAGCCACTGAGACATTCCTAGCTGCAGCAAATGAAGTAGTGCAAATTGCAGCATTTCTTATCTCTAAGGCAAAAAAAATTGAATGTGACCTCAAGATGTCGTTGTAGCAACTTTTATTCCACACCAGTATCTCAGCTGCCTGGTTTTTTAGCCACTTCACAGAAGATATCCCCAAGGCAGGCCACCTTATCTACCATAAGCATCGAGCTTTCACAAGTCATCACTGGAATTGCAGTCATCATAGGAAGTCTGATTTCTATTACTATTTCTATTACTATATTTCACGCTCACTACATCCTCAAAATTCATACTCTAAAAATAATATTCCTGTCAAATGAGAAAAGCATGTCAGAAGCAACTCTACATATTTAAAACAGGAAGGTGAGCTCAACTACACACACACACATCATCTACTTGCTGAAACAGGCTACAAAAAAAACAGGATTTGTCTTAAGAGGAGGCCATCTCAGCTCAGATGTGGCCTTGTTTCTACAGCTGAATAGTTTCCAATAACAACACAGTTGTGCAGTTCATTGGTACAGCCTGCTGTGCATTGGTATAGCCTGCTATGAGTCACATCGGATTTGAGAAGTTCCCTGTCTACAAACTGCAGAAATTGATTGAAACTGTGCACTTCAAAACAAAAACGATCCACCCACGACCCTAGTACACACTCCTTTTAAACGATTTTGTTAATACTCATCTTTTGGTGCCCACCATTTCATCCACATTCTTGCTGTTTGACTTCAGTATAATTTTAAAACAGAAGTCAAAATCCTTCACAAAATCGCTGACCACCCTTCACTTGAGTCACACTGTGGATCTCCTGCAAGCTTGTGTGTTCAGAAACACTAAATAGCTCAGTACAGGCCCTGAGTGGATAAACAATCCTAAGATTTAGCTCACCTGAAGCAGTCAATGTTTTCCATACAGCACTGATTAGGATTGTGTTAAAACAGGCTGCCCAGAGAGGCTGTGGAGCCTCCGTCTCTGGGGACTTTAAAAACATGCCTGGACACGTCTGTGGGTGACTTACTCTAGGTGATCCTGCTCTGGAAAGGGATTTGGACTAGATGATTTTTCAAGGTCCCTTCCAACCCCTAACATTCTGTGATTCTGTGAATCACAGTGCTTTCAACATGTGCTCCCCTGACAAATCAGCATATAATGGTGTTTCCTGAGTACAAAGGTGTACCTAATTGTACTTTTTGCTTCTTACAGAAGAATTAATAAATGTCAACATGCAGCATGAAGCAATCTCTTCTGCTTTTCTCACGCTCTCAAAAAAGCTGATTGCTTAGAAAAAAAGTTTTATGCAAATGGTAATGTCTTTCCTCCATCTGGGACTCACAGTGAACTCTCTTGGCTGCTGGAAGTGGCTAGGAGGGGCAGGAAGAAGAGAATGCACGTAGGGAGGAAATACTCAGAGCTGACTATGGAGCAGCTCTTGCGCAATCTCTGTTTCAGAGAAAGGAACTGAAGGAGACTGATCACATACACACTGCCACTCACCCAAAAAAGCAGGGTGCCCAGTGCCCAAGAGATGCCATGTAGGCAACTGCTCTCGCATACTGAGGAGTTCTACTCCACACAGCAAGAGGGTAGAGCTGCCCAAATCATGAAAACACATCATTTTAATCATCTTTTCAAAACCTAGCCTAGCGGTAAATTTTAATGGCAATCTTTAGTGCATTGTGCTGTGAACTGGAGAGACTTGCAGCATATATTTCAGTCAAGTAGAGGTAAATATAAAAAAAAAAAAAAACCCAAAAAAAATCTTGAAAACAATTTTATTTAACTTTTTCTTCAATTTAGTGTCCGTTTAAACCTGTGTTAAATGCTACTGCCAGCCTTCTGACCAGTTCAAGTTATTGAGATGAGTATCAAGTACTTAGGTTTTATCAAAGGAAAATGGGCTTAATTGCATTTTTAATGCAAAAGACATAAGTTATCAAACTTTTTCACTCTGTACACATCTAATAAATTAGATAAGGGAAAGCATTATCTAAATCTCAGCAGAAAGGCATTTCTATTAGTTGACAAAGTGATCCTTCAGCCAACACTATGACGACTATTTGGATGTCTAAGCACCTACTGTGTATCATCAGCATATTTCTAAGCACAAAAGGGCACTTCCTGATAGTACAGCAACCTGCCACACAACTCACAGCTTGACTCGCTCCTCTTCCTTGTACACAAAGCATGTAACTATGAAAGAAAGTCATATAGGTAGTGAAGGCAAGACTCTGGCTTTGATGCTGCTCTGTGATTCAGCACATACTAGTATGGACTTAACTCAGGGATCAATCCACTGCTGCTACAATGAGCCTCCACAGCTCATCAAGCAGCACCACACCACAGTTTGTACAAGTTTTGCAAACGGCTGTAAGTACAAGCCATGCTTTAAGATATATATTCATACCACTCTTCCATGTATCAGTTCAAAGGTAAAAACGCTCCCTACAGTTTCCTTTCGAATCATAATCCCACACCTCACACCACAGACCACGACTGGTGTTTCAGAAATTGTAAAGCAACTGACTGAACATCAAAACTCTCAAGTTACATAAATAAAACTCCAATGATGCTTCACAGGTGCCTTGGAATTCAACTCTTCCTTTTTAAGTTATGTTCTTTTTTTTGATGCCCACATGGAAACTCCCATCTACAAGAGAATTACAGTCTTATTATCGTGACAAAAACAAGCACATTAAATCGTTATTTGTAATCAACTGCAGCAATAAGAAAGGGAGAGTGGGTCCTGCCCAGAGGCCACTGGAAAGCAGGCAGGAATCAATTCCCAGAGCCCCAGCTGTGACATTTTAAAATCAAATATCGTTGTCTAAGCAAAAAGCCTTGAACACTGTAAATTCTAGCATCATACATACATTAACAGGTCTTCTGCCAGGCTCTTTTCCACTGGATGACTCTGTTGCATGTGAACTTTATCACTGTTTTACCATGCTATAGTCTGTGGGAGCTAGGCGCTATACCGATCTACATGACAGCATCTAAAACAGACATGAGTTATTGTACCTATGATGTTTATACTTCAGAGATCTTAATATATTCCAGTGTGGTACTCATGGACCAACCAGTTTCCATCAAGTTCATCCCCACTGCTTCCTCTCAACAAACAGCAACTGAATAAAACTGTATTTCTGAATTTACAGATTCCATTTGAGCTATGTTACATACATATACCTAAAGGCTCACTCATAGCTTTCCAAGCACAAGAAACTGTGGTGCACTGCAATCAGGTCTAACATGGTACAGAATGCTCTTCTACATGCAGATCCTTGCTGTGATTAAAAGTCTTCTGAAGACTTTTAAAGTCTTGAAAGACAAAAAAAAAAAAAGTACATGTAAGGTCTTGAAACAAATAAAATATGCTTGATATCATTGCCAGACATCTAGCTATCTCACCTCCCTCACTCCATTTAATGCTCACTCTGACAGAGATACTAGCTTTCAAATAACGATTTTTATTTTAACAGCTTTTAGAATTCATTTTTCCTTAGTTTGGACACGGTGAAGCCATGAAACCAAGACCAAAACCAAACTCATCGAAGAGTTCATACAGCACAGTTGTAGACTTTACTGACAAGGTAGCAAAGAAGTAGACTAGAAACATACTATTTTACAAATGCATTCAAATACATGCTCCAGTGCCACATGTGACACTTCAACATCACTCGGGCTTGGCCATCCACCAAACACTGTAATTAATGAACAAAGTTAAGTGACAGACTGTTTTTAATGACATTTTTGTAATTTGCATCTCACTTTCATGATCAGCTAGAACAGCACAATAAACTGCAGCCATTAAGAGCAAGACAAATTTTTGATACAAAATGTCACCAGATATAATTCCGATATTCATCAAAACAGATTCTTCTATTGTGAAGAGCGACTACTACACCTCAGAGCACTCTAGTGGTACCCACTTGTCTCAGTGATGCTTTGTCTGAAAGATACAACTCATATAGCTCAACCAGTCAGCAGGATTTTTTTTTTTTTTTAATTCTGTAACTTTTGAAGAATTTCAGCAGACAACAGAATTCCAAAACTAGGTGGGGCAGAGAAGAAGGGAAGGAGGGTCAGATGCCACAGGTACAGTAATATTCAAGTCATTACAGAAGACAAAGAAAAGGAGTACTTCAGTTAAAATGTATGAAAAATCCTGATGTAAATGAAGACTTCTACTGCTTCGATACTTGGGCACAAACACACATGGGGATACAAATTTTGTTTGGTGTTCTAGACAGCATCTTAGAACGTAAGACTTATTTGTAGAAGACATAGAGACTGTATGATCCTGCCCTGAGATTACTGTATCACTCACCTATAAATGGGAAATTGAGATGTGCAGGTGTCTGACTGATGTGTGGTCATGCAGATAGCTGTGCTTTGGCTAGCAAAGCCAAAACTTGGAGCTCCATCTTCTCAGACACTTTATTAGTCATAGGCCATCCTTCCTATATTCTCCTTCATGGTGTTACTCAGATCAAAAGAATGTCAGGACATTTCACACATCATACCCTTCTGCAACAGCCCCACAAATGATTTATTCTCAGGGGAGACAATGGGAACTTCTGAGTAACAACAGCAGTTTCAAATGGACAAAAGGAATAGTCCCTGTTATTATGCAACAAACTGTTGGCAGAAATGTCTAATTTACAACTCAATTGAGAAAGCCAGATGAGTTTCCTCATCTGGTAGATTATTAGGAAAATACACGTATGCGATCATTTTCTTAGTTACGGTCAGTGTTTAAACAACACTTTGGAAAAAGAAAAGCATTTAAATATTTTCACGAGATTTTATCCTGACGATTTTATACACCAAAGTCACAAAACACACTTCATTTTTTGCCTATGTGGAAAAATCCCTCTTAAACAAATGCCCCCTCAAATCATACTTCTACAAACTGGGGTAGAAAGAAAATTATCTCTACAAGAGTAAAAGCCTGTGTCATTTATTAGGCTTTCTATAGCATTCGTTTACCTTAGGAAAACTACCCACATTTTTGTATGCGACTAAATACAAGGCAGGTGTAAATCCATAAAAATTATGACGGATTTTAGAAATTTTTCCGTACAAGAACCAATGCGCAGGATGAAAATTAGCACAGCTCTACGCTGTACACACCACTGTCCTATCAAAATGTTACCAAGCACTGCTTCAAAACTTGCTTCTCGGAATTTTGCGGTTAGAAAAGTTTAATTTCTTTTACATTTTTGGCTATTATAAAAGTTAAATGAAAGAAAGGTAAAACTTTTACTAGGGACAAGGACTGAAGAAAACGCAAGCAGCTCTCACAGCAAAATAATGAATAAACAAACAACAAAAACAACCACAGCAAATTAATAATCCTCCCCCACTTCTGTGACTTTGGAAGACGACATCGCACATGAAGCATTTTTCCTGTACACCAGACTAGCACCCAGGTCGCGTCCCTGCCGACAGAACGTCAACGCCGCCATCCCCCCGGGCTCGACGTGGCGCCCCGGGGAAGGAAGAGGGAACCCGCCGCCCCCAGCCCCTCACAGCTGTCCCGGCGCCCACCCGTCCCGCCAGGCCGGGTGCTGCTGGGCAGCAGGTGCCGCGGGTTGAGCTCCCTTCTCCGCCCCAGGGTGGCGGCCGTCTTACCTACGCGGGGCACCCGGCGAGACTCCCGCCGCGCGCGCCGCAGAGCGTGGAGGCGGCGCTGCTGACCCGCTGCCGGGACTGCGCCTGGCCCCGCGGATGCACCGCCCCCGGGCCCCGGCAGCCCGCGGGGCGAGGAAACAAAGCAGTGCTGAGGTGGTCTTAAGAGAGGTTGGTGTCCGTCCCCGCCGGTGGCAACCCGCCCCAGCAGCAGCTCTATCAGTGCTTGCTGGACGGGGCTCGGGGAGACGGGATCCCCGCGGGGAGTCCTGCGCGGCCACGGGAAGAGGAGCACCGGCCCCAGCGCCTTTCGGAGCAGAGCGCTGCCCTCTCCCGGGCGCAGAGCGCCTGCAAACGGGCAGAGTGCGAGTCCGATAGGGCGGGCGGGGCAGCGGGAATCTCCCCGGCAGTGGTAGCCCTCCCCGTTTTCTTCGCTCTTCGACCGCCATACCTGACCCACGCAGCCCCCAGCCATGCCCACGCACGGGGCTCGGCTGATCAGGACCTGGCTGCGCAGTCTCTATTCCAGGCATGTTTTACGCGGCAAAGTAGTTTGATGCCGACAGACAGTACCTATTTCGGCTTTTCTGGTGCTACGCATACACAGTACATAATTTCAGATGTTCTTCAAACTATCTTGTCATGTTGACTCCCTAAGCCTGTTGTGACAACCTGTTTCACAAAGCACCACACTAGCCTGCAAAGCTCCCTCTCATTGCTCTGTGATTTAATTCACGTCTGGCTTGCTGTGGATGGACTGCGTACTTTATAACAGCAGCCTTTTAGCACGGTGCTGTGGGAATGAAAAAAAGCTTACACGAGTTCTGCAAGCAATGGATGAAAGAACTGGTGTTCTACTGAGAAGCAATGGCCTGAACACTATGAAGGTGTGTATTTCCTCAGTATCCCAAGCATCTGTGAAATGAAGAATAATGGCAATCAAGGAAAGAGAAAACATAATAAAGCTGGATCTGTTCAGTCCAAAATTAGACCTTATGCAGGATCTAAATTATGTCCTGGGTTGGGCTAGGACAGGATTAATTTTCTCACAAAAAGCTGGGAGAAGACACACCCAGGACAAGCAGCTGAGCCAGTCAATGGGGTATTCCACATCCTAAATGTCGTGTCCATTGTATAAAGGCACAGCTGGAGTGGGCAGATGCTGTGCTGGGTGACAGTATGGTCGAGTTTAGCATCTGCTTTACATATTACTTAAGTAGTGTTATTGTCATTCCTGTTGTTTCTTTGTATTGTTCTGTTAAGCTCTTATCTCAACCCACAGAGTTTTGCATTTTGCTCCCAATTATCTGTCTATTCCAAAAAAGGGAGGGGAGGGAAAGCAGCTTGGCAGCTGAGTGGCTGCATGGGGCTCAATTGGGTCTAAACCACAACAATTATTTATTGAGCAATGCTCCCAGTTTAAAACTGACTAAGTCAGCAGTGAAAAATCCAAGTCCTCCAAGAATATTATCCAAAATGAAAGCATGCTCTGTTGCCATACTTCTTTCCCATTCTGTACTCTTTTCCCACAGTAGCCACAAGAATACTTGTAAGTCTTGATTTTTAAATTTATACCCATTTACTATGAGAATAGTGAACACATTGACTTTAGTAACAGATCCTGATAGTTTAAAAAGTTTGTACATAGGAAACAGCAGCAACACAATTCAGACTGATGTTTTCTTTAGCTGATCTTCAAAGGCCTACATGAAGCATATTCAACAGAAAAGCTGTAGCCAAGCTGGTAAACACACTGAGAGCTCCTCGTTAACAGCACAAGATCATAACCCAACTCACATTCGCTAAGACAATAACTGATCTTATCAGATGTCCTTAATCCAGTTAAACCCTTCTGATTCACTTGCTTCTACTCGACTAAACATACGATAGTTCCACCAGCGTTAACAAAAAATAAGACTGTTGCAACAGAACACAGTCATGAAAGTACCTCCCCAAAGAAGCCAGTACATCCCCAGCACTCCCCCTTGTGAATTTCATGGTTTTACATGGTGTGTGTCCATCACTAAAATTTGAAACTTTTTGTTTTGCTTAGGGTGGCTTATCACAAGACAAACATCTGCACAGAGTACAAGGAAGCCGGGACTTTCTGTGCTGTGCTTGTCAGAACAAGTGCACAGCTCTGAGCTTGCAAAGCTAATATACCCACTGGCTATGGTGACATCAGGGCTTTGCAAAGTTAATTTGCAAGAAGGAAAAATAAGAGATACAGGTTGATGGGGTGCAGCCAGGTTAGGAGCGGCTTGAACCTTTCCTCTTACATGCGGCCCCAGCATACTTTACAGGAGGCATAAGGATTGCATTTCTACAGTTTTTATATTCACTGAATATAGCAAGCTGTATTAAAAAAATAACAATAAAAAGCTAAAATAATTTTTAAAAATTACTGGTTTCTCTTGTCAATGAGATGGGTGACCTTGTTGTAAAAGGAAATTACATTGGTTAAGGAGGACTTTCCCCTCATGAACCCATGCTAATTTTACCAGGCACTGAAATGAGACTCACAGGCCTGTACTTACTAAGGTCTGCCTTCTTTTACTTCTTGGAAACCAGGACATTTGCCAGCTTCCAGCTGACTTGGACTTCTCGACTCCCAAGACCATTGAAAACTAAGGGAGAGAAAGACTCACAATGACATCCCCCAGCTCTTTGAGTACCCTGGGATGAACCTCAGCAAGCTACATAGACTTACGTGCATCCAGCTGGAACAGCAAATCCTTAACAACAACTTCAGGGTCAGCTGGGAATTTATTATCTTCCTAGTCACAAGCCTCTGGGTGTCCCAAGGCCCATTATTGGTTGAAGACAGAAGTCAATAATATACTAAATGTGTCCACTTGACATCCCTATTAGTGAGGTAACCGATCTCAATAAGTATCTGACAAATGTTATCTCTGATGCTCCTCTCCATTGGCTTGTTTCAGTTTCTCATATTTTAAATACCCTACATAGCTCAATCATAATATTAGACCATAAATATTTCAGTATTTTCTATTTTCTCACTCAGCTTTGAACTTGAGCAACATAATTTAGTAAATTTTAGCAGCAGTCTTCAAAGTGTATCTGTTGAAATACAAAAGTATTTACCCTCAGTGAGTTAGAATGTCTGAGTAATCTAGAAACACAAGTTAGCAGAACTAGTCCACGGAAAAGAGACCGTTGTTTCTTCTGAGAAATGTTCAGTGGAAAGTCTGATTGAAAAAAAAGAAACAATCAACCAAGTGATCAACCAGCTTAACACTCCCATGCAATTTCTCTCATGCAATTCATGTGGTTGAACACAAGAGAGAATAGTGGTGAATTCACTTTTATTTTTGAAACTCAGTCTATTTCTGTTTGCAGTCAAGTTAGAGAAGTCCCTTTTCTTGCAACCTTCTATGCAAACAATGCTCCTGAAACATAACAATATTGTGGGGATGGGGAGGTGTTCTTTCTTACCAGGGAACAACTACAACAATGCTTCCTAAGATGTTGAAAAAGTAACAGATACACTTTTTGTCTATAACTCTCTGCATTGGAAAAAGATAATTTCTTAACTATATTTCAAAGACAAATCAACCTTGGTTACTCCAAAATTACCTAGAAGTCAAAGATACATTACACAACAAATCCCCACTTTTCTATGTAAGTAGAATATATACAATAAAGAATGTCCTTTCCCCAAACAGGACACCCAGCATTATATTCCCCCCAATTCACAGAATCACAGAATTATCAGGGTTGGAAGTGACCTCAAGAATCATCTAGTTCCAACCCCCTTGCCATAGGCAGGGACACCTTCCACTAGATCAGGTTATTCTATGCACAATTAATATTTTAGCTATTTCAGCTGAAGGCATTTAATCTTAAGGCTTCAAAACATGTGCATGCTCAGCACTGCATTAATGCATTTTAAACATTCACCAGCACGGAGACTGCTGAAAACTGTTACCTGAAAGAGACCTTTTCCCCCCACTACTATTTTATGCAACCAGCAGCCTACTAAAAAGCCAACATTTAAAAGTTTAAATTAATATTAGAATTAAAATCTGAACATGAACAACAGACACCACACAGGTAAGAACAGCATCCTACCCAGGCTCCTCTGTAACTTAATTATGTAGTTACTGAAGAAAAATTTGCATAATGAAAAAAAATTAAATCTCACTAAGCTGAAAAAAGAAACATCTAACAGACATGAGCAGAAACATGAAAAAACAGACAAGTCTGGCAGGCAGAGTAGGTATCACTTACAAATACTAGTTTTCAACACAGAAGTAGTGAATCCAGCATGATTCATTATACAAATGGCTGTTTCTACTCCAGCAGAAGAAAATCAGTTGGCCAGTCAGATAAATGTCTTCAAAATTAAGGTATCAAATAGCGTTTGTTTTTCCATGTTTTGATCAGCTTTCCACTTGTGTAAATGCTATGTGACACCTACTTGCATCTCTACCTTGGCAAACTCACTTGGTAGAGTAACATGAACAATAAATACCATAATAAATCAAATTACTCTAAGATCATAGAATAGTTTGGGTCAGAAGGGACCTTTAAAGGTCATGTAGTTCAACCCCTTTGCTGTAAGCAGAGCCATCTTCAGCTCGATCAGGTTGCTCAGAACCCCATCCACTCTGACCTGCAATGTTTTCAGGTTGGAGAACCTACGAGTTCTACGGGCAGTGTTCCACCATCCTCACTGTAAAATCTCTTCCTTCTATCTAGTGTGACAGAGTGCCTTTTAGTTTAAAACCATTACTCCTTGTCCCATTGCAACAGGACCTAGTAAAGTCTGCCCCACTTTTCTTACAGGCCCCCTTTAAAAACTGGAAAGCTGAAATGAGGTTGCTCCAGAGCCTTCTTTTCAGGCTGAACAACCTGAAGTCCTACATCCTGTGCCCACATGAGAAGTGTTCCAGCCCCTTCATTTTTTTGTGGCCCAATTCTAGACCCACTCAACCTAGCTCAGGTCTTTCATGCAATGAAGACCGCAGAGCTAACCACAGTGCTCTAGGTGGGGTCTCAACAGACTCAAGAGGCAGAATTACCTCCCTCAGCCTGCTAGGCACACTTCTTTTGATGCAGACCAAGATGCAATTTGCTTTCTGGGCTGCAAGCACACAGTCAGTTCATGTGCAGCTTTTCATCCACCAGTAGTCCCAAGTCTTTCTCCACAGCGTTGCTCTCAATCTCTTCATCCCACAGCCTGTATTGATACGAAGGATTGTCCCAACTGAGGTGTAGGTTCTTGCTCTTGGCCTTTTTTGAACTGCAAGAGGTTCACATGGGTGCACTTCTCAAGCTTGTACAGGTCCCTCTGGATGGTATTCTGCCACACAGGTGTCAACCACACCACTCAGCTTGGTATCTGCTGCAACTTGTTGAGGGTGCACTCAATCTCACTGTGTCATTGATGAAGATATTAAACAGCACTGGTCACCATACAGACATCTGTGAACATCACTTATTACCCATCCCCATCTGGACATCAAGCCATTGACCACTACTCTCTGGATGCAACCATCCAACCAATTCCTCATTCACCAAAGACTCCATCCATCAACTCTCTCTCTCCAATTTAGTTCAATTTAGGCCTTTGACACTGTCCCCCACAGCAAACTCCTGGCCAAGCTGTCAGCCTGTGGCTTGGACAGCAGCACTCTGTGCTGGGTTAGGAACTGGCTGGAGGGCCAAGCCCAGAGAGTGGTGGTGAATGGTGCCACATCCAGCTGGCAGCCTGTCACTAGTGGTGTCCCCCAGGGATCAGTGCTGGGCCCCATCCTGTTCAATATCTTTATTGATGATCTGGATGAGGGGATTGAGTCCATCATCAGTAAATTTGCAGATGACACCAAGCTGGGAGCAGGTGTTGATCTGTTAGAAGGGCTCTGCAGAGGGACCTTGACAGGCTGGACAGATGGGCAGAGTCCAACAGGATGGCATTCAACAAATCCAAGTGCCAGGTTCTGCACTTTGGCCACAACAACCCCATGCAGAGCTACAGGCTGGGGTCGGAGTGGCTGGAGAGCAGCCAGGCAGAAAGGGACCTGGGGGTTCTGGTTGACAGGCGCCTGAACATGAGCCAGCAGTGTGCCCAGGTGGCCAAGAGAGCCAATGGCATCCTGGCCTGCATCAGGAATAGTGTGGCCAGCAGGAGCAGGGAGGTCATTGTACCCCTGTACACAGCACTGGTTAGGCCACACCTTGAGTACTGTGTCCAGTTCTGGGCCCCTCAGTTTAGGGAAGATGTTGAATTGCTGGAGCATGTCCAGAGAAGGGCAAGGAGGCTGGTGAGAGGCCTTGAGCACAAGCCCTATGAGGAGAGGCTGAGGGAGCTGGGACTGTTTAGCCTGGAGAAGAAGAGGCTCAGGGGTGACCTCATTGCTGTCTACAACTACCTGAAGGGAGGTTGTAGCCAGGAGGGGGTTGGTCTCTTCTCCCAGGCAACCAGCACCAGAACAAGGGGACACAGTCTCAAGCTGTGCCAGGGGAGGTTTAGGCTGGAGGTGAGGAGAAAGTTCTTCACAGAGAGAGTGGTTGGCCATTGGAATAGGCTGCGCAGGGAGGTGGTGGAGTCACCATCCCTGGAGGTGTTCAAGAGGGGATTGGACGTGGCACTTGGTGCCATGGTTTAGATAGGCATGAGGTGTAGGGTGACAGGTTGGACTCGATGATCTTTGAGGTCTCTTCCAGCCTTCTTGATTCTATGATTCAAACTAATCTGCTGTTTTAATCTAACTTCTTCCTATGGTTCTGCTAGCCACACTTTGAGGTGCTACAATCGATACCTACTTCAGACATTTACATTGTAAGAACTAAGAATGTTTCATGTCAAAGTCACTGCTTCTCAAGTCATGGAACTCTTGGCTGCCAAGAGTCCACCTTCAACACCAAGCACTACTGAAGGGTCATGGAATAAGGTGGCTCTAAGACAAACCTCCCAAACCAGGAAATTAATTTTTTTGTCGAGTCTCTCAGGAGATATTGCCTCATAGTTTAAAGTAGAACACATTTCCTAAAAGACAAAATAAAGTTCAGGTCTATTGGCAGAAATAACATTTAAAACATAAAGTTGCAAGGAAACTGAAAGTTTAAAGTTTGCACGAACACACTCCTCATTATTACCTATTATCATCCTAACCTTCAAACCCAGAAGATCACAGTAGCCAGCAACATATACTGTTCACATTAATTTTAAGGGGGACCAGCTATCACTCCACACTATAGAGTCAAAGATTATTAAAATTTTAGGTAGAACCTTTTACTTTACTGCAGATTTTCTCAGTGGTGTGCTGTTTACTTACTGTATTCATTTAATATAAATTAAGTTCCCTTTCAAAGTAAGAATTATCTATTTTTTTTGAGAGAATTATAATTTGTAAATGCATATGCACCACTTAACAAATGTTTCAGTACACATAAGCATACACTTGTTTTCTTGAGTCATTCTACTGCTTCCTATGAATTCATGGAAGTCTGAAATAGAGATAAAGCAGGGAGGGAAAACACAACGTAGTCATGTGTTATAAAAGGAGTCATGGTTTTATTCTGATGTCCAAGTATGTGAGATGGGATATTAACCTTAAATAAGGGCAATGACACATTAGGTAAGTCTCAATTATTTTCTAGTAAAAATAATCTGTTATTTTCTGATAAACAAAAGTGGAAAATTGTTGACAGCTGGTCTAAATAAAATAATGATTTAGCACTGGATGCATAAAACACCTTCAAAAGTTACATAACTTTAGAATAAAACTTCAAAATTCAATTGTTTGCAAAATATTGCATGGAAAAATCTTGAAAACATTCCTTTTCCTATTTTCAATAATTCAGCCTATTTAAAGCCACATCTTGAGAGGCTTATTTTGAAAGTCACTATTACAAAAAGTTACCAGGAGAACAGGTATTTCACAAGTCCACATTATTTTTGTGACAAATTTTGGTGATAGTTGTCAGTCAATTATTCATACTTGTTTCAATGGTCTCTCCAAGACCATTACTTTTACTCTCTTCTAGATAAGCAGCTCTTTTCCTCGTAAAAGTAGCAAACAGTGTATCCATCATTCCCAAAACTTCCAGTAGTTCCTCTTGATAGTCAATCTCTTTTCCTATGGCTTTCTGAAGTTTCAAGAACTGTCTATCAACAACTGCCGACTGCCCAACCACAGGCTGATAAATGTCTGGAAAGAAAAACGTCACTTAAGAATCCACGTATCTATAAAAACATTAGAATTATATTATTAGCTAGCCAGAGATGCATTTAAGGAGTCTGGCACAAGTCCAACATTATCAACAAAAAAAAAATCATAATGGAGTTCTGAAAACAGTGTTAATTATTGGTATATACTTACTAACAGTAAGTCAAACTAACAAATACATGTTTTTACAACCTCAAATACTGTTTCTGTCTCATTGGGGAAGTGGAAGTCACTAGTGCTATCTATTTAAGTCTAGAACCAGGAAGTATCAAAGATACTTAAGAAACCATGGGGAGTTTCCTGCAGCCTGTGCAAATCAGATGCTGACTGTAGTCGAAGTTCTCTGGTAGTATTTCTTTCTGGATCATTAAGTTCACAGTTATTAACAAACCCAAAATTGTTAGGTTTCCTAAAAATGCAATCTTAGTTTACTTCCAAGCTAGCTGTACAGCATTGAGAATTTCTGTCTACTTACCAGTGATTATATCTGCAACAGTCACCAGTGTAGAAGTAAATCTAGGATCAATCACACGCCTGTAAAAATAGAGCACATATTATTGCTTTGTAAACTGCCCTCCTTCTCCCACCAACACAGAGCCTTCTCATGAAGGCATACAGAATTTTTTCTTCATGAAGAGATGTCACAGAACAGCAGTCAAAGTCAAAAAGGGCTACATACATAGTATTAACTACTTCAGGAAGGCAATGGGGGTTGGGAAAACTGGCAAAAGACTCAAAAAACTCATGTCTTCAGGTACATGAAGACATGAGTTTCACCAAGGAGACATAATAGACCAAAGGTAGGAAGTGGCAAAGTAGTAAAACATACTCACTCCTACTATCGATCAATAAAATTGTTTTCTGCTAACTATTTCTGTGCTATCCCAGACTCTGATATCGGAAAGCTGTATACATATGTCATTTCAAGAATACCTGTGTTCTACTCATGATCTCTTGAGACTGACACAAAAGCTACTAAGAAAGACCAGTCTCAAAACAGTGAGGAGAACATTCAGGTTAAAGTAATACCTTGCCACAAAGGTAAGAAGAAGATTGATTTGCTTCTCATCTCGGCCTGCAAGCGCGCTCCTCAGCGTTCCTCTGCGATGTAGTTCCTGCATGACTGCAACTGTAACTTCAGGAGTATAAAGCCTGATGGGTGGCTGGACACACACAGTGGAGAGTTTAGCATCAAAACAACACCTTGACACATAAAACAGAGCTGGTATCAGCCAAACTAAAATGGAACCCATACACGTTGGATTAATTTCTAGGTATACACTGCAGTAAAATTAATTTGCTATACAGTAAAATGATCCACATCAGATGAGAGCAAACAACTCTGAGACAGGAAAAAAAAACAAACCAAAAAGCATTACCTCCAGTACTGCATCAAGGGCCTTGGAAGACTGAAAGCTCTTTAGCAGCTTGTCATACTTCCTCAAAACACGTTTTACAGGTTTACTGACACAGAAATCTTCCTAGAATTGGAAGATGAGTCCAGAATAAGACAGACAGACACACAAAACGGATTATAAGTATTACAATGAATGTCTTTGTATCTCTTTATATCTTTCCTCCCTTCCCTATCTTCAGCGTTAATGAACACACACCAAAAAAAAAAAAACCCCAAAAAAATGCTTTAGTATACATTTTCTCACCACCCTATACCTGTTTTGGCATGTAAGTTCTTCCTTTCACATAGGTTCTATATGCTGGTTGTCTCTTCTTCACACTCTTTTCTTTCCTTACTTCAGGTTTTCTGTGTTTAACATTTAGCACTCCATTGGTCATGCCTACAACTATGGTTTCATCTTCAGGCTAAAACAAAGAAATTGTAGAGTTATGAACCTAGTGTTTTCTTTGATGATGCATGCTCTGCTACACAAATTTTATAATTTTTATGCTTCATGGTAAGGCTCCAACCACAGTATCATACAATAACTTATGTGGGAAGGCAGTTTTATGATGTTCCATGGTCAAACACCGTGTTCAAAGCAGAGACAGCTCCAAGGCTATGACAGTAAGCAGCATTAACCATCTAATAAACCTTTTAAAAATACCTAGAGGGACTACAGCCTGACTATGGGAAACGAGCAAAAATATACACTAACATCCTTCTGCATCTATGATCTATGACAGGTTTTGGTTTTTTAACAGTGTACAACTGCCTTCAGCTGTTACATGTCATACAGCAGACATGAACACCACCTATGACAAAGCAGGATTTGGGGAAACAAGTGAAAGTTGTTCAAAATACCAGTCACTAGTATAAATTTCACAAACATACCTAAGGTTTTATCTATTTTATCTATTTGGATAGCCTTAATATCATTTAGAAAGCCATACAATCCCATCTTTTCTAAAATTTGATTATAATTTTAAATGATGTACTGACTTCACATATAAAAATACTAAGTTACTATTAACACATAATTCTATGAAAACATTATCTGAATACTCAACTGCTGGTGAGAAAAAAAAAGCGTTACGAATCACTGCCTAAAAAACCGAAAACTCAGAAAGTCATGATACCAAACAGATCCATCGTTAACCCACATCCTAAATCCTATGTGAATCACTCTCAAAAAACAGTAGCAGACTCAAAAAAAAAAAAAATGAGAAAAGCCTAAGGGTAATGAAAGATTATGGCTTGATTTAAAACAGATTTAAAACAGGTCAATGTGTCTTTTAAGGGCAACAAATGCAGCTAATAAAGGTTCAAATGGAACAAAAGGGAAGCAATTCTTCACACAAATTAATAACAACCTGGAACTTACTGTCAATGAATCTAGTGAAGATTAATTTTGTCAAAGCTCAGGGCAAGACTGAGCAGGTTTACGTAAGAGAAATTCTTTGCATTACAAAGAAATTACACTCTAATGAGCTTGTTTCTCATCTGAAAACAAGGTTGGAATAATATCAGGAAATTTATACACATTTGCCTTGGTTTTAGTTTTTCATACACATTTATGTATGGCTATAGTTGGACACAGCATATGGAATTAGACCAGAATTTGGTTCGACCCAGTAAAGTCACTCCGAGGTTCTCATATGACCATTTAAAGTTCAATTGGTTTTAGTCAATAGGAAACAAAAAATTATGTTCCAAATTATAGATACACACACCTGTAGAGAGGTATTTCAAATTTTGTGGCTGCTGTAAGGACTTAAAAATATGGAGGATTTTTTTGTTCTGTATTCTTCTACCTCAAGCAAAAGTAATTCAAAACTCATGTAGCTCTAGCTCCCTAGGGAACAAGGTAAGAAATGAAGAAAGGAAGACACACACCATCCCCTAGATTTCAGAAGAGCAGGCCAAGAGTAAAGTAGCAAAGATAATAAAGATTCTGCACAGTCCCTTTTTCACATGTCCTTCAGAAGCTACGTAAGAGGGCAACTATATGATGCCAACATTGTTTTAAAAAGTGGTGCCAACCTCCAAATTCTGGGTAAGTGGCGAGCAGACCACTTATCTATTAGAATTTAAATGTTTCAGAGAAATGAGTCTTTCTGTTTCCAAGGCACTGAGACGCATGCTGTGGCAAACCAGTTTGTTCATGCTCACCTCTTCACCTCTTTTCATCCTCAGACCAACCCCATACCAACAACTTCTAAAACAAGTTCACCCTATTCTAAATTTCTCAACAAATTAAAACTTTTTTTATTTACCACTGCTACATAAGAAGACTCACAAGATTACTCAAAAGAGATCTAGCAGAATCTTCTTAATGTCAATGGATTTCCCTCCTAAACTGAATGCTTTCCCTAAGATATATGCTGTCCTTCATAAACACACAACTTTGTACAGACCTAATCTGGTAACATCTGGTATTTGAATATATTATATTTAAAACCTCTTAATGCACTTTTAACTCGGGAGGAATGTATTTAATCATCCTACTTTGCATGCACAGCATTCTTCTGAAACACACAGCAGTAATGAAAGCAAAAACTACCTCCCTCAATGACTTAAAAGGTATCAGTAACTATCTTGCATACAAAGATTTCTAATGTACTTACCGACAACGCCAGACTGAGGATGGACGTTGCATAGTTAAAGCTGTGGACTACTTTGTAAGAAGTAGTACTATAAATCTTCACATGCCTACATGGAAGAGTAATGATTAAAACCTTGTTAGTAGTGCCTTATTGTAGACACTTCACAGGAATTTTGTCACTCTCAACGTCTACAAATCATTTAAAGAAATTAAGTATTTATGCAAAGCATTCTTCAGACCACCAGTGTACTCCTTAGTTATTACCTCTCCTGCAACAGAAAGGTTCTGTTAACAGACACACCAAAGTCAAGAAAGGATTACTCTGACACAAGAAAAGATTAAAATGTTATGAGATCCACAGAAGAAATTGAAGGCAGACGTAGTGACTGTCTGACTTCAGTAATGCTTATGAGGAAACACTAAGCAAAGCAATTCTTTGAGTTTGTTCTTAAATTTTAAATTTAAGATGTACTGACAACTAGTAGAAGTAAATCCATTGTCTTCTATTCAGATGCTCTTTAATGGCTTGGTTGAAGGTACAAAACATTCAATGAAAGGGAAACCTTAACGTGACCACTCTATGGCAAACAGCTGCACAGCTGAAGCTTATGCATTGTAATCATAAAGCCTATGAAAGCCTATGAAGTACAGGAGGAAGGGAAGAAAGAAGGAAGAAAACAAATCACTACAGTTTCAGACCACTTCATATTTCTAGTTTCAGACACAACAGACTGAGTGTTGGTACTTAGCAACTCAACCTAAGGTTAACAAATGAGAAAGCAAGGAGGACATATTTCACCTGTGCACCTTTGGTACAAAAAAAGGCATCAGAATAGAGACAGAAAAACAAGCTTTATAAAGGTAAGTATTATAATACTTTCCATTATGTAAATTGCATTTAAGGAAAACTACATTACAGAGACTGCAAATGTCAGTTTAGAGATTCAGAAAAATTAATGCTTGCTCAGAAGTTCCTCACATGCATTCCTAAAGAGCACATGCAACCCTAACTGACTGACACTCAGGCTAGTAAGAGGAAAAAGGCTGAATTGTATCACAATACCTACCTTGGCTCCAAGATAAGTTTTCAAGCCCACAAAACATACTCTGATTCACAGTGATGTATAAAAATTTTCAAAGAAAAGCCCTAAAGAATTCAAATCACAACAAAGTCACAAAATACACTAACCTGTCCAGCGATCCTGACAATAACCTTTGTCCAGAGCTGTTCAGGCATAAACAAGTTACAGTTTTATGGTGATTTTTAAGTGAAACCAGTAATTGTCCACCTTTTAGTACATCCCAAACTTTGACATATCGACCTCCTGTGAGAAAAAAACACACAAAACAGTCTGACATACATACACATACATGCTTCTTGGGAGAAGTTCTCACGGAGTGCTATCATGCCTCCTTCTTAACAGTTTCCTGTACCATTATTCCCAACCACTAAGACTATCTCCTGGGACGAGACACTTTACAAGCCTACTCTTTCTTAGGCCATTCTGCAGGCATAGCTGGGTGATTCAACATACTTACCAAAAAACAAAGAAAAAAAATTCATCAAAATCTAAATACCTCTGTGTTACAGGACTTCCAATGCAGTGGCAAGAAAAAGCCTTGCTATCATTTAGAAAGCCATACAGTCCCATCTTTTCTAAACTCCTTAAATGTTCATTCTTTCACTTTAGCACTGGGTCAATTAAAGTTTGTTTCTTGTCAGGAGAAATGTCATTTTTTTAAACTCCTAAAGACCTGTGAGAAATCCAACTGTGAGAACTTCACTACCAAATGAAAACAAGAGACAAGTAAGAAGCAGCAGAAGCATTTCTCAAATTAGGGCCACAGAAAAAAAAAAATTATTTTATTGAAGTACCTGCAGATACTAGAAGCCCACCGGAAGGGAACAGGAGCACACTCTCCACAGGCTGACCATGTTCTATTGTCATGACACTATTTTTCATTCGTGTGTCAAACAGTTTCACAGTGTGATCATAGGAACCTGCAGACAACACAGCAAATAGCTTTGGTTTCCTAATTTCAATTTCAACCTTACCTTTAGAACACTTTGTGATTTACCTTAGTTGCCTTTGGGCAACATAAGTCTTCTAATTCTACATGTAGAACATGTCTTATCTTAGCCATTTAAATCTTAGTTTTACTGCATTTCCATTAATAAAGTGTATTAATAACAAACACCAGACAAGCTGATGAAACCTAGCTTCTTGTGCTAGGAATACTATTTTCTTTGTAGCAATTTACCATGTATTAAGAGAAAGCTACTTCTAGGAAAACCAAAATCAACTGGTTTCAAAGAACTCCTCACACAACCTTTCGAGTTTACCAGTTTTGAGCTGTACCAACCACAACAGAACTAGTGTCCTCCTTCAGAAAACTGATAGAAGACTATCAATCCCATCTAAAGGACTTTCTCAAACCTTTCAAAGGGCAGTCAGAACAATCCTATCAACTCCAACAGGCCAAAGCAAAAGATGTTAGAAATTAGTTCACTCAGATTTTCTCTATAAACATCAGTGTCAAACTTTAAAAGCAAGAGAAAAGGAAATAACCAAGTAGGCATTCAGCCGGAAGACAACTCTTCCATGTTTTAAATATAATAATAAAATACTGTAACAAAACTATCTTCCCGCAATTTTCTTCAATTTCATCCAAAAGAAACATATGTTACAAATCCAAACCTGTTATAAAGACATCTGCATTCACTTTACTTGGACAGCCACATCTCACATAGTCCGTATGTTCATTGTATGAAATGATTTCTGTACCACTTGGGATATCCCACAAACTTGACGCATAATCATCACCAGCAGAAAATATTCGGTACATATCAGACAGGAAGCCCACAACATGAACGGGTCTAGAAACAACAATATCCAAAGTTAAAACATGTACTTGTTTCCACAAGAGTTTGTCTGCATGAAGAACTTAGTAAAGTATTCTCTCCAAATTAAAAGTGCAAAGTGATCACTGTTGGAAGTTACAAAGCCTCATTTTAGAGGTTAAAAACACTTTAGTTTTTATATTTCCAGACAATGCTGACAGATGCTTACTTAAGCACTGATATGGTCTGCCTTAAAGGTTTTACAGGTTTACCTTGAGGCTCACTCAAAAGCTGCAAATTCTGCATTTGTTACTTAAGAGTTCTATGGCCTGGCACTCTTCCTTTAGAAAAAATTTTAAAGGCAAATTTTAGGTATGACCGGCTTGGACACTTTTCTTGTCCTTTAAAATCACTACTTAAATCTGTATTATCACTGTAATATCCCAAAAGATAATTACTTTGTCAGAAACACAGATTCTCTGAATCTTATTACAGCTACATTAACGGTAGGGACATAAGACAATACTCAATCAGAAAATACAGACCTCAAATAGAAACATTCTTAAGGTTCACCTGTGTGCTCGTCAGCGATCTCCTGGTCTTCCATATCACAGAAATCTGTTTAACCTAGGCACTGCCTTCTCCTCACAGGTACATCAGAACTCCTCTTCAAACTCCTTCCCCACCACAACCCCACTCCATTATTATGGACTTCTTTTCTGGATTTGTTTGGTTTATTGGCTTCAGGATTGGGGTTTTTTTTCGGTGGTTTGGATTTTTTTGTTGTTATTTTGGTTTGTTTGTGGTTGGGTGTTTTTTTTTAAGGGATTCCTGCTATTTCTGACATACCTCTTCACTGTCTGTTTAACCACTTCTTGGTTAAGAACACTTCCTACCAGCATCACATAAATGAGCTTACCGCTGACATGCAGTCACAAGACTGTGTCTACACAATGTAAGAACAGACACCATGTATTTATTTTTCCATGTACTCAATTCATATTTAAATTTAAAATAACCCACACTTCCAATTTTGAATTAAATTTAACCACCTTTCACTAAGATGTACAGGAGACAGTGGCAAGCAACCTAAGTGGGTATTATTCAGATTTTCAGCAACATGCAAAGCAGACATATGCAAATACATACGTCAATACACACAATGAAGAAAAACAGTCTTACTTAGTGTGACCATCAAATTGTCTCAGAGGTGCTCTTCCACTAACATCAAAGAGGCGTATGCTCCCTTCCTCACTACCAGCAACAAGCAGATTGCCATCATCTCTGTATGTGGCACAGTAAGCAGCATCTTTGAAGCGAGAAAATGTTTTGATAGGTTCCTGAGAGTATCGACCATAAATGTGGATCTAGAGAAACAAGAAGACATTAAGTTAGCTCATACGATACTAATTGAAGGACAAGAGCAGGAAAATCTCAGAAAAGGTACTTACCCTTGAGGAGGCTGTGACAGCATAGTTATATGGAGAAACTGGGGAGAAGTCAATTTTATTTACTGCACCAAACTCCTTTATCTGAACAGGTGTCTAAAACAATTGCAAGAAAGATCAGTAAATAGACATGTAAGCACTGTCAAAAACGAAACCACAGAACAAAACCTACTCTTCCTCCAAAAAGCTCAAAACTCGATTTAAAAACAAAACCAATTTTTAAAACAGTCCTACCGAGCACTTCTGCCAGGCCAGTTCTGCCCCTATGTATTTTTTCCAATTCATGCATTACAAATGACCCATTAGGTAAGCGTCTAGTGGAAAAAACCTTATTCACTCACACACGTTTTAAAACACTTAAGAGTATACAGAAATAGACACATGGAATATATAGGAAAACAGTAAGACATAAAAATAATAGGACGGTAGCTACGACTTTTGACCAATTTGGGGCACACTTCAGCGCCACTTCTCAGGAAGCCGTTTAAGTTTTCAGGGCAGTAGTGAAGAACTGGTTCTAATCGAAAGCCACAGTATGTCGGCGAGACAGGAATGGACCTGACCGCAGAGCCCATGCCAGAGACACGGTCAGAGGATCCGGCCCGCTGCCCAAGCACCACACGCCCCGAAGGCCTGCTTCCTACCTTGTAGCCCCGCCAGTACACCGTGTCCTGCGTGATCCTCTCCCCGAGCTTAGGGAACCCCTGAACCACCACCGGCTTGTACGTGGCCATGGCTGAGTGGGAGCGGGAGCCGGAGCCTTCGGGCAGAGCAAAAGCCTGCACCACTCCTCCTCACAGGACAGCTCCCGCCTGCGAGCCCTGACAGGCAGGTGGCTCTCTGGGGTGAGCTCCGTGAGGGCCGAACGAACCGCCGCCACCGTGCCCGTTATGGCGTGCCCCGCACCTCCCTCGAGGAGAGCACCGTCCGCACGTGGAGAGCGTCATTAGGAGGCGACTCCGCCTAGCCAATCGCCACCGCGGCGGGGCCGTAGGACGTCACTTCGCTCCCCCGTCAGCCGTTAGGACTCTGGCGTTGAGGTGAGGGTGCGGTTGCTGCCGGGACGGCAGCTGCAGGTCCGGTCTACCGGAGGGGTTTACCCCGGCGGTGGGCGTTCCGCAGCGGCCACGGAGGTCGGTGTTGCCGCTGTAGCCGGACGTAGCGCGTCCTTCTTTCTAGAGCTGGCGGCCTGAGGTGGGGGCGGGGGGCAGCTGCCGGTGTGCGCGGTCGCGGAGCCTAGCCTGGCGTTAGGCTTCTCGCGGTGCTGTTAAGAAGCCCCGGTTATTCAGAGACACTTTACAGTCTTCGAGCTAAAAGGGATTTGTCGTTTTCCTGCGCGTATGTTAAACACCGTTTATTGTATTCAGGTTATGAAAACGCTTACGGATCATAAACGAACAGGAAGTCCCTTTAATTTATTCAAGTCTCATGTTTTTAAGCAATTGAGTAATTTCCTTACACCCTGTTTCTGTCTTGATATAAGCGTAGTGGCTTGTGGTGATTTTTTTGTTGTTGCAACCAGACTAATATGTTGAAATGTCACTTAGATGAAACTCCTGGCTTCATTCCAGGATTTGGCTCAAGTATCCATGTGGTAGAATTTAAACGGATGATTTAGTCAATAGCTTGTGACAGCGGTTAGACTGGTATTTCACCAAGGTTTTACCTATGAAAAACCAAACTCTCTAAACTTAATTGAAGGTAAGTTTGGTGTACTATTACGCATTACTTTGCTAGAATGCTGTTAACCTATTTTACATGTGTTCAGTTGCAGGTTATTCAAACACCTGGATCTTTTCGGCTTGGTTGGCTGGAACTGCTCTTGGCTAGAAACTATGAAAAAGCATTTTGCATAAAGCTTTTATATGACTGAGGCCATGGCATCTTCAACAAACTTAGATGTTGGGGCCCAGTTAATTGTAGAAGAATGTGCCACTAGCTACAGCCTTTCACCCATGCCAGACATTAAAGTGGAGCATCAGCTTGACTCTAGCACAGAGGAAGGCCCAGCTCAGAGTGTTGCCATGGGAATGAAATTCATTTTGCCAAATAGATTTGATATGAACGTTTGCTCACGATTTGTGAAATCTTTGAACGAGGAGGACAGTAAAAATATTCAAGACCAAGTTAACTCTGACCTTGAAGTGGCATCCGTCTTATTTAAAGGTTGAATTTTATGGTTCAAATTGTTATGTGTGTACTGTGTTGTCCTGTTGAGACTATTTAAAAAACAAACAAACAAAACCTTCTGCTTTATATGTGTGTTCATCAGTAACAGTTTTCTAAGATTTGTTCTCCTAAGATTTTTATTACATGCTTACTGGATTATTAATATAAAAATAATTGACCCTAAGGTTGTTTCTTAAATCACCTTTTTAAATTTAAAAATAGTGTCACAGAAAAGTCTCTAGTAAGAGCTGATGCTGATTATGAGAACAAGCTTACTTTGGTGTAGTATGCCTTACAACATATGATACATTGTTGAATGTATCTTTACAGAATGTTGCTGAAAGCGCTATATGATCGGTTCAACTTTCCAGCTTTCTGCAGCACATTTTAGCTTTTAACTAGTACAGTGACAAGGTAACACAGGTTGTGCAGCTGACTTCATTTTGTCAACATGGATGTACAAAGCCTGTCATTGTAGCAATTGGCTTGCCAGACCAGCTTCATGCTGCTGCAAAGCAAATGTTGCCCCAGTTCTGAGTCCCTGCAGCTAATCTCCAGCTGTTGCTGGGCAGCTTTGTCATAATGAATCACGGATTTGTCGTTTTTCTTGGCTGAGAATATTGATAATGGACAGAATTAGGACTTCCATCTGTTTCCCCTTAACAACTGTAGTTTCCAGTGGTCACTTGTTGTATTTGACTGTTGGTGGTGTGTCTTTTCGTGAAGTTAAAACTGAACCATTTTCTGTAACATGCACAAGCACAGACCTATTGTGGGGTTTGGTGGTTTCTCTGATTTGTAGTGTGTGGCTGCAGTTCAGCCATTGTAATTTTCAAACTTTTTTGATTTGCAGGCTCTAAGTGCTTCCTAGTGGAGCTGCAGACCTGAACGGCAAATTTAGACCCATCAGTGATAGGGAGGTTTTTCATAGGTAACATTTGTGAATCCCTTAGAAGTAGCCCTGTGGATCCAGGGACCGCAGGTCAAAAATACCTGGTAGGTCTCTTAATTTGATCACCTCAGCTGTAGCTTCTCTTTGATTATCAGTCAGAATGTAATTTCATTTGCATTGTGTTAGCTCATAGTACTTTTAATTGGTTCACACTCCAGATTTGCACTTTGGTTTATGATCATTACATTCTCTGTGGTGCAAATTCTGTGTGCTTGTTAATTAGCTTCTAGTCATTAATTACTAGTGCACACTGAGGCAAATAATGGTATGTTGTCCCAGTGTCTAATCAGATAGTTTCTTAAAAATTAGTTGGCTTCTCAGCTACTTCTCAAAACCCAGATCTACTCTGGAGAATTAGATGCCAAGATTACATATATTGTATAATAAATTGCCATTAGATTCTCATAGAAAGCTAGAAAATTGAGTACAAATGAACACAGCAGCACTGGATGGCCTTTGAAGGTCCCTTCTAACCCAGTGTAATCTGTGAATGACTTCTTGAATTCTAAATGGTGGCCTGGTGGTTGCATTTTATGCAAGTTAGTGTGGAATAACTCTCCCTTGCTGTTGGATAGGCATTACTAAGGCATTCATGATGTAGTTACAGTTTTATCCAACAGGAGTGGAAAAAGTGTGGGTGAAAAAAATTAAGTGATGGTTATCTCTACCCATGCAGTGAACTGGCTAGGGAGCAGGCAAAGTGATCAGATGAGCTCTTAACCTGACTGCATGGCTGACATGATGCAACCATCCTGTTACTGCACTGGAGAGCATTAGAAAGGATATGCCAGGCTACGTGGAGTCATCCTGACTGATAATTCATACTATGCAAGTTGAAAATCTAGACAAAAGTTTACCTTGTTTGAACACTAGCTTGTCTCTGGGTGACATTACAGCATACTGAACATGTGGGATAGCAGCATTATTTTAATGCAAGAAATAAGCACAGCCTTTTATTCAACTCTCACAATACACGGTGGAAAAGGTACATGTCACAAAGCTTACTTAGCATAGGTTTTAAATATCTTGTGGTATTTAAAACCTTTCTAGTGTGACTTAGAATCTGTGGTTTGCTTTTGATGCACTTACTAGTACTAAAATCATGTTTTCTCTGTTCAATGTAGCTGAATGCAACATCCACACTTCTCCTTCCCCCGGTATCCAAGTAAGACATGTTTATACTCCATCAACTACTAAGCATTTCTCACCAATAAAACAATCAACTACCCTCACTAACAAACACAGGGGAAATGAAGTCTCTACTACACCTCTGCTTGTGAACTGTAAGTACTCATCTGCCTTACTGTTAATTATTTTGTGAACTGTGTGTTAGGCGCTTCACAGATTTTTTTTCTGATTTTTTTTTTCTTTGGTGCTGTAGTGAACTTTAATATACGAAGAAAACATTGAGAGAGCCTTGTCTGGTTTCACATGGGTCCAACCATAAAATAGTAATGTACCCACTGTATGGAATCCATGACTGAAATGTATTTTCCAGAAAGGATCCAATTTTTTATTTTTAAAAACATAGATTTTTCTGATCCTTTTGAGGCTTTAAGTTTATGTGGTTCACATTACTTACATAGAACTTGTCCATCTTGTAAAATGTATTAAAAATAGATGATTGGTAAGTGCTACAGACTACTGCAAATGTCTTGTCACAGACCTTGAAAGTCAAGAAGGCAGTATTATTTGTGGGATTTTGTTATTCTTTTTTGTCAAACTTCTTCTTTATGAATTAATTATCTCAAATTTACTTTATCTATAAAATATTTCCTCTATAAATTATCACAGAATCATAGAGTGTTAGGGGTTGGAAGGGACCTCGAAAGATCACCTAGTCGAACGCCCCTGCCAGAGCAGGATCATCTATACCAGGTCACACAGGAACACATCCAGACAGGTCTTGAATATCTCCAGAGAGGGAGATTTCACAACCTCCCTGGGCAGCCTGTTCCAGTGCTCCATCACCTTCACAGTCAAATAATTTTTCCTCATGTGTCCAGGGAACTTCCTGTGCCTCAACTTCTACCCATTGCCCCTTGTCCTGTCATTGGGCATCACCAGGAAGAGCCTGACTCCATCCTCTTGGCACTCACCCTTTATGTATTTATACACAGGAATGAGGTCACCCCTTAGTCTCTTCCTCTCCAAACTAAAGAGCCCAAACTCCCTCAGTCTCTCCTTGTAAGGAAGATATTCTAATCTCTTAACCATTTTTGTGCCTTTGTGCTGGACTCTCTCAAACAGTTCCCTGTCCTTCTTGAACTGAGGGGCCTACAACTGGACACAATATTCGAAATGTGGCCTCATCAGGGCAGTGTAGGTATGGAGAACCTCTGTTGACCTACTAAGCACATCCCTTCTAATACACCCCAGAATGGCATTGGCCTTCTTGGCTACAAGAGCACATTTCTGGCTCATGTTCAAGCCTTCCATCCACCAGGACCCCCAGGTCTTTTTCCCCTTCGCTGCTCTCCAGCAGGTCATTCCCCAACCTATACTGATACATGGAGTTGTTCTATCCCAGGGGCAAGACTCTACACTTGCCCTTGCTGAATTTCATTAAATTTCTCCCTGCCCAACTCTCCAGCCTAAGTCTCACTGAATGGCAGCACAACCTTGAGGTGTGTCAGCCACTCCACACAGTTTTGTCCTCAGCAAACTTGCTGACAGTGCTCTCTGTGCCCTCATCCAGGTCATTGATGAATATATTGAATAGTACTGGTCCCAGTACTGACCCCTGAGAGACTCCACTAGATGCAGGCCTCCAACTAGACTGTCCCATTGACCACGACTCTCTGACTTCTTTCCTTGAACCAGTTCCCAATCTACCTCACTACCTGATCATCCAGACCACACGTAACTCAGTTTAGCTGCAAGGATGCTGTGGGAGACAGTGTCAAATGCTTTACTGAAATCAAGATAGACTACATCTACTGCTCTACCATCATCTATCCACCTGGTTTTGTCCTCATAAAAGGCTATCAGGTTGGTCAGAATGACTTCCCTTTGGTAAAACCATGTTGACTGCGCCTTGATATGCCTAAGGACAGCACCAAGGATAAGTTGTTCCATTACCTTTCTGGGGATGGAGGTGAGGCTCACCAGTCTGTCATTACCTGGGTCCTCCTTCTTACCCTTTTTGAAGATTGGAGTGACGTTTGCCCTCCTTCAGTCCCCAGGCACCTCTCCTGTCCACCATGACTTACCCAAGATGATGGAGAGTGGTCTGGCAACGACCTCTGCCAGCTCTCTCAGCACCCACAGGTGCATGCCACCAGGACCCATGGATTTATGGATGTTCAGATTACTTAACTATTCTCTAACCTAGTCCTCTTCAACCAAGGAAAACTCCTCCTTTGTCCTGTCTTCCTCTGGGGCCTCAGGGGTCTGGGGCTCCTGAGGACAGTCTCTGGCAGTATAGATGGAGACAAAGAGGGCATTTAGTAACTCCACCTTCTTTATATCCTCTGTCACCAAGGCACCCACCTCCTTCAGCAGGGGGCCGGCACTGCCTTTAGTGTTAGTTTTTCCTGAAATGTATTTGAATAAGCCCTCTCTGTTGTCCTTGACCTCCCTTGCGAGGTTGAATTCCAAGGAGGCCTTAGGTTTCCTAGCTGCCTCCCAAGTGGCCAGCCCCTCCTTCCATGATCTATAGACTCTCTTCTTCCACTTGAGTTTGGTCAGCAGTTCCCTACTTAACCATGCAGGTCTCCTGGCTCCCTTTCTCAATTTCCTACTCATTGAAATGCTCTGATCTTGAGCTTGGAAGAAGTGGTCCTTGAGTATTAACCCACTGTCTTGGGTCCCTTTGCCTTCTAGTACCCTGTCCCATGAGATTTCCCCTAGCAGTTGCTTAAAAAGGCTGAAGTTCGCCCTGGTCCAAGGTTGTGATCCTGTTAGGCATTCTGTTCCTACCACACAAGATCCTAACTCCACCATCTCATGATCACTATAGCTAAGGCTGCCCTGAACCTTAACCAGACCCTCATTGTTAGTATCAGGTCCAGTAGCACTCCGCTCCTAGTTGGTTCAACTACCAGTTGCATCAAGAAGTTACCACCAGTGCACAGGAGGAGCCTTCTGGACTGTGGATGGCTGGCTGAGTAGTCCTTCCAGCAAATATGTGGGTAGTTAAAATACCCCATGAGAGCCCGTGCCTGTGATTGCAAGGCTGCTGTCAGCTGCTTGTAGAAGGCCTCCTGAACTTTCTCATCCTGATCAGATGGTTTGTAATCAACACCCACCACAGTATCACCCATGCTAGCCTGCCCCTTAATTCACACCCACCAACTCTCAACTTGTCCATCATCCACTCATGGACAGAACTCAATGTGTTCTAGTTGCTCCCTCATGTAAAGAGCAACTCCACCACCTTGCTTTGTTGACCTGTCTTTCCTAAAGAGGACATAGCCATCCGTGACCACATTCTAGTCACGTGAACTCTCCCACCACATCTCTGTAATTGCCACTAGATCATAACCCCTTGATCCCACGTGGATTTCTAACTCCTGGTCGTTCCCCAGGCTGTGTGCTTTGGTGTACAGGCATTGCAGGGAGCAAGCTGAGCACGACAACTTTACCCTGCTGGGGTAGGAGGCCTTCTGGTCTTCATTAATACTGGAATGCTGCCCCGCTGGTGCAAACCCAGCAGCAACCCCATCCCCCTTTGATTCTAGTTTAAAGTTCTATGAATGAGCCCTGCTACTTCTTGTCCTAGAATCCTTTCCCTCTGTGACATAAGCCTTTCCCATGTACTACCATCGGTCCTGGTGTCCTATAAACCCAGCCATTATCAAAGAACCCAAAGCCCTGCCTGTAGCACCAGTCTTGGAGCCAGGTATTTATGGATGGATTCTTCTACTCCCTTCCATATCATGGCCAGGTACTGGAAGTAGGCAAGAGAAAATGTGCCCCAGACTCTTTCACCAACTGTCCCAAGGTCTTGAAATCTCTCTATTCATTTCCCTCAGATTACAGGATGCAGCTTCCTCCCCACCTATCTAGAAGATCAGTAATGGATAATAGCTTGGTGACCACACCATGTTGGGGAGTTCTCTGATAAATTATAAGTCTAATGTTTGGGGGGAAAAAAAAGGCTGCCTTAACAGGAAAAAACGGAGCTGCAACATCAACCTCTGAACAAAATAAGAAGTCCTTCTGAAACAAATCAAACTTCCATGTTGCAAATAGGAAGAGGGCAGCAAACATTTACATATTATGTAGACATTAGCTAATTTGGTTACTGTATAGTGTGGATAATTTATTTCATAATATATTATATTTATAATTTATTATATATTCCCTCCTGAGCACCTTTCAGACCTGCTCCATGATGTAATTATCAAAACCATGCATCTGTTTAGAATTCACTGTAGAATCGGAGAATTTTTTATTAAAAATTAAAAAAAAACCCCAAACAACAACAAAAACACTTCCCCTGTAGATGTTGTGTTGTGTACAGTTTTGTAATGTCTGATCTATTCCATACTCTAGTGAGTGAAAGTCATGTTACAGGCTTTATTGAGCAGCATGGCAGGTTTCCTAATGGCATGTGATCTCTTAGATGTAATTTTTAAACTACATAGCTTTAATTTATCAAAAGATGCTTATTTCCCTTTGATAAATGTACTTAAATGTCACTCGGGTCGCTTACCAAGCAGCAGAGAAAAGAGTCTGTCTCGAAAGTATCTTTGCTTTCTCGTATGATTTATGCATTGGTTGAAAAATTACCTACAGCTCTGAAATTCTCTGGAAACTTTCCAGTTTTTATGGTACTGATTTCAGTTCAGAGTGTAAGGTGAAACTTACCTACACTCAAACCCAAGTTCTGTACTTCACAAACCAATGGATGTGTTATCGCCAGCTCCCAAGAGGGTAGAATGGAAACTGGTGTGTGTTAACATCTGCTTTTGCTTTCCTTTCTGCAGCTTTGTCAGTTCATCAGCTGGCTGCTCAAGGAGAAATGTTGTACCTGGCCACACGTATTGAACAAGGTGAGACAGAATTTGAATGTCTTCCTTTTGCTTGACTTTTCCCCTATAGCTTTATTTTAAAAAATCCTGAATTCTGGTAAATCGGAGGATAGCTGAGGTATCTGTTCTTTGTGGATGTGGACTACTGTCCTACATCAGTGTATTTGGTCTGGCTGAGATGGATTTAGTTCTCCCTATAGCATCTTTGTAGTGCTTTCTGTGTTTTGAAGTGATGTAGCTGAGTGTTGGTTAACACATCGGTGTTTTGGCTACTGCTGAGCCAAGCACCACGGTTATGCTTTTCCAGCATTCCCCCCTGCCATCAGTAGGCTGAGGGATGGACAAGACCTCGGGAGACAACGTGGCTGGGCCAGCTGACCCAAACTGACCAACGGGGTACCATATGACATCAGCTCAAGACACAAAAGCTAAGGGAAAGAAGGAAGTGGGGGGCTTGATGGTGCCTGTCCTCTGGAGCAACTACTACTCATATTGAAGCCCTGCTTTCCAGGAGTGACTGAACATCATCTCCTGACAGGAAGTAGGGAATAACACCTTGGTTTGCTCTCGATTCTGTGTGCAGCCTTTGCTTTTGTTTTATGTCTTACTAAACTGCTTCTGTCTTGACACACAGGCCTCTAGTTGCATTGTCCCTCTCTCCTGTCCATTGAAGAAGGGGAGTGATAGTGTAGCTGTGGTGGGAATCTGACTCCCAGTCAGAACTGAACCACCACAATCAGTCTTCACATATTTATGTTATTTGGGTTTAAATTAAACATTATCATTACTAGGAGTTGTAGATAAATTCCTTCCTCACCCTACCCCCCCCAGCTATATAGGTAATCCACGGAAATGAGAAGGAACGATCTCTTAGTTCTCTCACAAGAGTTAATTTTAATTTTATTATCTTTGTACTTTAAAACACATTTTGATTAATGGTGGCTTTCCAGCTCTATTCAGTCAATCAACATGTTGGTAATTTAAGCCATGGCTCACACCTGCAGTATAAAAGTGCTACTCATCCTGAGTTGTGTAGTAGTCTTCAGTATGATGTCTGTGTGTCCATAATACATAAATGTCAACTCTACATAATATATTGAATTGGGTACTGTTAATAGTTCATTCTTACTGTACTATTAATAATTAGCAATGATTTCAATACATCTTTGTTAAAATGTTTACTGGAAGGCAGCTGATGAGTCACCAAGTCTACAGGCTTTGTAATTAGTCACGTATATGGACAGCAAATCAATTGTGGAGCACCAGTAACAGTTAAAATACCTATTATGGAGCTACGATAAGCCCTGGATTTTTAAAGTACTTAAATATAAAAAAAAAAATCTAATTCAATCTGCCAGTTCTTGAAAAAAAATTGTTCTTTCTTCTTCTAGCTGCACTAGAAGTAGACTTTGTTTCTACTAAACACCATGTTTATTATATGAACATGGGGAGAATTAAGTTACACTTTTTATATTGCTTCACAAGCTAATTTTTTTACAAATTTTATCAGTCACTCTATTGAGAAACCACAGAATTGTCAGGGTTCAAGGGGATCCAAAGGATCTCATCTAGTTCCAACCTCCCTGCCACAGGCAGGGACACCCTCCACTAGATCAGGTTGCCCAAAGGCACATCTAGCCTGGCCTTATAAACCTCCAGGGATGGGGCTTCCACCACCTCCCTGGGCAGCCTGTTCCAGTGTCTCACCACCCTTACGGTGAAGAACTTCTTCCTAACATCTAATCGTAAGCTACTGTTCTCTAGCTTGCATCCATTCCTCCTACTCCTGTCACTATCTGACACCCGAAAAAGTCCCTCACCAGCTTTTGTGTAGGCCCCCTTCAGATATTGGAAGGCCACAATGAGGTCTTCTCAGAGCCTTCTCTTCTCCAAACTGAACAACCCCAGCTCTCTCAGTCTGACTTCATGGAAGAGGTGCTCCAGCTCTCTGATCATCCTCGTGGCCCTTCTCTGGACACGTTCCAGCACGTCCAGATCTTTCTTGTAACAGGGGCTCCAGAACTGGACACAGTACTCCAAGTGGGGCCTCATGAGAGCAGTGTGGAGGGGGAGAATCACCTCTCTCGACCTGCTGGCCACACTTCTTTTGATGCAACCCAGGATACAGTTGGCTTTCTGGGCTGCAGGTGTACACAGGCAGCTCATATTGAGCTTCTCATCTACCAGCATCCCAAGTTCTTTTCTTCAGGGCTGCTCTCAAGCCAGTCACTGCCCAGACTATATCGGTGCCTGGGATTGCCCTGACTCAGATGCAGAAACTGCCTGTTGTAAGTGAAGATCAGGTTCATGACCATCTGAAGAACTTGAGAGTGTACAAGGCCATGGGACATTACGGGACACACCCACGGGTGCTGAGGAAACTGGCAGACAATGTCACTAAACCACTCTCTATTGTATTCCAAAAGTCCTGGCAGTCCGGAGAAGTCTCCACTGACTGGAAGAGGGAAAACATAACTCCCATTTTCAAAAAGGGAAAGAAGGAAGAGCTGGGGAACTATAGACCAGTCAGTCTCACCTCTGTGCCTGATAAGATCATGGAGCAGATCCTCCTAGAGCCACTGCTGAGATAGAAGAATAATGAAGAGGTGACTGGGTACAATCAGCACGACTTCACCAGGGGCAGATCCTGACTGACAGACCTGGTGGCCTTCTATGAAAAGGTCACAACATTAATAGACAAGGGGAGAGCAACTGATGTCATGTACCTGGACCTGAGCAAAGCCTTTGACACTGTTCCTTACGACATCCTGGTCTCCAAGCTGGTAAAATACAGGTTTGATGGATGGACCACACAGTGGATAAATCACTTTCTAGAGTATAATACAGAATCCACTTCTTTATTTTTGAAGCAGCCTTTCTCTTCTTTCCAAAGATAAAGCCCATATTACAGACAACTTGTAACATTTCTGAGTGAAAAGAGCTTGATTTATAGAGCTTAGAAAAATAAATAACCCCCCTCACATCTTCTATTTTACTTTGATCAGTTGTATGGGGCTTTTTGCCTTTTTCTTTTTTTTTTCCCCCCTTTTTTTTTTTTTTTTTGAACAATGTAGTTGTACCACCATGGGGATAGAATTTTGTTTTTAAAATTAAAATGAGAATGAATTTGACAACACATTGTGACCTCAGTCTATTCACCAGGGATAGCTCAGTCTATTTCACCAGCTCATACAGTGCAGTAGTGTGTCGGTGTGAGCTGAAATTCCCCCCCCACCGACAATAACCAGACTAGCCCAGTCTGGAAGCAAATGAAGGCTGTATTTACAAGCAGATGAAATGCAATGAATATGTACAAATATACAAAATTCACAACACTTACAAATATATACAATCAATAGAAAAGCACAACCAAGCTCCCTTTGCTTCCCCCCAAGGGGACCCTCCCATAGGGGGCCTCCCTCTCCCAGGAGCTTCCCCCCCAGACACCCCTGGACAGAGAAGCAGAGTTTAGTTAGAGCAGAAGGTTGTTAACTTAGCTGCCAAGGTCAGTACGTGTTATCTTCAGCCAGAAGAGAAGAAGAAACAGCAGCCAGACAGCCCAGCAACTGCCCCCACTGCCGAACGCAGAATGTGCAGAATGCCTACTTTGTTTTGGGTAACAGTCCTTAAACATTTCTATCTATCCAATGGAAGTGTTTAGAACAATCAGTATTTTGCTTTCTTACACCCAATAGTGACTTATTTACATTCTTTCACTTTCTCTGTTCTGAACTTTGCAAGGAAAAACTAAAAAGACAGCTTCAAACCACCACAGTCCACCCCTTCTAAACAATTCCATTGGCTGCTACTATCATTTATCTAATCAAAAATAATATCTACAACAATAGGTGAATAAAGACCATAGTCCATTCTGGCTATCTCAGATGTAGATGATTCAAAAGAGTCAAATCACAGGAAAAACAGCAAACAGCTTGTTTCCTCACAGATGGAGCAAAGAAAGGAACAGGGACTCTCAGGTGACTCAGGGCTCTCAGGGTTCGTGCACCGTAGATCTCATGGACTCTCCTCTTGGGCGCGATGCTGTATCTGCGCAACACTCTGAATTTAACCTCTCTCAGCCAAAGTTAGATTTCTTTGTGGAATACACTGAATTTCACCATTTTCTTGCATCACCCAATAGGTGTGACCAGGACCTTCAGCAGAAACCACCCCTCGGACAGGTTTGGCCTCTCCTGAAGGAGAAAATACCCAAACCGTTTTGCCTAACAGATTCTTTTCTCTGATAACAGGAACTCTATCACCTTCTTCCTTTCGCAAGAAATCTGATTGGGCAGGTCCAGCTCGATTCACTGAACCTCTACTATTCACCAACCAGGTTGCTTGTGCTAAATGTTTCTCCCAGTTTTTCAAAGATCCACCCCCCATGGCTTTGAGAGTGGTTTTCAGCAAACCGTTGTAGCGTTCGATCTTCCCTGCAGCTGGTGCATAGTAGGGAATGTGGAATATCCACTCCATGCCGTGCTCTTTGGCCCAGTTTTTCACAAGATTGTTCTTGAAGTGAGTTCCGTTGTCTGACTCAATCCTCTCTGGAGTTCCGTGTCTCCACAGGATTTGTCTCTCCAGACCAAGAATGGTGTTACGTGCAGTTGCATGAGGAACTGGATAAGTTTCCAGCCATCCAGTGCTTGCCTCTACCATAGTCAGCACATACTGCTTACCAGATGGAGAACGAGGCAGAGTGATGTAGTCAATCTGCCAGGCTTCACCATACTTGTACTTGGACCATCGGTCACCGTACCACAAGGGCTTGATCCGCTTTGCCTGCTTAATAGCAGCACAAATGTCACAGTCATGGATGACTTGTGTGATAGCATCCATGGAAATGTCAATGGATCTGTCACGAGCCCATCGGTAGGTTGCATCTCTGCCTTGATGTCCTGATGAGTCATGGGCCCACCGAGCTAAGAACAGCTCACCTCGGTGTTTCCAGTCAAGATCAGGATCAGGACCAGAGTTTGTGTCCACCTGGGAAACTCTTGCAGCTAGATCTGCCTGATGGTTGTGTTGTTGTTCCTCAGTAGCTTTGCTCTTAGGAATGTGAGCATCGATGTGTCTCACTTTCACTGGGATTCTCTCAATGCGAGCAGCAATGTCTTGCCACAGATCTGCAGCCCAGATTGGCTTTCCTTTCCTCTGCCAGCCATTCTTTTTCCAGTTTTTCAGCCAACCCCACAAGGCATTGGCTACCATCCACGAGTCGGTGTAGAGATAAAGCTTTGGCCATCTCTCACGTTCAGCTACGTTAAGAGCTAGCTGGACAGCTTTTACCTCTGCAAATTGACTGGATTCTCCTTCTCCATCTCTCGCTTCTGCAACTCTGCGTGTTGGACTCCACACTGCAGATTTCCATCTCCGCTTGTTCCCAACAAGACGACAGGAACCGTCAGTGAACAAAGCATATCTCTTTTCATCATCAGACAGATCACTGTAAGGAGGAGCTTCCTCAGCACGAGTTACTCTCTCCTCTGGAGGTTTAGCACAGCTTGTGCCTTCTGGCCAGTTTGTGATCACCTCCACCAAACCAGGCCTTTCGAGATTTCCCATTCGAGCTCTCTGTGTTATTAGAGCCATCCACTTAGACCAGGTAGCATCTGTTGCATGATGTGGTGAAGAACCTTTACCTTTGAACATCCAATTCAGAACTGGCAATCTAGGAGCTAGAAGAAGTTGTGACTCAGTTCCAATCACTTCAGAAGCAGCTTTCACTCCTTCATAAGCAGCTAAAATCTCTTTCTCTGTTGGAGTGTAGTTTGCCTCTGAGCCTCTGTAGCCACGACCCCAGAAACCAAGAGGACGTCCTCGTGTCTCCCCTGGAGCTCTTTGCCATAAGCACCAGGTTGGACCATTGTCACTCGCGGCCGTGTACAGAATGTTCTTAATGTCTGGACCAGTTCGGACAGGTCCCAGACCCATCGCTTGGACTACCTCTCGCTTGATCTGGTCAAAGGCTGCTTGTTGCTCAGGACCCCATTGGAAACTGTTTCTCTTTCGAGTCACATCATATAGAGGTTTCACAATCTGACTGTATCCAGGAATGTGCAGTCTCCAAAATCCCACTATGCCTAAGAAACGCAGAGTTTCTTTCTTGTTGATGGGATTTGCCATGGTGGAGACTCTGTTTATCACATCCATTGGGATGTGACGGCGACCATCTTGCCACCGCACTCCCAGAAACTGGATTTCTCTGGCAGGTCCTTTCACCTTGTCTCGCTTGATAGCGAAACCAGCTTGCAAGAGAATGTCAATGATTTTGTTACCTTTCTCGAAGACTTCTTCAGCAGTCTCACCCCAGACGATGATGTCATCGATGAACTGAATGTGTTCTGGAGCTCCACCTTTCTCCAGAGCATCATGGATCACTGCATGGCAGATGGTTGAACTGTGAATCCACCCCTGGGGCAAACGATTGAATGTGTACTGAATGCCTCTCCAGGTGAAAGCAAACTGAGGCCTGCATTCCTCTGCTATGGGAATAGAGAAGAAAGCATTAGCAATGTCTGTGGTAGCATACCATTTGGCCTGCTTGGATTCCAGCTCATATTGGAGTTCCATCATGTCTGGTACAGCTGCACTCATGGGTGGAGTTACTTCATTCAAGGCACGGAAATCAACTGTCAGACGCCACTCTCCATTCTGCTTTCTCACAGGCCAGACTGGACTGTTGAAAGGTGAATGAGTTTTGCTGATGACCTTCTGACTCTCCAACTGACGAATCAAGTTTTGAATGGGCACCAAAGAGTCACGGTCGGTTCTGTATTGTCTGTGATGCACAGTTTGAGAAGCAACCGGCAGCTTTACATCCTCTATCTCATGTTGTCCCACAACTGCAGATTCATCTGAAAGCTCAGGTCTGATAGACAACTTCAATTTTCCTCCATCAATTTCTACAGTTGCTATTCCAAAAGCCCATTTGTAACCCTTAGGGTCTTTAAAACGCCCTTCTCTCAGAAAGTCAATTCCCAAAATACAAGGTGCATTAGGTCCTGTTACAATAGTATGTTTCTTCCACTGCTTCCCAGTTAAACTTATGTCAACCTCTATCTTAAACAACTCTTGAGATCCACCAGTGACTCCCTGAATAGTTATAGATTCTCCCCCTTGATAATTTGATGGTATTATGGTGCACTGAGCTCCTGTGTCAACCAAGGCCCTGTACTTCTGAAATTTTGAAGTGCCAGGCCACTGGATGTACACATCCCAATAGATTCTGTTATCTCCATTATCCCTTACCTCCCCCTGGCGGAAGGCAGGGCACCCCTAATGGTGGGGATTACCTCCACATGTACAGCTGGCACAACGTCCAGCATCAGAATTAGGATCACTGTTGGAGCTATCAGAGTTGTTCTGGGAAACTGAGGAAGCGACAGCTACCCTCCTGGTATTGCTACCTCGGGATCTGCCCCTCTGCAGCTCCCGTAACCTCTTGAAAAGATCAGAAGTTGGTTGACCATCCCATCTGTTCATGTTCTCACCAAACTGATCACGCAGAGTTATCCAGATACTGCCACGTGATTGCCTCTGCTGTCTGTTTTGGTTTGACCTATTCTGGAATGGCCTTCTTGGAGCACGTCTGTTCCTAACAGCTGAAACTTGTATCCATCTGGAGGAAGAGGAATCAGAATCATCCCCCTTCATCAAGTTGGATATGGAGGTTTTAAATTCCTCCTTCAGCTCTTTCATGCAATTCTCAATCTTTCCAGACAAAGTTTCAATGGCTGAAACCAAAGAAGTACGTGCAAGACTATCCTCCAATTGCCTCATTTGGTCAGTGAAATGGCCAACAGTGGGAGGCACTCCACCTTAATTTCTTGCCACAATCCTGCTTGCCAGAATAGTAGCATAATTAGGAGGAGCAAGCTTAATGAGCTTTTTGGCAAGGCCTGTTCCAACAGGAATTTCATCAGGATTCAGAGTCTTATGATCTCCGTATATTATTTCTCTCACAGCAAATTCTCTCAGACTCTTGATTCCCTCATCTATTGTGGTCCAAGGCTTAGGGTTCCATGGTAAATCATCTCTGCTGGGGTATCTCAGTGAGACTGCCAGTAGGAGGCGTGCCCACAGAGAAGCTTTACCAATGCACTTGCCTAGGTGCCTGTCTATGCCTGTATCCTTTGAGAGCATCCCCAACTGAGAGGCCGACTTGTCGCCTACCACCAATGCTGGGGCTCCCATATCAAAACACCTGGCTAGCCAAGACAGGACTGGCTCATTATCTCCTCTGATGTAATCCTTCCTCACATGTCTAATTTCCTGTCTGGGTGCATTAGCTGACTGTATGTCATCCTCATCATCATCATCATCCTGAGGTCGCTGTCCCCATAATCCTATTTTAATCCTCCGTTGAATTTCCTTGAGTTCAGAGGCACTGCCTGCAGTTGCTAATTCAGCAGGGTCTACATCTCCATCATCCATGTGGGGTCTCAAGAGGTCTGCCAGAGTTTTAAGGCTAACCTTCTCTTCCTCACCAGAAGGATCTTTCTTAACAGAGGGACCCTGAGTAGAAGGACCCTCATCTCCATTGCACCATCTCCTGCAGCATCTGCATCTCCTCCTGCAGCTCCTTTACGCTTTCTGCTTACAGTAGCCACCAAATTTACTGGATTGGCTTTCACATTCACAGCAGAGTTGGAGGGAGTAGAGGAATTTTGTGCAGGGTTAGCAGGAGCAGAGGGAGTCTGTGCAGGGTTGGTAGGAGGTGTGCTTTGAGATCCTGCAGCCACTGCTGCGTCCATCTGGGCAGCAGAGGGAGGAGGAGGAGACTGTGCCTCGTTAATGGCGTCTGCCTGCACAGCTATGTCTGCCTGCACAACCATTTCTCTCTGTGTAACTATGTCTGCCTGGACAACCATTTCTGTCTGTGTAACCATGTCTGTCTGCACAACCATTTCTCTCTGTGTAACTATGTCTGTCTGCACAACCATTTCTCTCTGTGTAACTATGTCTGCCTGCACAACCATTTCTCTCTGTGTAACTATGTCTGTCTGCACAACCATTTCTCTCTGTGTAACTATGTCTGTCTGCACAACCATTTCTCTCTGTGTAACCATGTCTGTCTGCGCATCCATTTCTCTCTGTGCAACTGTGTCTGTGTCCCCCTGTCTGCCCGTGCACCCCTCTCTGCCTGTGTAATCGAGTCTGTCTGTGTCGCCGAGTCTGTCTGTGTAACTATGTCTGCCTGTGTACCCGAGTCTGTTATCTCAGATTCTGGCAAAGGTCCTGCAGCTACTGCTGCTGGCTCTGAGTCAAAACTATCGGCAGCTTTCTCACAAACCTGAACTGTGATTTCCTGGTCACCGTAATCAGAATCAGAAACCAATTCCGAACCTCTCTGAGATTTTCTACGTTTCCTCTTACATCTACGCAGGTCGGAAGAGTGAGTGGCCTTACGTCTTTCTTGACACAGTGCTATCAGCAGCCATATGATTATTCCAAGAAACAACAAAATTAAGGCTAGCACAAGGTATCTAGGGTACCACTGGTTCCAAAGACCCTCTGTAGTTGTAAGAGGAGTAACAAACTCAAATGTGTCTGCTAGCAGATTCATAGTTGAGTTACCATATCTTCTAAGCCCAATAAGACCACAACAGAATTCAACAGCATTCAGTAACTTGTTCTTAACCCAAAGAAACGACTTATATGCCACATATCTCACAATCTTGTCTATCATGCAAGAAATGGCCCATCTGTAGACACTCACACTGATAATAGATAAAATAGAATGACTCAGAACCCAAAACAGCTTCATTTTGCTTCCTAATCTGAGCAGGAATAAATCAAACAAGCAATCGAGCCCCGAGTTGGAGCGCCAAAAATAAAAAGTGTGTCGGTGTGAGCTGAAATTCCCCCCCCCCACCGACAATAACCAGGCTAGCTCAGTCTGGAAGCAAATGAAGGCTGTATTTACAAGCAGATGAAATGCAATGAATATGTACAAATATACAAAATTCACAACACTTACAAATATATACAATCAACAGAAAAACACACCCAAGCTCCCTTTGCTTCCCCCCCAAGGGGACCCTCCCAAAGGGGGCCTCCCTCTCCCAGGAGCTTCCCCCCCAGACCCCCCTGGACAGAGAAGCAGAGTTTAGTTAGAGCAGAAGGTTGTTAACTTAGCTGCCAAGGTCAGTACGTGTTATCTTCAGCCAGAAGAGAAGAAGAAACAGCAGCCAGACAGCCCAGCAACTGCCCCCACTGCAGAACGCAGAATGTGCCGAATGCCTACTTTGTTTTGGGTAACAGTCCTTAAACATTTCTATCTATCCAATGGAAGTGTTTAGAACAATTGTTATTTTGCTTTCTTACACCCAATAGTGACTTATTTACATTCTTTCACTTTCTCTGTTCTGAACTTTGCAAGGAAAAACTAAAAAGACAGCTTCAAACCACCACAAGTAGTAAAAGGGATTACTAAGTTGCGTGTTTTTCTTTAAACAGAAAATGTAATCAATCATAAGGATGAAGAAGGATTTACCCCTCTAATGTGGGCTGCAGCTCATGGACAGATAGCAGTGGTGGAATTTCTCCTTCAGAATGTAAGGAAAAAATGCCATACTTAGTTTTGAATTTATTTACTTTTTAGTTCAATTTGTCAATGCTGCTATACACCTAAGTGCTTTAAAGTTAAGTTCTATGTAAAACATTACATTAAAAAATGAAAAGGTTAATTTGATGATAATTACTGTAATTATTTTACTATTTCAGGGTGCAGATCCCCAGATTTTGGGAAAAGGGCGAGAAAGTGCCCTCTCACTGGCTTGCAGTAAAGGATACACAGATATTGTCAAAATGCTACTTGACTGTGGAGTTGATGTCAATGAATATGACTGGGTAAGACCATAGCTTGAACTTACTCTGGAGGGTGTTTTGTTAAGAAAATTGAAACACAGCAGTGGCTTGGGGTTGAAAATTGTTCTACCTCTTCTGAAGTATCCGTGAGTTTTAAAACTTCCACAAGATAGGAGACTGCTCAATCATTAACTTTTCTCTACTTTTGCAGAATGGAGGCACACCTCTACTGTATGCAGTACATGGGAATCATGTGAAGTGCGTAAAAATTCTCCTTGGTAAGTACTGTCCAAAATGAATTATCAATAAAAATGTACTTGAAGTACTCATTGTCAGACATATGAGTTTCTTTTCCTGTTTCACATAGAAAGTGGTGCTGATCCAACTATTGAAACAGATGCTGGCTGTAATTCCATGGATTTGGCTGTAGCCTTGGGCTATCGGAGTGGTGAGTATTGCAAAAGTAAATGATTCTTATTTCTACTGCTCCTTGTTCATGTAGCTGCTGTAATGGCCTAACAGAGGTTTTGCACCTGTAAGAAGTTCCCTATCCCACAAGTCTTAATACACGTAAGTGTATCAGCCCAAAATAGGTAGGAATTCCCATACCTGTCTCAAAAAGTCAGGTACCAACTAAGAAAACATCATGGACCTAGATGTACATCTTTGAGCACAAATAAAGGTGTATAAGGCCGATGCAGCCATAATCCAGACAAGGAGAGCTGCTCCCTCACTCTGTTAAAAGGTCTGCAACCCTCCTCAATCTCTCAACCTGGCACAGCACTGATTGGCATGTTGTGATGACGTCTGCAAAACCACCTTCCCCTGTCATAATAGCTCTAGTGTATCTTGGAGCCAGACAGTAATACTGCCAGGGTCAGTGAATTAGGCTACTGGTTTTTGGAAAACAGAGGCAAAGAAGGGACTCTTCATTGTTTTTCCCTTGTGCTGCTTTCATTTTGAAAACCATGAAATGTCTGTCACTACAGAAACAAACAATCAAAAAATAAGCCTACCCACTCCAGTGGCAGTAATTTCAAGGATGTCTAGATGTCAGACTACTTTAAGGGTTCAGTCTCAACATTCCACAGAAGTAGTTTCTAATAGTTTTGCTGACTTGCCATATACAGGCTTAAAAATTTGCTTTTGTCATGCTATCTGCCTATTCAAACCAGAGAACACATTATCGCTTTTAAAAAGTACCCACCTTACTGGATGTTTTGGTTTTGAATTACACAAGGCTTTTATTTCCTGAGGGGATGCCAACTCTCCAGTTTGGTTTTTATAGATGATTGTACAGGACAAGCTAGTATCTGCCAGGAGCCAAAGGTACAACCCTAAAAATGTGAAAAAATATCAAACATCCATTAACCTGATTTTTTTTCCCCTCTGCTTTAGTTCAACAGGTTATTGAGTCTCATTTATTAAGGCTACTTCAAAATATCAAGGAATAATGTTTGGATCTTCGGCAGGTGTAATTTCTTGGCTTGGAAGTTGGAACTGCTTTTTGGCCTGGTAATCAGTGACAAGGGTTGGCTGTTTACCTCAGCTCATATATGTGCTGGTTTTAGTTAAGCTTTTTAATATTCTTCCTCTTCTGTCGTTGTTCATAGGAATTGGTGATGCAATCCTTTTCTTAAATATATTTTATATTATTTTAGAAAAGTCAGATGTTGTGCATGAAAAACTCTGTAAAATAAAACCAGTTTTGACCATCTAAATGTTTATACTGAGTGAAGTAGGTGGTGCTGTGCCAGGTGTCCTAGTTCATTACATCATTGATACATATACATAGGAAAAAAATTGTCTAGTTATTGACATGTGTTACCATATAGATGTCTTTGCTGTTAATTACACTAAAATGTGCACCATGTGTGATTGCTTTAAGATCCCCAGTTAGTATTACTGTACCAGCTTTGGTTTTGTCCTGCTTTGAAAAAGTTTGGTAATAAATTGGAGGACTTTGATGACAGTAGTTAATTCCTACCTGATTTCTATCTGCCTCTGCCTTCCTGTTGTAATCCTGAAACAAGTAGGCCAGAGTGTCCTAGGTAGAAGTTTCTCTGGTATAAGGCAATCTAACTGCAAGTGCAGAACACCTAGCTCCTAAGTATCCTCCTTGCAGTGGCTGAAAGCGGGCATCATCTGTATGGGAAGAGAGGCCAGAGCCTACTGCATTCCAGCCTTCTTCATCCAAAGTGTAGTCCTTTGCATCACAGAATTGCAGTTTCTTGAGTTGCAAGTGACCCATAAAGATCATTAAGTCCAACTCCCTGCTCCTCACACCTATAGCTAAACCACCTATAGCTAAGCCATATGAGTCTCATTCAGACATTGCTTGAACTCTTGACAGATTTGGTTCTGTGATCACTTCCCCTGGGAGCCTGTTCCAAGGGGGACCAACCACCTTCTTAGCAAATAACCTTTTCCTAATGTCCTATCTGAACTTCCTCTGATGAAGCTTTACTCTAATTCTTAGTGTCCTATATTGTTGGTCACCAAAAAGATCAGCACCTCTTCCTCTGCTGCCTGCCTTAAGGTGGTCATAGGCTGCAATAAGGTCATCCCTCAGCCTTCTCCAAGCAGAGTAAACCAGCTGACCTCAGCCATTCCTAAATCTTGCCCTTTAAGGCCTTTCACCATTTTGGTTGCTCTCCTTTAGACCTATTCTTAACAGTTTGATGTCCTCCATATATGAAGGTGCCCAAAACGGCACACAGTACTTAACATGGGGCCACAGCAGGGCAGTGCAGTGTGGGACAGTGGTGCACCCCAGCCTTTTTGGCTGCCAAGGCATATTACTGACTCATACTCAGCTTGCTATCAAACCAGACCCCCAGATCTTTTTCTACAGAACTGCTTTCATCTCCTAGCCTGGGGGGACATCCCAGTGTATTCTGATATTTAGTTAGAATAGCAATAATGATTTTGAAATCAGCTGAAAATTCAGGCAGTGCTAACTGATTTTCTGAGCAAGGAGCTCAGAATTACTGAGTGATGGGACACGTGGTAGTTTTGCACAGAGACTTTTCACCAGCTGACAGTACACACATGCATTTCTCCACTGTGTCCACCAGAGGTGTGGCATCTATTCACATACATAGACCCCCAGTCCCTGCCTTCAATCCGTGGGTGGTGAGCCAAATCACCAATTTACTCTCCAGCTAGAGCTCACAAGACATGAGTGGACTGAGGTACGTTACTGCATTCCTAGTATACTATCTCTAACTGTGCTTCATTTTTCATTTGAAAACCATTCCCTACACAAAGGAAATTGATACTGTTTGAAGTACGTGCACTGTGATCCTGACCAAAGGTGCTGGAGTGACGGGACAATTCAGATGAGTTATTTGAGTCAGAACCAAAGAAATAATGAATTCAAAATGCTAACTTCATTATTTCAAAATGACTGTTTATACAGTAGGGGGGAAAGGAGGAAAAAAGATAATAATCAAAACCTATGGATTACACCTGAATTTCTGGCCAATTTCTCTCTGACTCTAAACTGAAACATCTGTGGTGTAAATCAGGTCAGAATTAACCTTGGTTGTTGGCTTTGAAAGAGCCAGTCCAGAGATCCATTTCTTCCATGAAGCTGAAATCTGAAATTATATGAACCTTAAGGGAGGTGAAGCAAGAAAATGTGACTGATCTTGCAAGTGTTGGTGAAATCCTTGATACATTTAAGTGAGTATTGTCTGTTTCCCAATTTTGACACTTGTATTTTATGTAGGGTTTACACCAATTTTACTGTCTCATGCATGATTAAATCAGGTGAAAGCAGCAGCAAGAGAGGGAAATTGTTTTATAATCAAAATCTGGAAAAATTTCTTATTGTAAATAATTTTAAAGTAACATGAAGTGGCAATTGTTGTAAAGTTGCATATTAAAAATACTGAGATTTAACAGCCTTTGTAAAAACAAAGGAACTTCTACATTTACTGAAAATCAATGCATATGAAATGCTGTTTTCTTGAAATACTATAATCTGAGCCATTCCTGATTCATTTTAAGACACATATAAATACACTATGCAAGTATGCATAAGGAGCAGAAATTTTTTTCCTATATTGTTACAAGGAAATGCCAGTTCTAAATGATGACTCTTCAAATATCTGCATTGTATTTTGTCCTCTGTTTCAGTCAGCATTACATTAACGTATAGGAAATAAACTACTTCTTAACTACTACCTGACAATGTATTCTAGAATATGTGGGGGGTTTATTATATGGCACAATACAGATATAGAAGAATGTAGATTGTGATAGCAAAATGTAAAACTTCTTCCATTTTTTGCTGTAGAATTTCAAGCAATTGTCAGTTACAGAATCATAGAATACATGGGGTTGGAAGAGACCTTTAAGGGTCATCCAGTCCCATCATCCTAGAGTAAGCAGGGACATCTTTAACTAGATCAGGTAGCTCAGAGCCCCATCAAGCCTGATCTTGAACATCTCCAGGGATGGGGCCTCCACCACCTCCCTGGGCAACCTGTTTTGTGTCCCAGACCCTCATAGTAAAGAGCTTCTTCTTAATGTTCAATCTAAATTTACTCTTCTCTAGTTTAAAACCACTGCCCCTTGTCCTATCACTATAAGCTTTTGTGAACAGCTCCTCCTTGGCCTTCTTTTAGGTCCCCTTCAGGTACTAGAAGGCTACTATAAGGACTCGCTGGAGCCTTCTCCAGGCTGAACAGCCCAAACTCTCTCAGACTGTCTTCATAGGAGAGGTGCTCCAGCCCTTTGATCATCTTCGTGGCCCTCTTTTGGATCTGCTTTATCAGATCTGTGTCCTGTTGAGTACCTCAGAGCTAGACATGGAACTCCAAGTGAGGTCTCACTAGAGCAAAGTAGAATGGCAGAATCACCTCTCTCGATGTGCTTGCCATGTTTTTCTGTCCAGGATGCAATTGGCCTGCTGCGCTGCAGGTGCGCACTGTTGACTCATCCAGCTTTTCATCCACCATGCCCAAGCCCTTTCTGCAGGGCTGCACTCTACCACATCATCCCCCAGCCTGTATTGATAACAAGCATTGTCCCAATCTAGGTGTGGACCTTGCACTTGGCCTTGTTGAACCTCATGAGGTACACCTGAGCCTGCTTCTCCAGCTTGTGAAGGTCCCTCCAGATGACATCACATCCTTTGGACATACCAACCACACTACTCAGCTTGGTGTCATCTGCAAACTTGGAGGCTGCACTCAATCCCACTGTCTGTTGTCACTGATGAAGATACTAAACAGCACTGGTCCCAGAACAGACCCTTGAGGGATATCACTTATCATCCATCTCCATCCGGCCATTGAGAAACTGACCACTACCCTCTGGACGTTATCCTCCAGCTAATTCGTTATCCACCACGCAGTCAACCCATTGAATCCCTGTATCTCCAGCTTGGAGAAAAGGATGTTCTCAGAGACCATGTTAAAAGCCTTGCAGAGGTCCAGAGAGATGGCCTCATTTGCCCTTCCTTTGTCCACTGATGTAGTCCATTGTAGAAAGCAACTAGGGTGGTCAGGCAGGACGTGCCCTAAGTAAAGCCACGCTGACTGTCTTGAATCACCTCCCTGTCCTCTATGTGTCTTAGCATAGCTTCTAGGAGGATCTGTTCCATGATCTTCCCAGGCACAGAGGTGAGGCTGACAGCTCAGTAGTGGCTGTCAGGACCCTGGGGTCCTCTTCTCTACCCTCTTTGAACAGGAGTTCAATGTTTCCTTTCTTTTAAGTCCCTGGGCACTTCACCTGACTGCCTGGACTTTATAAGTATCATGGAGAGAGGGATGGATTGGCAACTGTATCAGCCAATTGCTTCAGGGCTCTGGGATGCATCTCATCAGGACCCAAACTTGGGTATGTTCAGGTTCCTCAGGTGGTCATGAACCTCGTCTTCACTTACTGTGGGAGGGACTCTGTCCCATGGTCCACCTCTTGTGGTCCTTTGACTTAGAAGGTGCAAAACCAGACCACGTATCCCACAAAAGTGAGTACAAATGTGAAGATGGACATCTTTCAGAACCAATTTCCTGCATTAAGAGCCCTTTCTATCACTTGACTTTGTACTGCTTAAGGCAGTGAACAGGGAATCAAATTTTCTGTGGCTCTTGCGAGGACTCTACAGGGAAGAGCCAGAGAATTCCATAAGCTATGATTCAGACACTCTGTGAGGAAAAGTTCAGACTTAGCACACTGGGCAGGGAAAATCTATGCAAAGTAAAAACTTTACTCACTGGGAAAAAAAAAATCACTGTTAAGATAGCACAGACAACTGTGGATTATGCAATATTAACAGCTGCACGCACTTTGTGCTTCTCTGAGATGCAACAACTTTTCTGTTGGTGTAAATACTGCCCAGTAGTCAGTTTTCTTTGTTTATAGTAGTAAAATCGTAAAGCCCCTGATTCAGCCTTGATAAGTGTTTTGGAATGTCACTAGCCCGCTGCTTTTGTTTTAGTGAACAGTTTCTGCAGCCTCTGATAGCAGGGAGACGGCACTAGCAATCCTCTCTGAACCACTCCCATGGGTGTGTTTCCTTGCCACAGCATGTCACAAGACCAGAGCACTCTGAAAGGTCTGCAGTCAGAATTTTCATCCCTGGCTGATTCTCTCGAAACTTTTTACCAAAAACTCTTGCTGGTGTAATTCCTTACAGGAATGTTAATAAACTATTTTACATGTGAACTTCTATGATAGCATGCTGTATTTCACTATTAGCGAACAAGTAACTTTTGTTGATTAACTAAACCTCTGCCAGTTCTAGTGTGCAGCAAGTCATCACAGGTGTCATGAGGTCTGCCTCACAGAGCACAGTGCCTAGCTCCACGTAGTAACAGCAGTCCAGTGCTTCAGAGCTGCACAAAGCCTTTGTCTCATTCATTCACATGTGACTTTGTGGAGCACTCTGTTCTAACAGAAGGATACACAAGGGGTGAACGTTACCCTGGACTGCAGAGGGTATGACATTTATCAGAACCAGCCTTCATTTACAGCTACTAATGGCTACAGCACCTTGGAAATCTTCCATTACATGACAGAGAGGTGTTATCTGTCTGGTAGGCAGAGAAATGAAAGCTAAGGAAGCAAGCAGCTCTATAGAGAGCAATAATTTAGGTGTGAATTCCACCAAGGATAACACAGAATTTTACAAATCCACTTTATACCTGCTCAGAGAAATTCTCTCTCACTGTTAGGCAATGGCATAGAAACTGAACCAATGAAGACAGTGCATAACCATAGACAGTTAACATTTGATTAAAATAAGATGTTGTCTGTAAAGCATATATCTAATCTAAATATACCCTCATGGTGAAAAACTTCTTCCTAACATCCAATCTGAATCTACTAATTTCTATTTCTGTTCCATTCCCCCTAGTCCTATCATTACCTAACACCCTGAAAAGTCCCTCCCCAGCTTTCTTGGAGGCCCCCTTCAGATACTGGAAGGCCACAATAAGGTCTCCTTGGAGCCTTCTCTTCTCCAGACTGAATAGTCCCAATTCTCTCAATCTGTTCTCATAGGAGAGGAGCTTCAGCCCTCTGATCACCCTCATGGCTCTTCTCAGGACACGTTCCAGCATGTCCAGATCCTTCCTGTAATAGGGGCTCCAGAACTGGACACAGTACTCCAGGTGGAGTCTCACCAGAGCAGAGTAGAGGGCAAGAATCACCTCCCTTGGCCTATGCTTCTCTTGATGCAGCCCAGGATCTGGTTGGCTTTCTGGGCTGCAAGTGCACACTGGTGGCTCATGTTGAGCTTCTCATCCACCAGCACCCCCAAGTCCTTTTCTTCAGGGCTGCTCTCCAGCCAGTCACTGCCCAGCCTGTATTTGTGCTTGGGATTGCCTGGACCCAGATGCAGGACCCTGCACTTGGTCTTGTTGAACCTCATGAGGTTGGCTTGTGCCCACCTCTCCAGCCTGTCCAGGTCCCTCTGGATGCCATCCCTTCCCTCCAGCGTGTCTGCTGCACCACACAGCTTGGTGTCATCAGCAAACTTGCTGAGGGTGCACTCAGTGCCACTGTCCGTGTCACCAACAAAGATGTTGAACAAGACTGGTCCCAGGACTGAGCCCTGAGGGACTCTGCTTGTCACTGGCCTCCACTTGGACATGGAGCCATTGACAGCCACTCTTTGGGTGTGGCTGTCGGGTCCATCCATCAAACCCATACTTCACCAGTTTGGAGACCAGAATGTTGTGTGGGACAGTGTCAAAGACTTTGCTCAGGTCCAGATAAATGACTTCAGTTGCTTGGTCTTCATCTAATAATGTGACCTTGTCATGGAAGGCCACCAAGTTTGTCAGGCAGGATTTGCCCTTGGTGAAGCCATGCTGACTGTACCAAATCACCTCTTCGTTATTCTTCTGCCTCAGCAGTGCCTCCAGGAGGGTCTGCTCCATGATTTTACCAGGCACAGAGGTGAGACTGACTGGCCTGTAGTTCCCTGTTCCACTTCCTCCCAGTATCAGGCCCTGTGCACCAAATAAACAAACCAAACTGGTTTCTTCTTCTTCTCGCTACCAGCCACAGGTTCCTGGCTAACTGGCCACTCGCTCTTTTTCTTGTCAGCTGAGAAGGTCCCAGGAACCTGATTCACTGTGCGTTGTTGATGACCCCACCACTGAACAGGGAAGCATAACACCCTATGTAGTTGTTAATGGGGAACTTGGACTGGAACTGCTGCTGGACAGTGAGACCAGGACTGTCCAATGGCCTGAGACACATCCACTGTTATCTGCTTCCCCTGAGGACTGAGGGAGTAAATAGTTTGGGGTTTTTTTTTAGAGATTTTTTTTAAGTCTAGATTATAATTGTTACATTGACACAGCAAACCATCTATTAAGATTTTACCCAATCTGCAGATAGTCCAGGTAATTAGAAATTTTAAGTTAACTTCTATTACAAATTCTGTATCATACTTAAAAATTATATACATCGATTCTGCTTGTAGAAATTCTGTGCTACTCTAGTAATAAATTCTGTGCTATACTACTCGTAACACCTTGTTAAGAAAATAAAGCTTAAATTTTAACTACATGCTGTCACAGTCTACCAATGCTCCCTAAAAGTACCTGCCTGTACCTCAGTGTTGGGCAACCAAAACATTACTTTAAATCTATACATTTTGGTCCAGGAAGGATTCAGTCAAGTGAGGATTTAATCATGTACAATGTTAGCAATACTATTTGCATGTAAATTTCATGAGCACTTTATAACACTCTTCCCTGTCTGTCCTGGTTTCCCCAGGGGCCTTTACTAGTTCCACTCTATTGCCTTCTATGTTCATCTGTATTGTACTTTGTATTCCCCACTTGTACTTCTGAGACAGTTACAAAAAGCAACAACCTCCTGCCAGACCTTCCCAGGGTACACACTCACCTCCCTTCAGCCTCCTCTAGGTCCTACCTTTGTATAGGGAAAAAAAAAAAAAAAACCAAACAAACAAAAAAAAACCCAGCAACCAAAACGAGTATCTTACACCTTTTCATGCCATGCAGGGAGCCCTGGAATCACACATAGGACCTCTGCTTGCCACCTTTTCCAAGAACCACACGAGGTGATCACAGATCCCCACTGTGGCACCAGAAGGAAACTCTGTCCTGGGCCTATGATGCAAGGTTGCTCCCATAATACTTTTTTTTTTCAGAGAATTTGTCTGTTGCTTTCCCAATGGTATTCCTTTAGAAAGAAATACTGTTACTTAACTCCAAGGAGATGGGTATCAGCCATTGAACCTTATTCTTACTTGTCTGAGAAACAACACAGACAACCTTCTACTCATGGCATGCACCCATATTTTTGGATTTCCAAAGCTTTTTTACTGTGCCTCAGTCCTACATTCGTCCAGTAACCTCTAAGCAATCCTCAAGCTCACTTCTTTAAAGCCTGATGATGCTACTTAACTCATGGCCTGAAAAGACAAATGTAAACTAATGCCCAAACGACATTTTCCTTTTTTTTTTTTTACCCCACAACAGTTTGTAACAGTAGTAGGAATAAAAATTGTCAGAAATGGAGCAACCATGGAAGTTTATTATAATTCTAGGTAATATTCCACATAAGCACATACGCAGCTCTAGCTAATCCCTAGCATGAACCAGATGAACCATGCTCTCATAAAAGGGTAGGGAAAAAATACTGTATTTACTGGGGTAATAGACTAAAAATCCGTTATCTATTTTTCACTAGGAAGCTGATTGTTAGAGGCATTTCAGCAGACTTTTTCCTGATCGTTGTGGACCAGACTTTCCTTTATGACAACAGTATAAATCACTGGAGTGCAGACACGGCCCGTCACTAGAACAGTCATCATTAGTATTGTTGTAGCAGTTCCGCTTGCATGCACCTCCTGCTGTGCAGCACATCATGCTTTCAGGAAGTACACTGCTCTGTCTGGCAATGAAAGTGTAACTGGATGAATTAGAAATCCAGTCACTTGGAACTTCAAAGATATTCTTAGGAGTTAGTACTAGGAATGACATCTGAATAGATCTTTCTGTTGAAGATCGTCACCAAGGTAAGGTAGCAACTCTTCAGGCACACAGGACTGTAACACGTCAGTCAGTCTTCAACAGATGAGTAGTGATGAAGCCAGCCATGCATGCAAAAATCAGAAGGGAAGGTTGCAGAGCCCAGCAGAAAAGGAGATGTAAACTGGACACTGAAACAAGGTGGATTACAGCTGTAGGACTGCACTGTACAGCTCATCCTTTTCCTGCAAGAAGAAATCTAAGCAATAACGCTTGGGGTGGGGGGATAAAAAAAATCCTGACCTGCATTGTGGGGAATATTATTCTGATTCATTATGTAAGCCAACTGCCTGTGATCTTTTTCTAGCACTGAAATTAAAACATGGCAAATTCCACCACATGACAGGCTTTTCACAGTCCACAGATTTTTCTGGCACATCAGCATTTTTATTTCATAAGCAGAAAATACAGCTTACAGGACAGTACCATTCGCACACAAGTTCTAGTATACAGATCACTCACAAGTATTTCAGAACACCCAGTGGCTTGATTTGATCTTTCTGTATTGACAGTAAGAGGACACTGGATGATGTGCAATCTGCAGGCAAATTCTATGTGCCAGCACTTAGCTAGGCTCCTAGCACAGCTGAAAAATCAGCAAACTCTGGCTAAACCTTAAAAATCCCTGCAGCCTGCATTTGAAGCCACTGGGCTACACCTAAATTATGTCAAATGTTACAACCCAAATGACTCAAAACAGAGTCGCTTCCCAAAATGCATCACAAAACTTGCTTAGCTGCTCTCCGTATGTGGTATGTCTCTTGGAATTTAACTTACTGCCTGCTGACAGTTTGTCAAATACACTGTATTTCCTGATGAAACCAAAGAGCTACCAAGATGGGGTATAATTGAAAAAAGAAAAAAAAAAATACAACCCAGGTTTTGAAACAAATATTAGCACTTAATTTTCAATGTGCAATTAACTGATGTAGGACAATATTAAAAAATGAGGACCAAATACAGAAGGGTCTAGTCTACAGATGTGAGAGGCTGACACACTAAAACAGAATGACAACCCTTCTACGCTACAGTTCCTGGCAAAGGTCAGCCTAGGTACTGGTGTATACGTGCACAAGGCCACATCTAAGCAAGTCTGAATTTTGTATGCTGGTGGAAGAAGATGACTCAGTGAATCCTGAGACCTGTAGGCTACTCCAGTTTCCACAAACAGTAACAAAAACACACACAAAAATACATATCTTAAAGATCATCACCGCTGGGTAGGAATTACTGGAGCATGAAATGCTGCAGATGTACATGGAGATTGTTTATCCAAACACTGCCCCCAACATATGCTGAAGGCAAACCTCAGCTGCATGAGCCAGCTGTGCTGGTTTCATGCTGTTTAGGAACTTCTCTAAACCAGGAAGAACTGCACCATCTCCTGATTCCTAACACTAAGTGGTGCAAAGAAGCCAGAAGGGAGATAAATGAATTTTCACATTAACTCTGCTGCTTTTGATGCCAGCTGTCCCGGGGTGAAAACTTGTAACAGATGCCTCATATCAATAAACCTGACACAGAACTGTTCAAATTTTTCACTTCATTTTTAGTTTAGCTATAAATCCTACAAACATGCATGTTCACATTACCTTTACAGGATCAGGAGCTTCAAGGCAGTAGATGCCTCTCACCCTGTTTACATCAAACTCATGCCTAGTGGGGACAGATGAATCCCCCAACTGTAACAAAATGAAATATGAGTTCACCAAGACATATAGGTGACATCAAACAATGTCAGAAATCAGTACAAACGCAGAAGTACTTCAAAATGTAGTTAAACAGAATAAATATTATAACAAGGGTTCCTACCCACTAAAATCTGCTATGTATCACAGCCATGTTGCTCATGTAAGTAGTTCTAATGAGGCATTACCACTTTTAACTGCTGCTAGTCCTTCAGAGGTAACACTGGAGAGACAAGGAATATTTTAATCACCACGTGCATTACCAACACCATTCTACTGTGACTGCCAGTTACACTTAACAGGTGTGTAATGCCTTAGATGTGTCAAACACTAATGTCACAGATCTAGCATAGATATTGGCCTACCTCACAACCTTCATATTGTCTTTGTTCTGCAGTCACAAGTCAAGAGCGCACACTAGAAGCCCAACTGTATCTGTTAGGTCCTTAAAAGGTGGCAGCAGTCTTACTTGTGCATAACTTATCAGGAATTCACTGCAAAACAGCACCAAACAAAATGCTGCGTCTGAGAGAAAATTTGACCCTCAAGCCATACTCCGTTACCTCTGCAACTGCCCAGTTTGGTTGCTGGAAATAGCAAGAAAGCATAGCAGTACCAGCCACAGCTCATGGAGCTGTGTCTCAAACTCGAGTTCCTCCTATTACAGTAGATACTTCAAATACCTTCAAATCTTGCTTAGTCTTACCACATTATTTTAAACCCAGTGATAGCAAGCACGTGTAAACATTTGGCACAGGTCATTGTTGATTATGAAGAAGACTGCTCAAATGTATATGGCTGAAATTTCCCAGATTTAGCAAAAGTGCATTAACTCAGGTGCAGCTCCACAGACAGCAGGTCTCCAGAGAAAGTAATACCTGTTCAACTCCAGGTGTCTCCTAAAAACTGGGAGAGTGGGGCACAACCTATATTTACATTTTTCCAGTACTGAAAAAAAAAAAAAAAGACCCAATGTCCTGGAAATGGCATTAATGACCCAGCTAAACTGGCCACTGCTGTTCCTCCTCCCTCCCTGTTGCAGCAGTCCAGGTTAGAGGTCGAGGAGCCAACAGGCAGGTGCCATTGAGGCTGCCTGCAGGAGGCGGAAGCTGGACCCCGTGCCTCACGTTTCACGCAGACAACTGCAGGTGTCAGAGGCTCATCAAGAAGGCCTGTACAGCTTGCCTGCCATACAGCACTTTGAACTGATTGGCGAGATTTGAGCAGGTAATCTGCCATTGGGCTGTTCAGTGTTCAAGAAGGGAACCTTCCAGGGGATGATTCGAAAGCCTACCCCTGTTTGTTAATGGGATTCAAGACAGCAACAAGCACTCACTTCGTGCCTGTCTTCAGGGTGATTACCTGCTGTTGTCCTCATAGCAGCCTGTGGGTCCCGAGCCACACTGCAGCAGCACAGCAGCGTGCTCTCTTTCTCTCCCCCACTTCCTCCAGTTTGGAATTTTGCCTTTGGATTATCCCTGCCCTCTGGACTACAAGTTGCAACTCCGTGTATCTCTTCATTTGGCAAAAGTTTTGGTGACTAGAAGCTCAGCGGCTCATTTCTAAAGTTCCCAGAGTGTTTCTCTGTAGCTCAACTCCACAGCGTGGCTGGCAGGGTCTGTCCTGCCTCCCCAGGCAGCATAGCTGTTTGTTTTCGTATTATAAGAGTTTCCAGTTTGTTCCTCTGTGTTCCACGTTTCTGACTTTTCTAGACTGTTATTCCATTGTTCTCTTATGTCCTATTGTGTGTAATCAACCTATCATCCTGGATCAAATTATCACAGAAAAATATTTTTTATATATGATAAATCATATTATATTATATCATATCTCCAGCTTATAAATTTGATCATAAATTGCATCACCCAACAAACAAAAAAATCAAATCAAAACCACCAATCCCAAAACACTGAAACACTACTCAGACTTGAGCAAAAAGGCAGAATAAGGATTTCAAATGCAGCAGGTCCTCCCACCATTATCTGCATGGTGGAATATCATAGAATCATAGAATCAGTCAGGGTTGGAAGGGACCACAAGGATCATCTAATTCCAACCCCCTGCCATGGGCAGGGACACCTCACACTAGATCAGGCTGGCCAGAGCCTCATCCAGCCTGGCCTTAAACACCTCCAGGGATGGGGCCTCAACTACCTCCCTGGACAACCCATTCCAGGCTCTCACCACTCTCATGGGAAAGAGCTTCTTCCTTACATCCAGCCTGAATCTACCATCTTCCAGCTTTGTTCCATTCCCCCTAGTCCTGTCACTACCTGATATCCTAAAAGTCCCTCCCCAGCTTTCTTGTAGGCCCCCTTCAGATACTGGAAGGCCACAATAAGGTCACCTCGGAGCCTTCTCTTCTCCAGACTGAACAGCCCCAACTCTCTCAGTCTCTCCTCATAAGAGTTGCTCCAGCCCTCTGATCATCCTTGTGGCCCTTCTCTGGATATGTTCCAGCATGTCCATATCCCTCTTGTAATAGGGGTTCCAGAACTGGATGCAGTACTCCAGGTGGGGTCTCACCAGAGCTGAGTAGAGGGGGAGAATCACCTCCCCTGACCTGCTGGCCACACTTCTCTTGATGCAGCCCAGGATCTGGTTGGCTTTCTGGGCAGCAAGTGCACATTGACAGCTCATGCTGAGCTTCTCGTCCACCAATATCTGGTACAGCACACTGAACCCCTGACTTTGTGAGGAAGTATTGTAATTGTTTGTTATTGGTTAACAAAAACAAAAGCACTGTGTTGCATGGTTAAACTCATCTTCCACCAGCCCAGGACCTGAACATCAGTCAGATGATGCAGAATTCTGCTATCCACCTACGTAAGAGATAATATGCTACAAAAATAATTAATGTTTATACCATTACAATACTAACTGACCCATGATTTGTTTGGATTAATTAGTAATTCAAAAGCTGGGCTCTAATTCATCTGTAAAAGTATTATTAATCCCTGCACCACACAAGCATTGTCAGAATGGCTTTTTCATTCCCATTCATACCTTCACTGCAATGTAAAGGCAACACACAAACTACATTTGTTAAATCTCTTTCTTACCAAAAACCCGCAGATTATAGCCAGACAGTGCACTAACAGTATTACATAAGATGTCTTCTGTCAGTTCATTAACATTATTCTCTAATGACAAACCATGCATGAAATGAAGGCAGAATATTAACAGGCCAATGAGCCTTTCATGATGAGACTGCAAGTACCTCATGATACTAAGAAACTACAGCCTAAAATTCATTAGAATACACAGAAATAGTTCTAATCCTAAGAGCTCCTAGATGCATCTACTTTTTATCCATCTTTAAAGTTACCAAGTTCAATTCAGTCAAACTAATCATGATAGTCCCTTGTGCTATAGACTGTCTGACTTAGCTACATAAACTTTGCTCAACTGCACTGCCACCTCCTTTCCTCTAAAAAAATACGTTCTTCCAGAGTCCAACCTGCATTACAGGTCAGGTTCTCTGAACTATTACACCCAGTGATATTTTTGGCAATTAGCACAACCCACCAGATGCATCTGAAACTATAGATCTGAAAAGGAATGAAGAATACCTTAGAAAAATCAGAGGGCACACTGTATGTATTTATGCAAGCCTGAATCACTTGTATTTTAAAATACCTATCTTAAACATCTCCCTTTACATATATGTGTCGGTGTGAGCGAAATTCCCCCCCACCGACAATAACCAGGCTAGCTCAGTCTGGAAGCAAATGAAAAGCTGTGTTTACAAGCAGATGAAATGCAATGAATATGTACAAATATACAAAATTCACAACACTTACAAATATATACAATCAACAGAAAAACACACCCAAGCTCCCTTTGCTTCCCCCCCCCAAGGGGACCCTCCCAAAGGGGCCTCCCTCTCCCAGGAGCTTCCCCCCCAGACCCCCCTGGACAGAGAAGCAGAGTTTAGTTAGAGCAGAAAGTTGTTAACTTAGCTGCCAAGGTCAGTACGTGTTATCTTCAGCCAGAAGAGAAGAAGAAACAGCAGCCAGACAGCCCAGCAACTGCCCCCACTGCCGAACGCAGAATGTGCAGAGTGCCTACTTTGTTTTGGGTAATAGTCCTTAAACATTTCTATCTATCCAATGGAAGTGTTTAGAACAATCGTTATTTTGCCTTCTTACACCCAATAGTGACTTATTTACATTCTTTCACTTTCTCTGTTCTGAACTTTGCAAGGAAAAACTAAAAAGACAGTTTCAAACCACCACAATATACCACCATCTTCTCAGTCATTTGGGGCTGTAGTCACCATCACCACAAGCTTCCCTGTACCCTTTCCTATCTGTGATTAACTTTCTAGTTTCCTAACTTGTTTGAATTCATTCTCATAAACCAGATGATCAGCCGGCGTCTATGTTGTGGTGTTCTGGCTTCTCAATCACTTCTCCCACCTCCCTTAAAAAATACTAACTTAAACTCACATCCTGTCACCTCTAATGTTCACACATAAGCTTTTTTCCTAGCCACTGTCCTCATCACATTGTCTTACTTCTTCCCCTGCCTCTGACACAAATACAAGCTATTCTCTTAATTTCAAAACATCCTTTCTTACTTTATTTGTACCATTTTGTGACCTTTGGAAGTAAGTCCCATCCACAAAACAGATTATTAGCACAAAATTTTCCAGAAGTCAGTGGGAACCATACAAACTTCTCCTGCCTCCCCAGCAAATCAACATAGTAAGATAACAAGCATTGGATTTGGTATTTGAGGTATTGAGCTGTGAACGTTTTAAATGAACTCAAGTGATCCTCCTTGGTCACATACATTAAATATGCACTTCTATGTTAATTTCTCACAGGGAATACTTCCTAAGAGACACATGACTTAAAAATCAATCTGTCTTCTAGAGCTTTAAAAACAGTTACTTTAAAACAACAGTAGAGAGCTTTTGATTTTTATATATGCATCACACTAGCTTAGTAAAATACACAATTTCACCATTTTCCAAAATGCCTTTTTTTTAATTAGAAAATACTAATTTAAAACCAGAGCAGATTCCTTGAAGCATGACATTAACAATTATAAGGGTATTTCTAAAAATTTGTTGCAAACATGATGAAAAAAACCGTACCTTACTAGCACTCACTACTAAATTGGAGTTAAGCTGTTAAAAAACTTCATCTGACAGAGTAAAATTCCCTTAGTTTTTTAAAACAAAAATCTCAAACAAAACTTTAATAGAAATGCAGGCATCTGATTTCATTTCTCTATTGTCCAAGATATTTGAAATGGAGATACAAAGTAATTTTCCTTGAGCAAGACTACAGATGTGAATCTGTAATAGTGTAATTACAATATGGCTAGATAGACGTTCAAGCTAATGAAAAACATCAACAGTCCTGTTTTCAGTTTCTAGCAGTTAATGACAGACAAGAAAGACTATAACCAAAGTCCTCACTAAAAGAAAATAATCACAGCTTTGAGTCAAGGACTGAGCATTTAAGCGTTAGATGTCAAGATTGCTATAAATTTCCAACAAAACCACTTCCTCTTCTGCTATGATAAAGAACACATTTTGATTGTATCTTGATTCTGTTTGGGGATGCAAAAATATGCCAGTATTTCCTGACTGGGTGTGTACCTACAACAGACATGTCACATGGTCGTTTACCACTGGATTAGCATAATTTTGCATTTCAAAGATAGTATTATAGCAAACATTTTTCAAGCACTAAGCATGTCTGCTAGAAGGGAAAAGGTTAACACTGTATAGATCGCGTAAACAAGACAGTCACTTCATGAGACAGAATCCAATATGAAACACTTCCTAAGCAAGAGCTACAGTGGCTTAAAGGATGTATTTCTGAGGATATTTGAATCCCAGAATAGGCAACACATTTGACAGGTCACAGGAAGAGTGGGAAATGATAAACAAGTCTGTAGAACTTGGGATTTACCTTTTAAAGGGCAGTTAGCTTAAAGCCACCATTTCAAAACTCAGACATGCATAGTTCCTTGAAAGTTTTGCATCTTACTGCCACAATTCAATGAATGTACTTTTAAAACTAATGCTAAGTGTAATTTACTGATGAAGTACCTGCAAACTGAGACAAGTAACCTTAAATTGTTACTCTTCAGTTCTTGCACCTGACTTCAGCCATGTCATGTTCTCATCAGACTGCTGTTGTACTTCAAGCCATTGGGCTTGAACAAGTTCCTCCACTGTTTCCCAACAGCAATGACTTACACCAAGAGAAACACACTTGGCAGGTCAGACACTGCCCCACCTTTTCCCAGGCACAAGGAGAACTTTAGGGTGATCGCAATTTTACCCTAAATTTTATCATGCATGGATCAGTACAAACTTGCACTTCAAGAAGCATTTGTTCTAAAGACAACCTTAGAAGGCTGACTAACACCAAAGACTCATAAACATGAAATTTAGCCACTACCCCTGGAAGCTCCAGCAATGAAAACACTAGACTGGAATTGAAGTATTCCCTGTGCCCAAAAAAAAAAAAAAAAAAAAAAAAAAGGCAAGTGCTTTTTTTTCCTCTGGAACACAGAAAAGCAGTAACATGTGCCTGAAACATCCACATATAATTATTTGTTAATAGATCTGAAGATGCTAAATAGACTTAATTAAAAGCCATTATGAATTCCATGAAGGCTTTTTACCCCTCCTGTATTTCTTCTCCCACATAATTGAGATTTTCAGGTAAATAAAGTTAAAATACTGGGAAAGTATTATTTAACTCGTTAGATAGTTACACCCTGGAAACACATACTAAACACTTCTGAAGATAAAAGTAACATTATTGTCTAGTTCTCCCAAGATGCCAACAGCTTGGCACTGTTCAAGGCCAAGTAAAGTTCTCTCTCAGATTGCCCATTTTATATTAAACTACCACTAATTGTTTCTAAAGTACAAATCTATTTTTAAATTCACTAGCTTACAAACTAACTTAAGAGCATATGTAGCTCTGCAAACAATGGGAATTCACCATTTAAGTCCAAAATGCTCCATTACACACAGAAAAAAAAAATTTAGAAGAGTTTTTTTAACACATCCAAAGGAAGACATTCTGCAGGAATGCAAGACCTTTCATGGTTATTAATGGTTATTTTCATTTTTTTCCCTGCTTTTCTGACAAGAAGCCACACCAGAAAGTTTCTCTTATATTTTTATTGTATGTCAAAGTTCATTAAAGATGAGGTTTTGCTTGTATACGAGTTACTAAAAAATTGTGCCTAGGCAGAGATTTGTTAGCAATGTGACTTATTTCAAAGCAGAGATTTGTTCAATCAGGCCACAATATAGTATTGTGTATGAGCAGTAACTAACCAGCTGCAGGTTCAAGGATTTTCCAAGTATCACAAATCTTGATATCTCATAAGGAAATAAGAACAAAATCAAAGGAGTCACAATATAAAATAGCAACTCCAAGCTGCTTTTTCAAGTTTAAACTTTATTCTCAAGGTTACACTTAGTTCAATTTGCCTCATTCTTTGAAGCTTCATCAAAGTTTTCAACCAGATCTAGAAAAAGAAGAATGTTGAAATTGAAGTATAACACATTTCCACTTTGACATTTTTCTTTTTTCAAAGTTCTACTTCACAACAAATGTTTACAACACAAGTAACTTACAGCTTCTAAAATACAGACCAAATAACTTCTAAGAGCCTTATAGTTCATTCTCCTCGCTCAACCAAGTCAGCTTTGGACAGCTCATTATAAAGCACAACTCTGCAAGCACTTAACTTTATTTACTATACCCACAATCAGGCAAAATAATACCAAGAAGATAATTTCTTCCCACCCTTCTCACGGATACTAAGTATTACCTTAGCCATAGCTATTACTCCTACACAGGACAAAAATGCTAGCCCAAACCAGTAAGCTATTACAGAATCATAGAATGGTCCAGGCCAGAAGGGACCTCCAAAGGTTATCTAGTCTGACCTCCCCACAGTCAGCAGGGACACCCTCAACTAGATCAGGTTGCCCAGGGCCTCATCTGCCCTCAGAAATTTTGTGACAGCAAGTGACTAGCCAATACCCTTACCATCCCTGTCCCAATCACACTACATGCTATCTCTTGGCAAAATTCACTTCCTTTTCCCCCACTGAATTCATTTTCTTACCTGGAACTTCATCATCATCATCTTCACCAGTAGCAAGTGGAGCTTTTCCATCCACAGCTGCAAGAGGCAAGCAATTTAAAAGCATCAGTCAAGCTCACCATAGACACGCTGATTAGTTGCTTAGTGTTTCTTGAAAGCATCATCAAGGATTCTGAGCTAAACTGTTATACTTCATCCAGTTCTCCCTATTGAGTAAGAATCTCCACCTAACCCAGGAAGCTCACATTCCCTTTGTTACTGATAATGCTCAAACAGCCCCAGTGGGGAGATGAGAAGATACATACTATAAGTACATGCTGCCAGCTTACTAGACAACTTGTATCTAGGTGAACAGAGTGTCTTGCATGTTAACAACTTTCATTTACAAGTACAGAGATTGTTTTTACCAATTTGTTTTAAAAGCGGCTTGGTTTATTGACTATTTCACGTTTCTCAGGTTTTAAGTATTTTACATCATTAAGTTTTAAGGAAAAGAAAGAATGTTATCGTCCTAGTCCTTCAAGGAAAATAAGGTGTACTTGTGCAGACAGATACATATGACTAGAGACACTCAAAAGATATTGTTGCCTGGAAAAGTCACAGAAATATGAAAATGGATGCACAATTTTACACTTAGGAGGTTGAAATAACCGCGTGGTCTAACCCAAATTCCTGCTAACTCAGTAACTTCTTAAACATTCCCATCGTATTAGCCAGAGTGAATCAGACTTAATCATGCCCACTGTAGCAACCAAGGAATATCTGATGAACTGCAGCAGGATAATGCTAATATGTATCTCAGGCCCCTGCGTGTCTGTGCCACTAATTTTAACTGGTATTTTTAGTTGTATTACCAGGCCTCTTATACTCTGTCACCTGTGTTTTATCCTAATTAATCCTCCTCAGTTAAAGAAAAGTGTGAGGAAAAAGATGGGTTCATACTTGACTTGTACACTGACTTCTAAAGAACCAAAACCCATGAATGCATAAACTTTACTCTGAAAAGAGACAAGGACAAGGTCACTGCTAACCCCTCTTTGGTTTTCCACAGCAAAAAGCTGCTAGAGTTTATGTGCATATTAGTGTCAAATACATTTTAGAAGCAAACCATGTTGTTTCCTCCTAAACTGCTTCCATTCTCTCTCATCCCCAATACCAGACTAAGCTTACTTCAGCACCTGGAAAAGCAATCATCACAGACACTTCACTCTTCAATGTCAGAATTACAAATCTAGCAGACAATGCTGAATGGAAAGGTCTGTGCAACTACTCTGGCATCCACCCAAAGTGGAAAAGAATAGCCATTTATGATGTCATACAAAGCCAATACTTTAAACATGTTCCCCTAATATTAAAACTGCACAATTTATCTTATCCAGAATATATTCACCTTGTTTGGAGAAAAGAGATCTTCAGGGACCATTTTAAACCCCCCCCCCTTTTTTTTTTTCCTTTTTTCCCTATCAAGCCATACTACTACCACAGCAAAGCCAACAGGTGACACCAGGAAGGACATGAGCTCCATGGGGAAAACAGCCATTTATTTCATCTCCTGAAGATTACTTCTATCAAATTTTTTTCATTGATAATTGACAGGAGGGAAGTATCACCAACTTCAGGAATGGAAATAAAGGCTGTCTTATTGGCAGCAAAGCACAGGAAGAAAAAACAAAAGTAACATTGAAGTTCAGAACTACTAGAAACTGGACGCAATTATATTCTTCTCCTATGTTCTCTAGGATGTTCCACACCTTGGAAGGAATGGGCTTATGATTTTTTAGAGAAGCAGGAAGATCATATGTGCAGGATATGAGGAGTCACTGTTCCAGCGTCAGAAAGCCTGTAATTCACTAATTGTCCCCCTGCATTGGCAGCACCTTTTCCAAATACCACATACTTACATTCTTTCTCTACCTTTCCCACACAGTTTTAGGAAGAATAAACATTCATGTTTTTCTACTAACTTAAGGATGGAAGTTTGTGTATCTAGCTTAACACTGATGCCAGTCCTACTCACCACACTATTCTACAAAAGCTGCGATGAATATATTTCCTTACAAATATTGTGCAATTTCCTCCTTACCATCAAAAAGCCCATGCAAAGAAACAGCTTCATCATACCTGAAGCATCAAATTCAGTTGCAAGGCAGCTGTCCTCAAATTCCTTTCCCCGTTACTAATATTTTCATTCAAAGTGTCACAACAGATATACAGAAAGTTTCTTTTTTTAAAACTTAACTCTTCCACAGTAACTACTCTACTTAGATTTAATGACAAGCTATGTCAAAATATGGTGGCCACACAAAGAAGTTAACTACCACAAAATGAAGTTTGGCTTCAGCTTTCCTGTCCTAGACCAGCTGGCAAGATATGCTAACAGGTGCCTCTGCTTCATTTGATTATACTCGTCACTGCATCTGAGCTACAAATAAGATCTAAGAGTTCAACTTTGTTATGAGCATTTTATAATATGCTTGCAGACAGCACAAGCGCACTGAATTTCACTACTGCTATACAAATAACCTTCATGGCAGCTGCCAGAGTGAAACACATTCAAGCTTCAACTTACATTGCTTGGGAAGGGCTTCTGCCAGTCTCCTCAGGCTGGTCAAACTGTCAGCTCCGAGCTGGTTTAAGATGCTAGGAAGCATTTCTGTCAGCTGCTTTGTTTCAGCATGACCAGTAATAGTGAAAGTATTAGCAGCCAGAGATGCTTGAACTTTAGGGTTATTGAAGTGAATGACTGTTCCTTGGTTAGTAAACATGTTTACCTGCAAGAAAAAAAAAAAATCCACTATCTGAAGCCCGGTAAAGGCCTACTCATAATTTACAGACAAGTTTAGAATGTTACCTACCAGGAAATTGATTTTGATATTTTCTATTTCTATACAGAAAATTATTTTTTTCCCTTTAAAGCAGTTACCTCTTCAATTCCAGAAATATTGTTGACTCCCAGTTTCTTCAACGAAAACTGAAGTTTCTTGTCATCTGCTGTAGCTGTTCTGTGGACAACCTTCTTCTTTCTGCGGGCAGTACCCTTAAAAAAATCCATGTTTACAAATTAACACTGCACTAGGTCTTCACAAACTCTGATCTTGAGGGCTGCATTACTGATCAGCAGCCATCTACAAATCATTCTATTTCTGTGTTACAGCGCACACAACCCAACCCTTCCAACTGCACTGTAGCTATCTTTCCTTTGCTATAAAGCAAGCTTTACATGTCTCTGAGAAGTGAGATGGCTTAGGAAGCAATACAACAGAGAACACTTATTCCACAGTTCTTAAAGAGATTCTGGACCATCTCAGAAAATAAAATATGCAAGCTTACCCTTGTCTGTTATTGTAAGCACAAAACCAAGGAGTAAGTACAGTCAGGTAATTTCTGAACCTTAAGTATTTTTCCCTATGTTGTCTTCCTTAAATTGTAGCCAGATTTTGCTAGCAGTCAGAGGTCACCAAATCATAGGACACATATCATTAAAAAATTACTATCAGAAAACACAAAATCCTCCCATTTTTTCATTCCAAAGAGACATCTCCCATCTGGAGTTAAACAGTTGAAGAACACCTATTTTCCAAAAATATTTTATAAATATGTTCTAAAATAATACTTTTACATAGTATTCCAGACCACCCGTTTAGAGAGCAAAAATGCAAAAGTTAAGTTCCCCTTGCATATGCAGAGCTCTAGATTTCTCCAGGGTAATTACTGTCCCATATTATAAGATATTTATACCCACGGAAAAGCAGAAAGTATCATGCTATGCTTCTTTTCACAATTATAAGAATTTGGTAAAATATAACACAAGATGTACAGTACAGTACAGCTCCTTTTTGACACAGTGTAACTACTAAGGACTAACCTAAATCCTCCTACCCCAGCTGCCCATCTGCTACATGTTATCAGCAAGACAATATGTTGCTGCCTGGTGGTATGAATAGCTGGAACTTTGAGTTAACTGATAGAAATTAACAAACTGGATGGACATTAACGTCTCTCACATAATCCAGTTACAAACAATTGTTGGAGAATGGCTTGAATCTAAGGGACATGGTTCTATGGAACAACTGTTTGAGCAAAATGTGTAGGCCGTACTCCATCTTGTTGCTTATTGCTCACAGATAGCTTTTAGGCTGATGTGTTGCAGCTGTGTTATCGAACTACAGGACGTGCCAAGGTTACTATGGCCTTGTGGTTGTCCTTGCAGCTGTGTTTAACAGGATGAAAATAAGTACCTAATGAGAGAGAAGTTTGTGGAACTGCACGTAGGATTAATTGCAAGTAGGCGTGACATCATAATCGAGCTTTTTACCTTAAACCAATTAAATGACACTTGGTATATTCAATTAAGGTGTACCAATAGAATTATGCCACCTGTGCATATTTAGCCAAAGATGCTATATAAGCTGTGCTTTTGAACAATAAAGTTCAGACTTGCTTATCAATCATATTGATTGTGCGGGTCTTCCCTCGCCGCGGGTTCTCCCTGACAAGTTCCTGACAAGCAAGTTCCCCAACAAACAATGAGGAATGTTAATGACAATCCACTTGTAAGACTACAGCTCAAAATTTTAGTAATCTATCTAGAAAGCTTGATACTCATTCCCTGCTACATGCACAAGCAATTTGAAAACTAGAAAAGTAACAGAAACAGTTTTACTTTACTACCTTGAATAACAAGGAATTGAGCCACAATAAAGCACACTAAATCTCTCTGGATAACTTTTCTCAATAAATTTTATAAAATTATGCCTTGGATCAACGGCTATGTAGGAACACGTATCTCCTTTTTACCCATACTAAACATATCAAACTTCAGACAAACTGATTTAATTTAAACGAAGAGCTGCTGCTTTCATCTCCACAGATTTAAGCTTCTAAAGACTACATGTTTTTACTACACGAATTCTATCTTGATCATGCAAGGACATGCTGGTCACGCTGCCCTACCTCTATAATAAAGGAGTAAGTACAGAAGGCCACCACTGGAATACTGCAGACTTCTCTGCTACTCCTCTAAGATTTTGAGTAAGAGCCACAACATTTAGGTTTAGCTATAATCACCATAAAAATCTCAAATTTCACATAAAGTACTACAACAGCCCTCCACCTAAACATCATATTTAGCTTATTTCTAAGATCTGCAGCATTGCAAGATCATGAAAATCTTCCAGCAAAGGCTTCGTGCAACCTATTATCACAAGAATTAACTCTTCCCCTTTGCCTCCTCCACACTCATCTCAATTTATATGGTGACAATGGCATAGGGAATCTCAGTAATGAAACAACTTAAAAAAATGTTCAGGAATGGAAAGCATTTCACAGACCAATTTTAAAACTGAATGACAGCACCACCAGCATATTCTAAGCTTTGTTTAATACCCCTGAAAGACCTATACTGAGCAGACAGCTGTAAGAACTGTAACATGAAGGCATGTTCATACATGACAAATATTAAAAGCCTCTCACAGTCAATAAACACATGCTTGAAGCATGCACACAATCATCAATACAGCAGTTCTCTGCTTAAACAGCAATTTATACAAAGAATACACAAAATTACCAAGGTATGTAATTACTTCACTAACCATCCTAAATCTTGAGCTAAAAGGGTAAAAAACCAACACAAGAATGAACATTCCTGGAAACTCTGCCAACTAAAGCTCTGTTGAATACTTTGTATTGTAAAATATTGTGCATACACTTCCTTGGGCATAAAAAAATTAACTGCTGATTATTGCATTTAAAATGACACCGTAAATATTTCTTACCACATGACTCTACTAAATATATTTATTTTCAGATATTAAGTAATCAATCATACAGCTACATATATTCAAATATCATGGCAAAAAAAACCATAACAAGTCTTCTGAGCATTTCAGCCAAAAATACAAGGCTATTACAAGTACAGAAATTCCAGTTTTGTCCAGAAAGACAAGAAACAGCCCTGGGCATCTTGAACATTTCTGACAGGAGTTTGAACTATTATCTGTTAATAAAACTGTATCTGAGCACACTTGCTCTAAGGTCTACTCATTTGAAATTCCACGTGCCTTCTAAAACAGCGCATACAAGAATATAGGCTGCAAGCCTTATGTAACATATTGTTACAAAGAGAAAAAGGCTTAAGATTCAGTTATTACTGCCTCGGAACTGACTCTAGCGATCCCTGCAGCACCATGGCTTCTTCTGAGGCCAGTCAAATCAATCTGACAGTACCTAACGCTGTGTCCCACCCCGGTTTTCGAACTCCCCGTGCCAGGTCTAGTGTGTGTGTAGGGAGACTCCGTCCCAGGGGCAGGATGGGGAGGCGGCTCCTACCTTGCCACCGATGCGCACTTGAGCTTGCAGCTTGGCGAGCTTTTCTTGGTTCATGATTGTCTCTTTCATCTGCGGAAGCAAAAAGATCGCCCGTGGAAAGCGAGTAAGTAAGCGTCCGATGAGGGACCTAGCAGTATGGCAGACAGGGGCCAGGGGCTCCGCAGCCCCCCCTCATCACACCCCGCTTCCCAGCAGGAGGGCACCCCAACTCCGACACAGGGACGGAAAGAGGCCTGCTCACGCGCAACGCTACTGATGCGAGGTGAGGCTCCCCTCAGGCCCGGCCCGTGCTCGCCTTACTTCCCTTGCCCCAAACCAGCACCACCACGACCGCCGCCCATTGATCCACAACCCTCGGACGTGCAACAGCCCCTCCGGCCACCCCACGCCGCCTCGTCTTGTACCTTCCCGGGATAGGAGCGGTGACACCAGAGCAAGAGGAAGGAAGAAAGATGCGGGCCAGGCGCAGCACCCGGCACGGCACGCGGAGTTAAGCGAGATGGCGGCCGGAAAGAACACACCGCTCGCCAGAGAGCGCATGCGCCGTCTCCGGGACCAGCACGGGGAGGGGTCTGCGCAGAAGGGGGCGGGGCGGAGCTTCCGCAGAGCGGGGCGGGGCGCTCTGGAGAGAGAGTCAGGGCTGCAGGGCGGGGCGCGAGGAGAGGATGTCACGTCGCTTGCTCAGTGAGGCTGTGCCGGGGTGTGAGGTGGGCCTGCGAGTCACCAGCTGCCTTGGTCTCTTTCGCCGCGCCGTGCTGCGCATTCTCTGCTCGCTCCCCGTCGGAGCTTGCAGCATTGACGGCGGCACTGTCTGCCACGGGCAGGTCTGTCCGCGATCCTCGTTGGTTGGTTTGGTTTGGGTTTGGTTGGTTTTTTGGGGTTTTTTTTCCCTTCCCTGAGAAACGCCTAAGTGTGCTATTCTCTTTCTTTCTTGTGCAACGCAGACCTGCTCCTCGTGTGCATGATTGTTCTTCTCCCAGATCAGCGCTGCTGTGACTCTTCTGTCTCCCCGCCGCCGGTCTCCGGTCGTACTGCTCAGCAGGGGCCCCGCGGTGTGGCTCTTCGAGTGAAATCCACCGCCCTGGTCACAGATGAACTGCTTTTTCTGGTTCACAAAACCTTCTGTCACCACTGCCCGTGTGGAAGGCAGCTCGTGTATCCTTCTACTTCACTTCCACCCGGTGTTTCTCACTTTGCATTCTCTTTTATGTTATCAGTGTGCACTTCGTTTGCACTCTCTAGTTCTCTCAGAGCTTTTCTTCGGTAGCGCTGGTTTCCACCACTGAGATCTTAACGTGCCCTTTTCCTGTGCTCTCTCTTTGTGTTTGAATCTTGTTCTGAAAACCAAGTGTACACCTCCAAAGCCCTAATTCAAGTCCAGCCCCCCTCTGCAGGTTTACTAATGTGTTTCGTTTTGTTAGCAGGAGCTCACATGTTTGGCTGCACCAACTCTTACAATGCAGAAAACTAAGCAGTGTTCAAAGGGTCTGGATCTGTGTTGTAAAGCAGGGCACAGGAACAGATTTATGAGAGAAGAAGCCCAGAAATCCCATCAGTGCTAAGTAAGTGACACAAAAGAGCAGAAGCCTTGTTGCTTCATGGTTCTGTCCTCATCATCAACCACTGCAACCAAACCCAGTGATCATCCTGGCATCAATAGAAACACTACTAAGCCTTGCCATTTCATTTTGTATTTTAATGCCTTTTAAAATTAGTCTTCCATGGAATATGCTCACTAAAGCGTTCATTTTGTTCTTCTTTCTGTAAGATTATATTAATAATTAATTTAGCCTTCTTACTGTAATTAATGTTAAAGCTCCTTAATGTTAGAGTTCCTAGAGGCAAGGCTTTGACAAAGCAGCAGTTCTCCTGTGCCTGTAAATTTCATTTGCTCATATGCGTCTTCATAACACTGTTAATTTGTACAGAAGATTTTGATTGCTATTAAAATTGAGACTTTTTTAATTATGAATGATAATTCCGAAATTACTCCATCTGGTGGCAATAGGTCTTTGGGAGGTTGTTATTCTAAGAGAGCAATGTGTACATCTCAGGAGACAAATATCACAGCCGCATCAAACAGTTATAAAGCAACACAAGGAGACTGAAGAAATTTAGACCATCGTATCTGTGAAATTGGAATGTGTGAATCAGGGAAAGAAAATACACAAAAACTGAAAGCAAACCAAACAAAAAACATATTAGTATATTTGACCTAGCAAATCCAGTATCTAATGCAGAAGGAAAGGCACAAAACAGATTTAGGGGAAGAAGGGGTTTGAGATGAGATTTGGGGAAGACAGAGTTTGTTGTGAACTAAAAAGAAGACTTACAAATTTATTGCAAGATGTGATTGGCAGTATACCTGCAGCAAAAGAGAATACAGCCAAGATTAAAAACAAACAAATAAACAAAACCCCCACCAACCCTTAAAGCTAGAATCACTGTGTGCTATTGAAAGTAAAACCAGTATTTTTTACTTCAGATTTATCACAGTCTGGCATCAATGTAGAAGAAAGATTTCACTATTACTAAGCTAAGTGATGATTACAAACATGCAAAATGCTTTAATACGCTGAAATACTGAAGTGAAAATGAATCACAGGAAGACTATTCCAAGATAGAAGCTGTAGTAAGTGCTGTCCCAGTTGTCAGGCTCAGACTAACTGGACTAAAGGTATGATCTTACATTCCCTCATGTGAAATTTCGAAGATGAATTGTGCTGAAAACCATATCACTGAGTTGTATTGGAAATCAAGGAGTTGAAGAACTGCAGCTAAAAGGACTATGTAATATTTGGTTACATTCCCTGGATCAAACAGTAGACCTTTGAGAACCAAACTACATCAGGGAAAAAGTATATTAGAATGCCGAAACAGTATTGACTTGTTTTTTCCAGTCCTTTCTGTGCAATCACATAATAAGAAACAAACCTAAGCATAATTTAGTTGTAACTGAACTTCCATTGGGGAATGCAGCAGATCCAAAACCTGTAGCACAGAAACAGAGCCTGAGATCAGTAAGTATCTTTTCAGTTCTAAAAAAGGGTGAAAGTTAGGATCTCAACACCATCAAAGAATATACATTGCTAAAATAAAGTTCATTATTTTCACAGAAGCAGAATAGAGTGGAAAAAGACCATTAAACTGGTAACTCAGGAAAATTGTCTCCTAAATTACGTGGGAGGTTAAAGGCAGAAGAATAACAACATTTGCTGTCAAAATGCCAGTGGATGGGCTCTTTTCAAACACATTGCTATTGCAGCATAGGTAATAACAGGGTATGTTGAGAAGAGATTGTTTATTTAGTATCGTACTCAGGAAACAGATCACAAGTCATAAGCAGAAGTTATCATGCTAAAGTGAACCAATACTTGTCCTGATTGCCAGAGACCACAAAGAACATATATTCAATGTAATTTCAGGCATTGAAGGAAATGTGTGTCAAAATCTCAATAGGAAGTGTTTGTTCAAAAGAATGTCAGATTCAGCACTCAAGAAAGCTGAAGTGTATGGCACTTCAGCAAGGTACCAAGGGAATAATGATCTTGTCATTCCTGATGTAGACAGTCTACAACATGAGGTGAAAAGCACTAAGCATTTGGAAAAATATGCATACGTGTTAGTAATTTAAAAGAGGAAAGTAGCAGCATTGTGGGGTACAAGCATAATGAAGCAGAAGTGCTGTGAGAGATACTAATGGAAAATAAACTCCCTCTAAAAGTCTAGATTGTTGTACCATGTGCTGGTGAGTTGTGTGGTGAGTTGTATGACCCATTATAGTCCTCAGTGTCCAGGATGAGAGAGGGCTTCTTAACAGTGTCCTTCACTCACTATGCCTGTAACTCGTAAACTCAGCAACCCCGAATACCTGAGCTTCAAGCCACATCACAAGCCTTTCACGAGCTACGGATGCCTCTCTGTTTAAAACACTTCACAAAAGCCAACTAGAGATACAAAATAGGTAAAAGTCAGAAATTGTCATAGTCCTCATTGGCTGTGTGTGAAAAAGATGGTACCTTATGCATAGATACTAGAGACTCGGACAAATAAGTAATTTCTGTAGACATCTTACACATAGAGAATTCGAAAGAAACTGATCATTCAAGCCATGATCACAGAGGTGTTTTGACCCCTGTAAGAGAAGTAGTTACAAGTCAGAAATACTGTTAAGACATGATCCCAAATCAGCATAATCTTACTCAAGGATGGCATATTTAGCCCAGGATGAATCAGGACTAAATTTATCCTGCTTTAGATGTATAGCTGTCTGTGTGCCACCTCTGACAAATATCTTGGCAGCTATGAAGGTGCAACTAATTCTGGATTTTGCATTTGGCTTTCTAGAACTGATTCAGCTTGGTGCTCAGTAGGAGGCAAGTGATGAGTGCAGTAGCCAGAAGTGGGGGCACCAGAGCTGGAGGGTGAACTACTGCACCTTCTGCAGCAACTGGTTTTGATTTCTGCTCAAGCACTGCCAGGAACCCACCACCCACATAGTTTTAGATGGAAAAATCAATCCTCTCTATCTTTGATCATAGTATATCTTATCCCCAAGGATTTCTAAGCAAATGAAGAGCATACCTGCCAGTAGTCTCTGCATTTATGAAAGGGTTCATACTCCTTTGGGGCTTAGTTGCATTGCTGCAGAATTAAATGAAAAATATCTCAAATACCTGAGCCATAAATTACAGGATTTCCCTCCTTCTTAGCCATAGCCTGTCTACAACAAAGAATTAAGGGCTTATGTGGAGAATATTAGAAAGGTTTTCAATAGTCAGTGGAATCATGAAATGTAACTTAAATAAATATGATTTGTTTATGTGAATAATACCCTGCTGAATCAGCTATGGTGACTTCGTTTTGAAAGTCAGATGTCCCTCCACTGGCACTGGAAATAGGCACTGGCTCATTAAAAATATTAAGTTTAAATGAAACCTGGGAAAGCAAATTTAGGTATTTTATGCCGTTATGGATGGTTCTTACAATAATAAGCAGGTTAGATGATTGAGAAAAGGTGAAGAAGATGGTAAGAATTGTCAGGGGTAAAAGTTACTTCTGTGGCTAAGCCAGCAAATCCGAAACAGAACACCTCAGCCTGAAAAACAGCTAACTAATAATAAAAAATGTGATAAAATATATAAAGTCATGATTGAAAGGAGAGAATGGTTAATAACAGTTACTGTTTGCCTCTCCTAGTACAAAAATTAGATTATATCAGATTAAATGAGCAGGTGACTGGCTTAAAGCAAATAAAAAGAGACACTTCACACCACATATGGTTAGAGCTGGGAAATATTTTGCCTCAGAATATGTTCCGTGGTGTAAACGTACATGTTTTCAAAAAGTGACTGGGCAAATTCACAGAAGATACTTCATCACAGGCTACTGAATTCAGATGTTATCTCTAGATTAAAAACAAACAAAACAAAAAACAAACCTAGATTTCTAGCTGCTAGGAATTAATTTTACATACTTGTTCTGCTTCTATATTCTTTCCTAAACATCCAATGTTCGCTGATGAACTCAGCTTATGTTGCTAGCCAGGTCTCTCCTTGTGTTCTATTAGATGAGAAGTTCAGGAGGATATTGAGAACATTCAGTCACAGTTTACAGAAATTAAAGGTCCGTGTGGTAATTTTAAGCTGTACCTTGAAAATTTCCTGCAGATCTTGAGCAAGAGTGGTAGACTGTAAATAAATTACCATTGGGTGTAAAAGGGAAAATAATGATAAAGTCTAAATAACCCCATTCGTCTGACTATCAGCATAAAGTTAGATTTGTAAACTAACTTTTTCTCTTTTCAGCTTCCTTCACTCTGGTGGATACTAACTGTTGTTTCTGCTAGCTGTTGCTGACCTCAAATGCATTCTTGTTGTGGCTAAGTACTAACAAACCACTCTTTGCTCTTTATCTTGTCCTGTGTGCAGGGGGGAAGGAAGGGAGAAAGGAGGAAAGATATTGGTAGCCCCCTGGTTTTGTCCAGGGGGGTTCTTGTGCTCTTCATAAATTGTAAATATATGTAAATATTGTCTATTTTGTACATATTCATTCCATTCCATATTTTAGATTGTAGTTTTGCTTATAAATATAGCTTCATTTGCTTTCAACTGAGCTGGTCTGGCAATTTTATGTTAGGGGGAATTTTCAACCCATCACAGTCCAAAAGGGCTTTAAATGAAGTGACTTTCATCTGTCATAGCAAATACACCTGCCCTGCAAGAATTGTAGAACAAGGAGAGAAAAGAAGGGAGGGTGAGGGGGTGGGAAATTAAAAAATTTTCTTCTTGACCAGCTAGGGTCACCTCCAAGGGTGACAAGCTCTTTTTCATCAGAATACATAGCAGGAAGCCCCAGGAGGTTTTTTCAGCTTTCCAAGTGCCTGCTGCCACCCCTTGTCAATGCGTTGTTTTTCATCTGGGTCACATAGGTGTTGTTTATAAATCCAAGTCTCTGCAGAAGGCTCAAAGGAAGTGTTATCTTCCCTCAAAAGCACACATCAAGAGAAGAAGGGGATAAACCCACAAAAATGTGGAGCTAAAATAGTAATCACTGTGATACTGGGCAATGGACATCTCAGCCATTGCTGCAGTAGTCCCTGTCATGGACACCATCAACCTGTTGCAAGGTATTGCTGGAGGATTTAGTATTTCCACAGCACAAGCAGCTCAGAATCCAGTCTAATCTTTGGTGGAAGAAACTACATTAAAAGAAAGTGTAAAATATTCAAGAAATGGATTTATTTCAATAATAGAAATTCCAGTTCTTCAGGTAAGACTCGAATCTGGGTGTGGAGATGTATGAGGCCGTGCCCAAAGAAGTACGGATTTTGGTGTTGGAGTCTCAAAAGGTGCAGCAGGCCCAGGGAAGGCTCTTCAGCTCCAGCATTTGTAGCTGGTGGCCAGGCTTTACTTCACTTTCCACACACTGCACCTAGCTGAACACTCAACAAGTCACCCAGGGGTGAACATTGCAACCAGACATGTGACCCACAGTGTGATGAAGAAGGCTTGGGCATCCTTCTGCATGGTCAGGGTCAACCCCAGAAAACCCAGAGCACCTCGGCCACTGTCCCAGTGTGACTGCTTGAATGTTCATTTAGGTGCCATGGGTGCTATTTGATTTTACATAGCAGGCCAGAGGTCTGTAGGGTCATCTATCCCCTGTCCCAAGGCAGGCTCCTAGGTGTCTTTCTTGGTCACAGGCTCCTGAACTGTAGAAGGATGTGTGGGATGGGATGCTGTATTGGTCCCAAGGCATACTGTCTCCCAGAACAAGGGAGATTTCAAGCAGCAGTGGTAATAAGTTCAACTCAGTCTTGCTTCTGCCCAATGTCACTGAACGCATTATCTGAGCCAGGATGCTCCTGGTCCAGTCACCTCCAGCAGCAGAGAGCTGCCAAAATACCCAGCCCTTTCTCAGGTTTGGATCTGAGGAACAGAGTTGGGGTGAAAGTTTCTTGGTTCCCAGCAGGAGCTGTGGACACCGGGGCCCAGCTGTGCTGCCAGGAAGGGTCGTCAGGCAAGCAGAAGGAGTCACCAGGAGTGCTTGTGTGGATTACCACAGTGCTTTGATCCCAGGCATGCACCGTATTGATAAAATGTGAGGTGTTCTGTATAAGAATACTGGAATTGCACATATAAATATAATTTACATTTATGATAAACATTAATAAGACAAACAAACAAACAAATAACTCCTGCCTGCATGCCAGTATTTCATATCTTGCCTTTGTGCCAGTGGTGTTTTAGGTGTGCATCACACTGCATCTTTCACAACTAGCAGAAAAACAGGGAAGACAATCCTTGAGGCCCTGGGCCCAGGAAGCTGCCATTTCGCGGGTGGGTGCATGACCTGAGAGGGGGCAGTCCCACTGCCTGGAGGATGAATACAGTTCAGGGGCACGGATGGAAAGGCGATCAGGAGAGTTTCATCCCTTCCGTGGAGAGACGTTTCTCAGTCCAGCCCGAAAACGTGATTTTGCTCGGGGTTTCGGGGAAGTCCTGTCCAGCCCTTCCTAGGGGCTGCTTTGAGCAGCTGGGCCACGCCGGGCACTCTGCCGCGGCACACAGTATCCCGGAGGCAGCCTATTCGCCTCCACGCGGCGCTTTTTGCCGGTAGGTGGCATCCGCCGCCCGCCCAGAGCACTGCCGGGGCTGAGCGAGCGCGGCGGCGGGGCGAGGGTCAGGGCACAGCTTCAGTCCCGGGAGTGGCGCGGTTCTACCTGGAGAAACGCTACTCATGGCTGTGCAGGTGAGACTCACCTTCCTCCTCTTTTCAGAAAGCACCTGCCAGACTCGGACAGGAGCGAGCCGAAGACGCTCCAAGACAAATCGTGATCTCCAGGGGCTTCAACACCAGGTTTTACTAGTCCGCGATGGGGGCTGGCTCAGCTGTCATAGAATCATAGAATCATAGAATCATAGAATCAGTCAGGGTTGGAAAGCAAGCCACTCCGTCCGGCCCGGCCACCCACTCATTCCGCGCGAAGACAGGCAAAAGCTTGTAGCTTGTAGCTTTGCCCAGGTCGCCAGCGGGGTTCCCAGCCCCGCCGCCAAGGCCACGCCGGCCACGTCGTGGAGGACCCGTGCCCTCTCGGAGCGCGGGGCCTCGGTGTTTCCAGGGCCACGGTGCTGCCGAGGAGCTGCCGGTGCACACGCTTCGTGAAACATATTGCTTCCAGACAGCGGGCAGATCTGGCTTTTCTTGTTTGTCGCTAAAGCAATTCTACCTGTAAATTTTTAAGCACCACCGTTCTTCCTATTTTACAGCATGGTTTTGTTTTTCGGATTATTTTAAACGTTCAGACACTTAAAAGAATATCGGGAGAAGAGCAAGGAAGAAGATAAGGAACCAAAAGGGAGTAAAAAGGAAAAAATACTAACAAAAATACTAACTCTTTGTAAAGAAGAGAAACCTCTCGGAGAGGAAAAGTCCTGGGACCTGCCTGGGACCCCCAAACTTATTCAGCGAGGTGTTTTATTTCCTATGAACTGTCAATTTCGTGTAACATGATCCGTCTTTCTGCAGGAAAAAAAAAAAAAAAGTAGTCAATTAATGGTTGGAGGGGTGGTGTCCCTTTTTTTTTTTTAACTTTTATAACTTTTGATGGTATTCTACTGCAGGAACCTTACTAGTGAACAAAATGTAAATAGGATTGTTTGGAAATAGTGAAAAGGATTAAGCCGTAAATCCAATGGACTCTGTTTGAAACATGGTGCATCGTACCTTTGGATTAGGACAATACATCGAAAACATATTTCAAGCAAGTGGTTTGTGTGAGTTGTTTGAGAAGCAAGATTTGAGTAGTAAAGACACTAGGCATCAATCCGCCCTTTTCACGATCCGCAGCATGAAATGCTCTTCTGGTCCTCTCATCCCAGCTGTATCCTGATCATGGGTTATCCTGACAGAACTGGAAGTGATGGGAATTTTCAAAGCTTTTCTTTTTAATATCACAGTGATTGCATTTATGTCCAGGCTTGGGTTTTCCCCTTCCAAGCCTTCGCGTAAAAGATGTCCTCGCTCTTCTGCTCTCCTCATATGCCTCACCTGAAACTATGAATGGTGGAATTTCGGAAGTAATCTTTTGTGTCGCTTTTTCGGGACTGTTGCTGCACTTACAGCAGAAACCGCATTTTAAAGGCCAGTGAATCGTCTTCTTTGCATAGGAAAGAGTTTATGCTAATTCTCTGTTAGCGTTTCCTATAATGGAGGGAGCTGTTTGTCTCACTTTAAAAACAGTAGCCTTACATATAAAGTGTGAGATTAGTGCTTTGAAGGCAGTTCGTTGAGAGTTTGCGAGGTTGACATCGAGAAATATTTAATTCCTAAATAAAGTAAGCTCTGGAGGGAAAAGGGGGGAGAGTGTGGTGGGGAGAGATGTGTCTAAACCATCCCGCGGACAGAAATCTGGAATTTATGAACTCACCACCTCCCTTTCCGGCCTGTTTTGTTATGTTGGGTTTTTTTCTCCTTCCCACGAGAAGCGGGACCCCATCCCTGGGGACAGCCAGGAAAACGCAGGGTTTCGGCACGCTCCGGACGGCTCCGGGGAAGATGCCTCAGCACTTTGAGAGACTGGTTTGCCTTTTTTTTTTTCCCCCGGGATGGTGGTGCGTTGCGTTTTAACGTCCCATTTTTCCACTACAGACTGCTCCGGTCGCCCCTCAGGACCCGGAGCCCGTTCTGGCGGTGACGGGACGAAGGAGGGAAGCTAGGGCAGGAAGCAAGGACAGCTGCCTTGGGGCGGGTGGGGGAGTGCGTCGCAGACCAGGGCCGCCGCTCGCCCCGCCGCACTGTGACGCTGGGAGCCATGTGATGGCCCCCTCACTATAAGGCGGAGAGCAAGGCCGCCCTCCCTGGGACTGGGCCTTAGCGGTTTTACTGCCTTTCCTAAGGCGCCGCCAGCCAATCGCTCCGCCCTCCCTCCTCGCTAGCCTCCTCCCCTCTCCTCCTCCCTGGACTAGGCGCGCTGCCTCCTGCCCCGCGTCCATTAATGTCTGGGGGCTGAGGTGAAGAGAAAGCCGGGGAAACCGACTACGAGGTGCGGCTGCACAGCCCCTCCGCCCCCAAAATCCCGACCCCAACAACAACAACAACAACAAAAAACAACTAAAATACCCCCCCAAAAGGGGGGAGGGTAACAAAAAGAGAGAACGAGAAATCCAAAAAGCAGCAAAACCCGCCCCGAAACAGAACTCAAACGAGCCGCTGCCTGCGGCAGGAGCGCTCCCGCGGCGCGCCGGTGGTTCTGGGAGCCGGCGCGACTCGGAGCTGCTTGCCTGCCCGCGGCGGCAGGGCGGCTCTCCGCGGAGCTGCGCGGAGGCCGAGCAGCGGAGGGGAGGGCGCCCGCTGGCTAGCCGCCACCGATGCGCTGCCCCGCCGGCGCGCCATGACCCTGGGCTCGGAGATGTCCGAGGCGTCGGCGCTAGCTGAGGAGACCGACATCGATGTGGTAGGCGAAGAGGACGAGGAGGAGGACGAGGAGGAGCCGCAGCCCCGCCACCGCCGCTCTTATGCCGAGGACGAGGAGGAGGAGGAAGAAGAGGACGAAGAGGATGTGGGTGACCTTCAGGACGACGCCCTGCTGCCACGGTCGCCCGTGCGCGGCGGCGGCAGCAGTGCGGCGGGCGGCGGTGACAGTGCCGGCGGTTCTAGGCCTCCTTCGCGGGGCGGCCCGCAGAAACCGGCGGCGGGCGGCGGAGGGGCGGGCGGCGGCGGCGGGGCTGGCGGCGGCAGCGGCAAAAATAGCCTAGTGAAGCCGCCCTACTCGTACATCGCCCTCATCACTATGGCCATCCTGCAGAGCCCCAAGAAGCGGTTGACGCTGAGCGAGATTTGCGAGTTCATCAGCGGGCGCTTCCCCTACTATCGGGAGAAGTTCCCCGCCTGGCAGAACAGCATTCGCCACAACCTCTCACTCAACGACTGCTTCGTCAAGATCCCCCGGGAGCCCGGTAACCCGGGCAAGGGCAACTACTGGACGCTGGATCCCGAGTCAGCCGACATGTTCGACAACGGCAGCTTCCTGCGCCGCCGAAAGCGCTTCAAGCGGCAGCAGCTCCCAGCACCCGAGCTGCTGCTGCGCGCCGTGGACCCTGCCGCCTTCCTCCCGCAGCCTCCGCCCCAGCCTACCCAGCAGCCGACCTGCGCCTACGGACCCTACGGCTGCGGTTACGGCCTCCAACTCCAGCCGTACCACCCCCACTCCGCCCTCTTCGCCTTCCACCACCCCTCTCCGCCGCCCCGGCAGCCCCCCGCCACCCCCGGCAGCGCCCCTGGCGCGGCGCTGCCCGCCGCTGCCGCGGCGCCGCCGGGCCCCTTGCTGCCGGCGGCGGAGCTGGCACGGACGCCCTTCGGCTACGCGCACCCGCTTGGCCCGGCACTGGCGGCCTCCCTGCACGCCGCCAAGCCCTGCAGCGGCGCGGCACTGGTCCGCTCGCCTTTCTCCATCGAGAGCATCATCGGGGCGGGGGGCGGCCCCGCCGCGGGCAGCAGCTGCGCCTCTCAGTCGGCCGCGGCGCCGGGGCTGGCTCGCTCGCTGGGGAGCGCCGGGGGAGGCCTGCCCCCCGCTGCCGCCCTGCCTGCCACCCCCGGCTTCGCTGCCCGCATCTCTAACTGTTAAGGGTTTGGGAGTCTTTCCGAAGGTAGGATCTGGGGTATCTTCTTTCTCCGCCGCTCGGACATCCGGTGGACGCCGCCCGGAGGGGCCGCGGTTTTGCGTGGGGATTGCGCGGTGGGGCTCGGTGGGCATCCGCTGTATTTTAAGCAAAGCCAGGTCTAGCATGGGCAGGAGATCATGCTATTGGAAAGTTACTCGTTACTCCTTAAAAAGAAAAAAAAGCGATGATAAATATTGTCTCTAAACCGTTGAAGTTCAGAGATTCTCAGGTCTAGAAGCTTGAAAAAAGTAATGTACAAGAAAAAAAATAGGCTTGAGGGAGGACAGCAAAGCAATACTTTTTCATTTTAGTACACTTGTCTCATGTACTTTTATAAAAGAAAGATTAACATGTTTACACAGAAGAAAGTCAAGATTATCATTTCTTATTTTAACCTGTGTTTTGTATTATAATAGACTTATGGAGGTTTTTATTTTGTACTTTATGCATATTCTTTACAAGGAATATTGTTAAAAATTACTGGCAAGTATTATTGTACCATTTTAATGTAAAATTTTTACACATTTTGAAAAATAAAAATTTTAATTTAAAAAAAAAAAAAAAAAAAAAAAAGGGAAAGGAGCAAAACCAAAGACCAAAGGAATCCAGCCAAAGAACTGGCTTCAGAACCTTCTCTCTGTAATACTTCTCCCTTTGCTGGGATGTTGATTTTTTTTTTTCTTCAAGATTAATAGCATAATAACCAAGGAATTTACATCATGTAATTTATTATGTCTGGATTTGACTGTGAATAAGATCAAAATATGATCTTTGCAGTCAAACCATCGTTAACCCTATCAGAGCATAAAAGACCAAAACCAACCCCAAACAAACAAAGCCCCCAAAACAAATAACAAACAAAAAAACCAACCAAAACCAAACTACAAGAGTAAGGGTAACAGAAGGAAAAATTAGAAATAGGTCTCTCTCACAGGAATACAGCCCAGTTCTGTAAGGCATCAATCAGGAGACTGAAAAAACAAACAAACAAACCAACCCAGCCAACCAACCAAACAAACAAAAAACAATAACAAAACTATGAGTTTAAACTATTTTTGTTCTCTTAGTTGTGGTCTAAATCACAACTGCATCATGATTTGATTTCCAAGAGGCTCAAAGAAAAATACTGCTAATAAGGGCATGTATTGAACTTCAGAGGGAATTGTTCTAGACATTTATATTTCTGTGACGATAATAGGAACATGTGTTTCTACTTTTCATTACATACAATATAAAATGAGCATTGGAATATCCTCATACGAGGATCTGGTTAAGTACATGAGCTGATGAAGTAAGGATATGTAAATGAAACTAACTGTGAAAGCTTTTCTGATGCTGATTTCTCGTCTTCACACACATAAGGTCGATAGATATCTATTTCATAGACTTAAAATTTCTTTTTAACTAAAAAACCTGCCTCAGATATTTGGAGCTTAGGAGCTGAAGTATGAAAAGAGAATCACCGTTTTTAAAAGTAGGCGTGTTGCTGCTTTGTGGACTAGGAACATGCGTTTTTCAAATCAGCGGGGAGCCTTTTGAGTACTACTGTATTTGTAGCATATCAGTGATTTCAAGGATAAGTTATAAGAGTTTTTGAAGAAGAAAGAAAAGAAAAAAAGAGAGAGAGAAAGAAAGATTACTTTTGGTATTTAGTGCTCTTTAGAGTGAGGAGGGGAAGGTTGTGTAGTTACATGCATTTTATGTATCAAAGCACTTCGTTGCCTTGGGTTTAAGTCTGCTCGTAGATAGAAAAGTGATGCTTTTCTGTTCGTAGAAGTACAGGGTTAAAACAATGGTTTTCAATAAGTAGAAAGACTAGACATAAGATGTCTTCTGGGCTCCATTCGCAGCCTGCAGCTGGAGGACCTCGTTGGGTGTCCTGGGTGCCTTAGAGAAGAAGCAGGTAGAGACCTGTTTAATTTCTAGAACTAAAGGGAAAAGATGGCAGAGGCACCGCGTTTGGGCAGAGCGCCTCTTTTTCATAAGAGACCCGTTAACTTGCTTTTCCCGGGCCCTATCAAGCGGATGCGCCGGGCCGCCGCGCCGATCCAGCAAGGAGTACGGAGGTCGGTTTAGAGGCCTTTTGGAGATGTGGCTAGAACCAAGCAGTGAAAGACTTTGCGAGGGGAAAGCTGGCTGTGAGCCTGAGCACGGCAATGCTAGGCTCCCCGAGGAGGATTGCTGCCTGCGGTCGTCCCGGCTTCTGGCTGCTGCAGCAGGGCGAGGGACGGGGGCGAGAGATTGTGTAAGTCCTTGCGCCGTCCCCAGGCAGCTGGATGGGAAAAGCCCTTTCCGGAGCCCCGGCATTTGTTTCTCTTGGCTTTCTCGCCGCAAGCCCTGGGGAGCTTAGGCGACCTCCCCTGCGCGAAGGCCGGCCCAGCCCGGCCCGGCCCGGCCCGAAGGGCAGGGGGGCCGAGCGTGCTCGCCGCCCTTCCCCTGGGTCTCTTCAGAGGAAGACCATGCTGGAAGGTATATGGTAAGGAAACTACTCGGCCGCTTATTGCTTCTACAATTCCTGTCAGTCGTCTGGATCCTGTGCGGACAGGGCCTTCACCTGGGAGGTGGCGGGCAAGTTGGTAGGAGCAAATTGCAATATATCGTACTTTTTCTTTTCTTTTCTTTTCTTTTCTTTTCTTTTCTTTTCTTTTCTTTTCTTTTCTTTTCTTTTCTTTTCTTTTCTTTTCTTTTCTTTTCTTTTCTTTTCTTTTCTTTTCTTTTCTTTTCTTTTCTTTTCGAGGAAATGGGTCGGCAATTGGTCTGTAGTGCTGGGGGAAGACCCTTTGCTTATTTTCTCTCTGTCTGCGAAGAAGCCGCCCAGTCTAGTCCCCAGGGTCCGGCAGTCCTCGATTCCCACACCGCTGCGTCGGAGCAGGTGCCACCAGAAAGGGCGCCTGCACCGTAACCCTTTGATGGGCTCCCAGCACCGCCGGGCCGCAGCGCTCCATTTGCATGCAAATGTCCCGCCATGGCCCCCCTCCCCCTCACCACCCCCCAGCTTCCAAGGCGAACAGAGGGTAAGTGTAGTCTTCGCGGGGACTGAGTCCGGACGAACGATTCCTTCAAAATAGGCTGGGCCCTAATAAACAAGCTGGTGGGACAAATAGGATGGTGTTTCCTCCTTCTCTTCCTCCCAGATACAAAGTGTAGCTTCATTAACCCGTCTCCTTTCCTCGTCATATCCCCGTAGGGCTGAGAGACGACTTACTGAAGCTGAACTGGGAGGGGGTTGCCCTATGAGGGGGCTAATGTTTCAATCAGTCCCTCCAGAGGGACCACACAAAAAGAAACTTTTTAGTTTATGGTGCTATTATGCTGTTTTAATCTAGGGATAGATTTAGCCAAATGTTATCTATTGGGAATTTAATGAAGCCCTTATGTATTCAATCGCTTTCTGTGCCACACACAGTGCTTCTATCCAGAAACGTTTCCTTCCACATATTTCTTTGTTTCTGGTGGGTGATTTATATATTTTTAATTACGTTTAAAAACAACAACAACAAACAAAAAATTATTTTCAAGAATCTTGTATAACGTTTGTCTCAAACAGAACCGAGTTAGGCCCCTTCCCACATTTCATATAAAATAAGTTTCCCCTTCCCTCTCCCTTTTCGAAGATGATTAGTTTGCACGTTCGTGCACTGCGCCCTTCCCGCTGCAGCGCTCCCCTTGCTTTCCACAGAGGCGCCCGACATTGCGCCGGTTTTTCCGGCACCGGCGTGGGCTCTGCAGCGGGTAGTGGGGCCCGGGGGTCCGGCCCAGTCCCTGGGTTCCCATGCTCGGCTACGCAGCCCTGAAGATGGTCTCCTCTCAAACCCTCCCCATCTTCAGCTCTTCCGTGCCATACATTCGCTCCCGGTTATTTTTTTGGTTCAGCGAGAGACATCCCTGGGGACAGTGAGATGTCTGTTGGTGCACCGTCCGTCCTTGCAGGCTGGTTTCATGTACCTGGGACCATCCCGGCCCCAGAGGCTGAAAGGGGAGTATGAGGGCCTCACCTGATGCCTTTCTTGGAGCGCTGGTGTCGAGGACAGAACGCACGGTCGCCCCACCGAGACTGAGGCCTCTGCGGGGATCCATTGGAAAGTGGATCTGGTTAATAGCTCTTTGGCACGGCCCGGAGGCTCCGCTCGGTATGTAATACTTTCCCTCATTACTTAACAATAAGTACTTCAGTAAGTCTCTGGCAAAACCATATTTCACAGAAATCACGGAAATTCTGACCGTGTCCAAAGGCTTCCTGTGTTGGGTCTTCCTAAGTAAAGCCGATCCGTTCTTCAGCCTGTTACTAGTGGCTCCCTCATCCACAATGAAGCTTCTCCCGCTCCCCTTCGGCACGGCGCCGAGACGCAGGCACTGGTGGAACCTCAGGACCAGGGGGGACCGTCTGCCGTGTGCCCGCAGCCGGGCACCTCCCGAGCGGGTAGGTATCCACTGTGTCTCCGCCTCCGCCGGCCTCGAGGACCTGCCGCAGATGACTGCAGCGCTTCTTCGTCCTTCTCCATAAGTTCTTTCCCCTCCACAACTCTTACTGTGGGCTCTCTGCTTGCTGCCCCTTGCTGAGTCACAAACCACGACTCAAGAGCGCAGCGAAGATACGTGCACAAGTATGTATGTATGTATGTATGTACCTGTGGGCAGGAACATGGAACGAGCTACCTTCGGATCCATCCTGCGGCAGCGAATGTCCTCCTTGCCACTTTGCGTAGATGGGTGCCTGTCGATCTGGGGGGAGGCAGAGAAGTGCAGAGGAGCCCCAAATCTGTAAAGCCCTCGTTCCCATTTTTCTCTTGCAGAAGAGCGCTGTTCCCCGCCGCCAGTCCCCTCCGCCGAAGGGGTACTGTGGGCTGCCGGCTTCGCAGCCCTGTTGGTTGCAGTAGCACGGGTGGCACCGCGGGTCGTGCGCGGGCGCACAGCGGGGCAGAGACGCCGCGGAGAGGGTTCTCGTGGAGCCACTCCAAAAGAGATGGGAGGCACCCGATGTGATCGATGATCGGGAATCACCTAGGGCACCCCGCGGAAGATGTGTCTCGTACGAAGATGTGTCTTTGGTTCAAGGCTCCAGCTCTGCAGAGTGCCGCAACGAAGGGCAGCGGGGCCCTGGTGCAGTCTGCGCCTCAGAGGAGAGGAGAGATGTAATGACTAGGCCCCACAATGCCCATAAAGCAGAAGAAAATACCGATTGAACTGTGTGGAAGACTTTATACGTTGTTGTTATTGGTTGTTTGGTTGGGTGTTTTTTTTAATTTTTTTTAATAGCGTTCAGCTAATTTAAAAAATTATATAATTGGCTGAATTCAATCAATGTTGTTTTAGTCAATCAACATAATTAAACTTGCCTTTTCTTCAAACCACAAGAGACCTGTTGAATTGATTCTAAGTTTCCCTTTTGCTGATGGAACAAAATGGCATGGAGAAGCCTGCAGGGTTCCATATTTAGAAGATAAATTATACAATTTGTGTTGGAAGAAAAAACAGGAATAGAGATTTCAGATGGTGCGTTAATTCGTTGTCTGAGATTGGGAAAGCCTTATCCACGGATGATCCGAAGGTATTTCTCTCTCCTCCATGCAGAAAACCATCTGTGTGTATTGAAACGTTCAGGCCTGTGTGCCTGGGACCCAGTTCTGGCACTGACCTATTCCCACTCATTTGCGGCACTCATAGTGATTGCTCCGCCAAACGCCCACGCTTTGGGAAGTCTTTGTAAGATCTGGGAATGTGGGTCTTCCTACGACGGTGGGCATAGGTCTGCTTCTTAACTTTTAATGAGAGAGAACACATGCACACCTGTGTACATGAAATACATTAAATATACACAATGAAGATAAACGACGTGTCTTCCACGGGTTCTGTTTTTGTAAAATAAACACTGTCACATCTGCTTATTCAGCAACCACTAGACGAAAGTGATAGCATTCTGACATACGTGAAATCAGTGAAATTCCACCTGTTGGCTACATAGAGGTAAAGGAAGGTAAAGCCCTAGCTTAAAGGAAACATTTGTTTAAAAAAAAATTGTGCAGCACAGAGCAAAAAGGGGCAGGTGTGTCAGGTGACTGCCTTTCCCGAAAGTGTATGGGGTCGGAAATTATGGACTGTGGAAAACAATTCATACTATTCGTTCCAGCCAGCCTCTGCACAAAATCCCGCCTGGGGTGTATTGGTGGATTCTGTTACCCATTCTCCCTCCTTCCTGGAAGTTCTTAACTTGTCTTTCTCCGTGCAGACGGCGCTGTGTGTGAGGCAGGGCATACGAGTGCGTCCTCATACACATGTTCCACAAGTGTTCGACAGCCGGCGGCCCCGCTAACACCGAACCGCAGATCTCCTCCCCACGGCCTCCCACTTCTGTACGAGAAGCCAAAGGGCGGCCCTTCCCTGGAAATTAACCTCTTTAGATCGCTTTCAGCATGACTTTCCTTGCGATGGCTCTTCCTCGAGTGTTCAGACATCTGCTGACCTTGATACGTTTTTCGGGAGAGACCCCGGTCCCGCTCGCTCTCCCATGAGGCACATCCCCGGCCCTCGAACCCGAGCGGAGATACCGACAGGCGAAGGGGGTGTCTCTGGATGTCTCTCTTCCTCTCCAGCCTCTTCCCTACCCAGAGGAAGCCCACAATAACTTGCTAACACAAGGGCAAGCTAAACCCGAAGCTCTCACAAGAGGTTTTGAACCTAATCCCGGAGCTGCTGCCTGAGCCTGTGGCTGCGAGACAGCGCGTTTTGCTCGTGTGAGTGGCTCGAATTCGCCGCAGCGCCGGAGCCGGGGGAAGCCGACTGGAAGCTACCGGCTGCTCTGCGTACCCTTCCGGCCCTAGGTACACTGCCGCCTGACCTCGGCCGCCCCGGGCACCCGGCGGCCCGCCGGTAGAGCGAACCGCAGTTGCCGTCGAGAGAGGGTCCCGACGTGAACGAGCTGTGGCTCAGCCCGTTCCTGCCTTCTGCAGACACGCAGGGGTTTGGACACAACGTGGGCCGCTGGGGGTAGGGAGATGGGGGAGCACGGAGCCCAGTGCTGGCGCTATAATTCCCTTGGCAATTGAGTTCTGCACCTTTGATTTGAAAAATCGGATTCCTTGAGTGGAAACAGTTGACAGGAACCTAAAAGGATTAGCTGCATTCCACACAGGATCATTTTTACTGGTAACATTTTGAAACGATTGATCCCTTCCAGAGCATAAACAATGTCCAGAAAAATGATCTAACGAGACTTCCATTGTTCCCTTTTGTCTCCGAATCCCCTTTCACTAGCAGTTTGGTTAGGAACTTTGACAGGCTGGGTCTTAATTCCACCACCCCCTTTTCCCGAGCGAGGTATTCCATTTGAAATCACTCACAATTTGATCCATAATCCCAGTCTGCCAGAGAACAAGCAAATCCGGGGAAAGGCAGGTTCTGGTGAAGGAGCAAGGAGAGCGGGCGGGGAGGGGAGTGGGGTCTCAGTTGCCCCAAGGTGCCTAAATGAGAGGATGGGGGACTTTTCCTCCGCCATGCTTCTTCTTCGGGTTTTTGTGACGGCCTGGCAGAAGAAAGATAAGAGGTAAGCCCACCCTTGAACACTCTTGCCCGGGCCGTGGCGGGGAGAGGACCCTCTGCACGGCCCGCTTCCCCTACGGCCATACGCCATCCATCGGCCCTGTCTTGTTCCTCTTCATCCCGTCTGCGGGCAAGAGACTTACCAGAGTGACGTTAGCAGGGGGAGGGGGCTCGGAGGCCCTGCCGTGCCGCGCTGGCCGACTGACTTGTCCTCTGTTTTGACACCTGCACGCATTGCCCTATGCTCCTCTCCCTGATTTATTGCCTAGTTAAAGGTTCAGCCTTCCCAAAGCCACCCGCACTGCTTCCCTCGGCACCTTCCTCCCTGAGAGGAGGCGGTGGTGGGCTGGAATGTGGGGCGGAGACCCTCCTCAGTCCCCCGCCTGACCCTGCACCCAGAACCATATCAGGAACCCCTGCGCAAACGCAACCTCGACAGAGTCTCCGCGGGTGCCGGCTCCTTACTCCCCCAGCCTGGGAAGCTGTGGACCGGCGCGGGGACCTGAGAAACAAGCAGCTTCTCTCTGCCTTCCCCTTTCTTATCCATCCCTTCCATGCGTGTGTGATCGTCCCGACGGTGTGGCCCGGCCCCAGGCTGTGCCGTGCAGCGGGGAGCTCTTGCAGCCTGGGCC